>NC_044392.1:104134140-104441262 GCF_006542625.1 Nomascus leucogenys | reverse complement strand
ACTCAAATGTAATGTACAAAATAATCATAATGGTGTTACAGAAGTCTAGCTCATGTTACAGTGAAATAATTTGTTTTGTATTAAATTTTTATAAGATTTGTTGGTTTCCAAAATTAATACTTAATATTTTATCTTAATTTTTGAATATTTTTACATAATATTATTATTAAAGTAAAAATACAATAAACTATTAGGATTTCTTGGCACTCTTGGAGTTGTTTTTTAGGAAGAATTGTGGGAAAGTGCTAGCTCTTCTCCAGTATCTGTTGTTTCCTTTATCTACAGTTACTTTTTACTATGAAATTGGACACAGACCAACTGGAATAAATACTACTTTGTATTGCCTCCCTTGTAACTAAGTATAGAAGCAAGTAAATGCTGCCTAGTGAGAAACAAATGAATTGTCTTTCTACTCCTCTCTGGAATGTGGACGTAATTACTGCAGTTCTGCAGCCATCTTGAACCATGAGATGGTCTTGGGAATGGAATCCACTTTTAATAAAGCAACAAGATAGGTCAGGCTCCTAAACTGTGGCATATGCCATATTAACCTAAGACTGACCATACTACTTCTGACTGTGGCAGAAAATCAGACTTTACCTTGTTCCAACTGTTGCCAGTGGAAGGGTAGCCAAGTTCTTGGCATCTTGAACAAAGAATTGAACAAAATGCACAAACAAAGCAAGGAAAGAATGAAGCAACAAAATCAGTGTGGGGGCAGGCCTGAGCATAGGGGTTCAAGTGCCCAGTTACGGAATTTTCTGGATTTTAAATATCTTCTAGAGGTTTCCATTGGTTATTTGGTGTACACCTTATATAAATAAAGAGGATATTTCCAGTCATAGCTGAAGTGTTTCCATTTGATTTAGTTCTAGGAAGTCCTTAGGTTCTCTGCCTCCATGCCCTATTCTCCTGATTTACTCCCTGAAAGATGTGATCCCCATAAATCTTTATGGAAGGCAGAGGGACCACTGGTCTTTCTTCTGTAACTGCTTCATGCTGGCTTGGGGCATAGCCCCTACTTCTTGGGGATCATGGAACTCTTGCCCTGCTTTGTCTAGTGGAGGCAGGGTAGCTCCTTGATGTCCAGGTGTAGAATGGGCTGGAACCCTCATGGCATGATCAACTGAAGCTTGATAGTGTCTAGGAGAGGGGAAATGAATTTGGTTAAAAGATTTAATGGGAACTTCAAGGGGATGGATATCTATGCTGTCAGGAATATTTGTTATAGAGATTTGCAAGAGAAAAACAAAACCTGGTCTGTTCTAGGATCTATGTGTTTCCTTAAAGTGTTAGCATAAACAACTTCATTTTGGTTTGGTTTGGTTTGGTTTGGTCTGTTGAAACCTAATGCATGAGCTCAGTCCACAGCAGTGAACTACCATAATTTTGTTTTAAAAAATTCCCCCTTTTTGGTCAGGTTCTCACTTAGGTGAGAGTGAGACCAAAACTTAGGGCCTTAGTACCACTCTCAGTTAACATCATTTTGGGTTTCTGGTCTCAGCATGTCACTCCTCGGTTACAGCGTCCTCATGGTCACACATTTCTTTCTGCTCTTGTCAGTTGAAGAGATATCATTTGAGATTCTAGAGATGGCTGCATGTAAACATATAAAACACTTGGGAGAATACAGCACTCCAGGGAGACCATTATTATGACTATCAGGAGGATAATACCAAGAGTTTGGAGCACACTCCTTACCCAGGGTCCCCATAAACTAAGCCTCCTAACATCAAAGACATCAAAGAATGAGCTAGATAAAGAGTCTACTCACTTAATTAAGCAATCTCTTTATTAATCCCCTACCACTGAATCTCTATAATCTTCATTGGATGTGTTTCTCCATAGGCCACAAGTGCCAGCAGCTGCACAGGTACTTCTCTCTTCAGCCAATTCTATCATAATTTTCACAAGAGAATTTAAAGTCTGTTGTGGAACCATAGCCTGTATAGGAGAATCTGGTATAGAGCCTATTATGAGGGATACATTTCTAATCGTTGCCTCTTTTATTCCAAATCACGGAAAAAGGACATAAGGCCGGCTGCAATATCCTTCATAAATAAAAGTATACCCATAAGTGTACACAACAGACCTCTTTTTCACTTCTATTGCTCATAGAGGAATAAGCAAGGGAAAAATATTTAAAGATAAGGGTCCTATGATATTAGAGAAGTCCTGATCCGTGATCATGGGAAAAACTATTCACATCACGCTTCTAGGGAGAAACTTCCCTGGTTAGCTTTACCTTAAGGGTTCCAAGGGGTGTACAATTCCAACAGTATGGTGGGACTCTGCTCAGTTGTGACACTATGAACCCAAAGTTCAAGGTTCCAAGGTTTTGCTTCAGTGTGGATGGCAAGGGCAATCTTTCTCCGATGTTCTCAGAAGATCTAATCCTAGGGTTCTAGACTGTGAATAGGTTGATTGTCCTCAGTGAACCATAAAAAGCTCTCTTTACCTGGTGAAAATACACTGCATCATAACTTAGTTATATGTTATTTAAGTGTGTTGAGTGTACTTTCCTAAATAGAATTTGAGTCATATTTCTCTCTCTGCCTAATTTGTCCAAAGTTTGTAAACTATTTGCGACTATTCTTAATTCATGGCATATTCTTGAATAGGAGAGCTTTTATATAACCAGAAACCATGCATTTGACAAATAACAAATCTGTTTATAAAATGTACAAATCGCCCATCAGGTGACTCAATGTACCCGACGCTTTGATTGTTTTCCCAGGAATATGGGACCAAACATTGGTTACAAACTGCTTTAGCAATTTATTAGCCACCAGACCAATATATTCAATTTGTATCATCTTATCTTTTCCATGGTGAGTCATGGAATGCAGAACTCTTAATTACAAAAGCTTTAAGGACTCAGGAATGACAAGGTGGCCATCCTTGTTCTCCATGAAGGCATGATTAATTAACATTCAACTTACATCCTCTTGAATACCAGTTGTTTCTCCAAATTAGGTGAATAGCACTGATAACTGATGGGTTATCATAGATAATTTGACTTAGACTGTGGAGTTCATTCAAATGGTATAAACAATTTCAGTATCAGTTGGCTTAACATGAAAATCTGGCAAAGTATTTTATTGGTATTCAATTAATTTTTTTGCCCTACTTGGGTTAGTAGTTTTATACATGACATTTGGTTCTTTCTCTGGTGTAAAATAACTTAAAACAATTTTTAAAAATCAAAAAAGCAGCTTATGACCTTAAAGTATTTAGCAAACCTAGTATCTGACCCACATAATTTAGACCAAATGTTTACATTTTTGAAGATATTCTTATTTTACCAATAATCTTTAAAACTGTCTTTATTTCCCAAAGATTAGTTAAGTGACATGAACTAAATAAAAGCTATTATACTTTTTACTTTTCTGACAAAATATTTGATGAAGTTCTTATTATTAAACCAATTAATTAAAGCTTTTTTACACAACACATATAAATACATAGACAGACAGATGGTAAAGAACTCATTCCCTAAGCCAGGAATCGAACCCTAAACCCAGGCTGCCATTGTGAAAAGAGAAAACACAGCCACATGGTTACAAGGTCAAGATCTCAAGGACATGGCTGACCAGTTTGCTGGGCCATCTTAAACAGTGTGGGTCTATGGGGTCCTAGGTATGCATTTTATCCTAAGATACCCCTCTTTATGACACAATAATACAGAAAGACACACAAAGCACACCAGATACACTACAGCTTAAGACCAGCCTCAGAATTCTTTTTTTGCATTAATCAGAACTTTACAGAGGAGATAAACAGTGACTTTTACCACTCATTTAACCATTTTGTACAGAGAGAGGTGTCAGAGTCTGAATGGTGAGAAATAATTCTTACCCTTTGCTGGCATGCCAGGTTTCTGGGTTCCCTTTCCCTGAGCAACCCTTGCAACCCTGTTCTGTCTGTATGCAAACACATACATTGCCATGAATTAAGAATAGTCTCAAATAGTTTACAAATTTTGGACAAATTAGGCAGAGAGAGAAATATGACTGAAATTCTATTTATGAAAGTATACTCAACACACTTAAAGTATCAGGAAGCCTAAACTCCAAAAAGTTAATGTAAGGTTAAAAAGCTGGTGTGCTCCATCAATTCCTGCCAGCCAACAGAGGTAGCCTAGGAATTCCAGATAAATAGAACACATTCTAACTTGCTAGAAATGTACAGGAAATGAAGTAACTATTCACAGAACCAAATAAAAGCCTTTCACTAGAAACTGAAAAAAAAAATTATGGTTTTCCATATATGCATACGTAAGCAGAGCACAGAGAATAAACAGTAAGTGAATTAAAATTAGAAGCAAAAACAAATAAAAAAGAAACCAACACTAATTGTTTTCTACTCATTCTCAATCTACTCTGGAGATTACAGTGTTACCCAGAGACCACAAAAAACCCACATAATGAATATTTTATTCCTGATACACATTCAATGACCTTAAGTCCACCAATATCATCAAACATCCTGTGGAATCAAGAAATTCACTCTAGGCACATGACCAATAAGTACTCCAGTGCCAGCACTATCCATGCAAAACAGTAAACATAGTGTGAAGCAATGCAAGCATGGATGTGAAATTTGGTTCCACACTAAATCCAGCTTCATGCTTAACTGTAGTAAAACAAACAAACAAAAAAAAAGAATTGCCAAACTGCCAATGAATTTCTTTACTTCTTATTTTACTTTAATCAAGACTAAGAGCTTTAATTATGAAAATGTTAATTAGCCAAATGTCTCCAATTGTGTATCAGGTTTTAAAGAAGATTTTATTATCTAAACTTATTTTTTACATCTTTCTTCGCTACTTACTGGTTCCTTACTATATTGTTTCATAAATAAGCTTTTCAAATCTGTAATTTGAACTTTTAGATAACATCTGAATTAGACAAAATTATTATTTTACTCATTAATAACACAACCCTTTCTGGCACATTTTGTATACAGAATTATGTGTTAACTAGAATTCTTATCCTCAGTAACCTAAAACTTTAGTGAAACCCTAAACAGCAAAAAATCCTGAACTGTCAGTATTGGGCATTTAGGTAAGAATTCCACAATTTTTAGAAAGATATTTCCCCAAATCATAACCCGTTCTTAACAGGAAATGATCCAGATATTCAATGAGCGTCAAAAATAATTTTAAGATTTAATTTACACAAAAGTTTACCTAAAACATTTATCCCATTCATTGTACTCAATTCTTTCACTTTTAACAGTTTATCTAGATTACTTCTGTAAACTAAGATATTAGACACTATCATTTAAAGTTAATTACTTCTTTTGTTAATCACATTTTTAATAGTCAGTAAACATCAGGTGCTCACCTAAACCTAACTAAGAGCCTCAAAGTTAAATACATAGGTATTTTACCAATAATTCAGAAGACTTAGCTAACGTTAAATTACTCTCATTTGTCAAAAAAAAAAAAATAGGCATGCAAACCAAGATCATTTTGTTTTGGCTGGATTTATAATTTTATAACCTTCTATGCCAAATGCTGACATCTCAAAATAACTAGCAAAGACAAACTTAAAATCTAGAAAAAAAAATGTATGCTGACAATTCTGAAGGCATTTCTATTTTTATTTTACCAAAAATTTTAAAGCCGGCTTGTTTAGTAAAGTTATACTTAAGCAGCGTGAACTTGAAAATTGCTTAGACTTACTTGCTTAATTTATGGGCACTCTTTTGCTTATAAGCCAATTTGGTAGCCACAACATATAACAATAAGTGTACATACAAATAAACACATCTAGACATGTACACACACACACACAAAGACCTGATAGCTTTGAACCTTAGCCATGAGATAGCAATACAAGCTCACCAGTTTTACTTTGTTTGCCTTAATAGATAATCCAACGAAGGCCAGGAACCAAAATTTTGGGGAAAGCAGTTTCCATGGCAGTTTGATTTTTAAAGACCAAACCTCCCCAGACTCCAGAGAACACGGAGGCCAAACAGCAGCAAAGAAGAGCATCACACGTTAACCAGCCCCACTGCTTAGAACAGCAGCACAAAAGCCTGGATATATCCAATGCCCTCCCACTTCCCCATTCGACAGTAAACTCCAGATGCCAAACAACATTGGGGCCTAACAGTATTGAAACTGTGAGAGAAAGATCTAAGGAGGGTTTAGTGCTAAACCTCAGAAACTTTGCCAAGGATGTCCCTTTTGGAGAGGTTGAGCCACAGGATTCCCTGGGGCGTCCCCTTGTGAGGTCCAATCTTAGAGTGCCAGACACCTCTGACCTTAGGTGGGCACCAGTGCTGCTTTGCATGCTTTCCTCCAGGGGTGATGGCCTACTATGAGCTTCCTTTGGTTCCTGGGTATAATCCCCGACTTTTAGCATCCTTATAATTTGGTAAGGCTACACCTTACTATGCTTCCCATTCCACTAGAGTGATAGCCGTGAACTACAGTGATAGGAATTGAAGGGTGAGTAGTCTTCTTTTGTCTTTAGCCAGTTGAGTAGGGGAAGGGAAGAATTTAGCATAAAAAAGAAGGTTTAAGTCTCCTGAAACACGTGGGAGTTTGCTCTGAGCTGCACCACACTACGGATCAGGGATCACAACTGGAAAAGATAGAGTCCTTCAGAACGGCCCCTGGCTAGAAATCTGCAGTTGCCGCCATGTTTAGGTGCTACCCACCAAGGGCCCCAAGTTGGAAAGGAAAAAAGAGAGGGAGAGATTCCTCTGTATGAAGCAGAAAGAAAAAGGAGAAAAATAAATCCCAAACTTTGGGCTTGCCTCCTGGTTAGCTTGCCAAAATATGTTACTGGTGGAGGGTGTCCAGGTTCTTGATGTCTTGGAAAAAAGAATTGGACAAAACACACAAAGCAAGGAAAGGATGAAGCAACAAAAGCAGAGATTTTTTAGAAACAAAAGTATACTCCACAGTGTGGGAGCAGGCCCAAGCATACGGACTCAAGAGACCAATTACAGAATTTTCCGGGGTTTAAATATCTTCTAGAGGTTTCCATTGGTTATTTGGTGTACACCTTATGTAAATGAAGAGGATATTACCTGTCATAGCTTAAGTGTTTCCATTTGATTTAGTTCTAGGAAGTCCTTAGTTTCCCTGCCCCCAGGCCCTATTCTCCTGGCTCACAACTACTCTTACTTCTTTATTTTTGCTTGTTTATTTATTGTTGTTATTATTGTTTTCACTGGAATGGAGCCACAACTAACAGAATAATATTTCCAGAGTTTAAGAAAGTCAGCATGGAATTCAATAGGATCGTAACTGATTACTAACTACGATGTTTATTTCATATATTGTCTTGAACCACTTACACAGCTGACCTAAGATCCAATTCTTTCATCTGTAGAATGGGCAAAACAACAAAAACTTCCTTGATAGGATTGTGGAGAGGATCGAATGTCGTAATACATACATCAAGCATGTAATACACAACAGGGCACATGGAGGTGCTAGGTTAGTGTCAGCAGTGACTAATAATTTTTACTGATGTTACTATTTTGAAGCCAATTTCTTATTGTTCTTATTTTAATATGACTTTCAAAACAAAATCATAGAGATTAAATCAAGGACCAATCCTCATAGGAGTTGATGAAATGAGCGAGAGGTAGTGTACTTCTGAGAGGTGTTGACAACACTGCTTAATTCATCTAGCATATCACAGATACTGGCCTACAGCTCACAGGTAACCAGAGAAATCTGCAGTACGACACGATCATCACAGTAACAGCCAATATTTTTAAACTGATTAGTATGTGCTGGTCCAGAAAGCATAGAGAATGTGCTTACCTCAGTGGCTGGCCACTGATGTTAGTCGAATCTGAATTTATCTCTAGACAAATGAATGTCTCAAAACTAGACAAACTTCTTAGGAGACATGAGCTAAGCCTAGAAAAAAATATTAAAGTAAAAAGACAAGTAGTACACAGTCTAATTAATAAAAATTTGGAAAAGTGCTTGATGAATGTGACATCTGCCTTCTATTTTACATTTAAGGCACTTTCCTCAATATTATCTCAGACCTTTTATTTAATACTCAACTAATTTAGTAGCGCAACAGAATTTCTAAAAAGCCTTCAGTATGCTAATGTGCATTACAAATCTCTAAGAGATGTTATAAACTTAATCATTTCTCATTCATTTCCCTTCAAGCATTGTTAACCTTCCATGGGTCCGGAATTCCACAGAACACAGCTTAGAAAGTGTTTACACTGAAAGGTTTTGAGGTCTTTAGGTGTATGGCCTGTGCTTCAATCAAATCTCTATCTTCAGAACCAAGATCACAGAGTTTTTAAGAAAACAGCAGCAAATAAAAACAACATTTTATGCCCATATCAAATAGTTAATGGCAGGCCAGGTGCGGTGGCTCACGCTTGTAATCCCAGCACTTTGGGAGGCCGAGGTGGGCGGATCACGAGGTCAGGAGATCGAGACCACGGTGAAACCCCGTCTCTACTAAAAAATACAAAAAATTAGCTGGGCGTGGTGGCGGGCGCCTGTAGTCCCAGCTACTCGGAGAGGCTGAGGCAGGAGAATGGCGTGAACCCGGGAGGCGGAGCTTGCAGTGAGCCGAGATTGCACCACTGCACTCCAGCCTGGGCCACAGAGCGAGACTCCGTCTCAAAAAATAAACATAAAAAAAAAATAGTTAATGGCAGAGATGGGATTTAGTTATTATTTGCAGTCTTCTGCTATGTGAACTCAGGTGGTCAGGCTTCCTGCTGGAGGTGGAAAGGAGATAGGGCAGGAAGGATATCAAATTGGTAATTTGACAAATAAATGCTCTGGTAGTGTGACTTAAAGCGAATTATGCAAACTATCTGGGCCTCATATGCTTCCTCTGGTAGGAAATAGAGAAAGAATTAGCTTAATGACTTCTGAAATGCCCAGTATCTCTAAAATTATCTGATTTGATTTGAGTTTTGAAGGAGTGACAATGTAAATTGGTGAAGAAGATGAGAAAGATAGTTTCAGTTATCTGGGGAACAACTTGGCCCTTCAAAGCTATCTGTTGGCAGGCTTCCTAAACCTGAATAACCATCACTAGTCATCTTGTTTAATTCATATTGCTTGTGTTTTTAATCTCTTTATTATTATCAATAACAGTATTAATAACAATAATAATGGTTGCCTAAATTAATAGTGCATCTTCATTTCTTAAAACTGTTTCATCATTTATTTTCCCATCTTATCCTTTGCTAATTATGAGGTAGAAAGCGAAGGCAGACATATCTCATTGTATCTGTTCTGTTAAGCAACAGGGGATTTGCGTAAGTTCCCCCAATAAGCGAAATGCAGAGCCAAGGCCTACTGACTTCCAGCCTTATGTTCTTCCGTGAAAAAGGCTTTTTCCTTTCTCTCACTAACATTTAAATTTTTTTAAACATGTAGACCTCTTCCAGATTTATAGTTATCAACATTAATTTTGCATAGGGATTGTGACCTCTATATATCTGGAGCCAGAGCTGCTTATTTTCTTTAAGTCCTGCAGCTTTCTTCCTTACCTACCTATAGATGATTAAAACATCTCACCACTTGTAGGGATGCCCCTTGTAACATCATTGTAAATGTAGACTTCAAATCTCCTCTGATGAAAATGCCTTAAATGTCAACTCACAGATAAAAGTATCAGGCATTGAAACTGTATCAGAGATTTGATCACTCTCTCTTTAAAGGCAGTTTTCATACAAATTATTTTATATATTCACAGTGTAATAAAAGATAAGAAAGTATTTTAGGTTGCAAACATGTTTGTCAGTTACTTAATGGTGAAGATGATGTTGGTAATAAAATGTAACTACAAAATTTGGCAATGAAATATAACTATGAAATACCTGATAGATTAGTTAACACGGTAATGTTCAATAATTCTCAAAAGATGTATCTTAAATGGGTAAAATCATTCCTTTTATGTGGTAACATTTATTCTTCCATAAAATATTGATTGAGCAACAACTTTTGCCAGGTTTTCTGCTAGGCTCTGGTGGATTAAAGATAAGCAAGATAAAAAGAAAAAGAAAATCCTTGACTTCAAAGACTTCATGTCTATTGGGGCAGAGAGGAGAGAAACAGCTTTATATTGTTGAAGTTCAAGAGAATGCAGCTCTAATGGCAGGTCCTTTTCAGGACCAGTTCAGAGAGGAGGTGAGGCTTGAGTTGAATCAAAAAAGATGGATGGAAATCCTCCGAGTAAAAAAATGGGTGGGGATATGGTAACTCCAGGAACAAATTTTAAAATATGGAAAAGGCAAATCACTTTACGGGTAATGGATACTCTTTGTTATGGCCAGATTATGCATATGAATGTGAGAAAGATCTAACTGATGGCTATGTGAGGAAAACTGGCTTGAACGAAAGCATGTGGAAAGCTTGCAGAAATCTAAAGGAGGATAGTGTCTCTTTTATTGGGTTGATCACCAAGTGAGGGAGAGATATAATGAAATAGAAAATTTTGGATATAGAATCAATATGGGTAATGGATTAGAAAGGATAAATAAAAATTTTTCTCAAGTTGTATGTATTAACAGAAAAGTAGTTACTTTGAAAAGGGAAATTTGGGAGAACAAGGGTTCCCCATTACACATAATATTAACTATCCAAGTAGAAATAGAAATTAACTATCCAAGAAAAAAGAACAACTAGAAACTATCCAAGTAGAAATACAGAAATCTGGATACACAAGTATGTAATATAGGGAAAATTTATAGGCTGAAATTATAAATTTTAGCAATATCAGCATAAAGGTAAGACTTGAAACAAGGGTACTAATAAGTTCACCTAGAGAAAAAGTGTACGTAGAGATATCATTCAGTACTTTGGCTGAGAATATACAAGGAAGAGATTATTATTTGAAGAAAATAACTGCTATTAGAGAAACTCAAACCTCATTCCTTCCCTTCCATTACCAAGTGCAATCCAAGAGTGCACCTGGAGCATAAACAAGAAAGTCTCCCTGCAGAAAATGAAGGCATTACTTAAGTTTGAGGATACTCATTTGTGGATAGAGATTGCAAAGCAGATAAAATGCTAGCTAACTTTAACATGGACTGCCTTCCTCTTCCACCTATGTTATAGAAGGACCTATTCTTTCAGGACAAGAATGACCCTTCTGTCTCTTCTTTTTGGTAGATGACCTTTCTTTTTCCCATGTGACTGTGAAACCAAGGACTATTTCTCTAACTTCGGCAACCTTGATGCAAACAGCTTAGGCTATATCTGTTTAATGAATTTAATTTTGTTAATTAAGATAAATTAGCACAATGAACCATATCTGATATGTAAATAAAACTTTGAAATGTTACAAATGGAGTATTAAAATTACTAGCAGAGTATATCCTTCTGTGACCACTGTTTCTCATTGTTGATGCCAATATTGTCAGGCATTTCTCTCTTTCTAAATTCTTCTCCTATTTTTTTTACAGTATGGAGGCTGATGAACAATTTCTGAAAATGTGAATATGGGGTAAAAGAATGCATTCTAATCAGTCATATTTTAATCGTCTGTCTTAAGGAGATCTGTTTTATCTTGCTTATATCCTACTTACAAGCCTCAACTAACCAATTAGACTGAAGCAAGTGTAGTATTTCTTATTGACCAACTTGTGAATGGGTCATGGTTCACACCATGACTGAAAACTCTTCCAGGGGAGGGGTGAAGACAGTGTGTGTTCTTGTTATTATCACACAAAGCCAGAAAGTGCAGTTGTAACAATAGATGTTCACTTTATTTTTAATTTTTGTTTTAGGTTCAAGGGTACATGTGCAGGTTTGTTATATAATAAACTCGTTTCATGGAGTTCATTGTACATATTATTTCATCACCCAGGTAATGAACATAGTATCCAATAGGTACTTTTCAGCCCTCTTCTTCCTCCCACCCTCCACCCTCGGATAGGCCCTAGTGTCTGTTGTTCCCCTGTTTGTCTTCATGTGTTCTCATCATTTAGCTCCCACTTATAAATGAGAACATGCAGTATTTGCTATTTTGCTCCTGTGTTAGTTTGCAAAGGATAATGGCCTCCAGCTCCATCCATGTTCCTGCAAAGAACATAACCTCATTCTTTCTTATGACTGCATAGTATTCTGTGGTGTATATGTACCACATTTTCTTTATCCAGTCTACCAATGATGGGCATTTAACTTGATTCCATGACTTTGCTATTGTGAATAGGGCTCCAATGAACATACATGTGCGTGTGTCTTTATAACAGAACAATTTATAATCCTTTGGGTATACACCAGTAATGAGATTGCTGGATTGAATGGTAGTTCTGTTTTTAACCTTTGAGGAATCACCACAATGCTTTCCACAATGGTTGGGCTAATTTACACTCCCACCAGCAGTGTATAAGCATTCCTTTTTATCTGCAACCTCAACAGCATCTGCTATATTTTACTTTTTAATAATAGCTATTCTGATTGATGTGAGATGGTATCTCATCATGGTTTGATTTGCATTTCTCTAATGATCAGTAATATTGAGGTTTTCATCATATGCTTGTTAGCTGCTTGTATGTCTTCTTTTGAAAAGTGTCTGTTCATGTCCTTTGCCCACTTTTTAATGGGGTTGTTTTTATCTTGTAAATTTAAGTTACTTATAGATGCTGGATATGAGACCTCTATCAGATGTGTAGTTTGCAAATATTTTTCCCATTCTGTAGATTATCTGTTTACTCTTGATAGTTTCTTTGGCTGTGCAGAAGCTCTTTAGTTTAATTAGCTTCATTTGTCAATTTTTGCTTTTGTGCAATCGCTTTTGGCATCTTTGTTACAAAATCTTTGCCAGTTCCTTTGTCCAGAATAGTATTGCCTAGGTTGTCTTCCAGGGCTTTTATAGTTTTGGGTTTTACATTTAAGTCTTGAATCCATCTTGAGTTGATTTTTGTGTATGATGTAAGGAAGTAGTCCAGCTTCAATGTTCCACATAGTGCTAGCCAGTTATCCCAGGACCATTTGTTGAATAAGGATGCCTTTCCCCATTGCTTGTTTTTGTAAGCTGTGTCGAAGATAAGGTGGTTGTAGGTGTGTGACCTTATTTCTGGGCTCTCTATTCTATTCCATTGGTCTATGTGTCTGTTTTGTACCAATACCATGCTCTTTTGGTTACTGTAGCCCTATAGTATAGTTTGAAGTTAGGTAGTGTGATGCCTCCAGCTTTGTTCTTTTTGCTTAGGATTGCCTTGGCTATCTGGGCTCTTTTTAGTTCCATATGAATTTCAAAATAGATTTTTCCGGTTCTATGAAGAATTTCTTTGGTAGTTTGATAGGAATAGTATTGAATCTATAAATTGCTTTGAGCAGTATTGACATTTTAACAATATTGATTCTTTTTATCCATGAGCGTGGAATGCTTTTTCATTTGTTCGTGTCATCTCTGATTTCTTTGAGCAATGTTTTGTAATTCTAGTTGTAGAGATGTTTCACCTCCCTGGTTACCTGTATTCCTAGATATTTTATTGTTTATGTGGCTATTGTGAATTAGATTGCATTCTTGATTTCACTATCAGCTTGTGTGTTGTTGATGTATAAGAATGCTAATGATTTTTGCACATTAATTTGTTTATTCTGAAACTTTACTGAAGTTATCAGTTTAAGGATATTTTGCACTGAGACTATGGAGTGTTCTTGGTATAGAATCATGTCTTCTGCAAACAGGGATAGTTCGACTTCCTTGCTTCTTATTTGGATGCCCATTATTTCTTTTTCTTGCCTGATACTTTCACCAGGACTTTCAATACTATGTTGAGTGGGAGGGGTGAGAGAGGGCATTCTTGTCTTGTGCCAGTTTTCAAGGATAATGCTTCAGGCTTTTTTTCTATTCAGTATGTTGTTGGCTTTCAGGTTGTCATAGATGGCCTTTACTATTTTGAGGTATGTTTCTTCAATTCCTAGTTTATTGAGAATTTTTGACACACAGGGATGTTGAATTTTACTGAAAGCCTTTCTGCATTATTGAGATGATCATGTGGTTCTTGTCTTTAGCTCTGTTTATGTGATGAATCACATTTATTGATTTGCATATGTTGAACTCACCTTGCATCCCAGTGATAAAGCCTACTTGATCGTGCTGGATTAGCTTTATGATGTGCTGCTGGATTCACTTTGCCAGTATTTAGGTGAGGATTTTTGCTTCAATGTTCATCAAGGATATTGGCCTGAAGTTTTCTGTTTTTGTTGTGTCTCTACCAGGTTTTGGTATCAGAATGATGCTGGCTTCATAGAATGAGTTGAGGAGGAGTCCTTCCTGCTCAATTTTTTGGAATAGTTTCAGTAGGAATGAAACCAGTTCTTCTTTGTGCATCTGGGAGAATTCAGCTGTGAATTCGTCTGGTCCTGGGCTTTTATTGATTGGTAGGCTATTTATTACTGATTCAATATTGGAGCTAACAATTGGTCTATTCAGATAATCAATTTCTTTCTGGTTCAGTCTTGGGAGGGTATATGTGTCCAGGAATTTATCCATTTCTTCTAGATTTTTTAGTTTATGTGCATAGAGATGTTCGAGTTGTCTCTGGTGGTTATTTGTATTTCCCTGGGGTCAGTGGTAACATTCGTTTTGTTGTTTCTAATTGTGTTTATTTGGATATTCTTTCTTTTCATCTTTATCAGTCTAGCTAGCAGTCTATCTATTTTGTTAATTTTTTTTTTTTTTTTTCCGAAACACCAGCTCCTGGATTCATTGATTATTTGAGAGTTTTTCTGTGTCTCAAGCTCCTTCAGCTCAGCTCTAATTTTGGTTATTTCTTGTCTTCTGCTAGTTTTGGGGTTGGTTTGCTCTTGCTTCCTAGTTTTTTTTTTTAGTTGTGGTCAGGTTGTTAATGTGCAATCTTTCTAACTTTTGGATGTGGGCATTTAGCACTGTAAAATTCCCTCTTATCACTGCTTTATGTATGTCTCGAGACTCTGGTAATATTTATCTTTTTTCTCATTAATTTCAAAGAACTTCTTGATTTCTGGCTCAATTTCATATTTACCCAAAAGTTATTTAGGATAAGCTTGTTTACTTTTCATGTAACTGTATGGTTTTGAATGATTTTCTTAGTCTTGAGTTTTACTTATTTTTTATTTTTTTGCACTGTGATCTTAGAGAGTGGTTGGTATGATTTCAATTTTTTGTTTTTTGGGTTTTTTTTTTGCATTTGCTGAGGATTATTTTATGTCTAATTGTGTGGTTGATTTTAGAGTATGCACCATGTGGCAATGAGAAGAATGTATATTCTTTAGTTTGGGGGTGGAGGGTTCTGCAGATACATGTCGGGTCCATTTGGTACAGTGTTGAGTTCTTTGTTAATTTTCTGCCTCGATTTTCTATCTAATACTGTCAGTGGGATGTTGAAGTCTCCCGCTACTATTGCATGGGAATCTAAGTCTCTTGGAAAGTCTCTAAGAACTTGCTGTATGAATCTGGGTGCTCCTGCATTGGGTACATATATGTTTAGGATAATTAGGTATTCCTATGAAATTGAACCTCTTACCATTATGTAATGCCATCCTTTGTCTTTTTAAATCTTTGTTGGTTTAAATTCTGTTTTGTCTGAAATTAGGATTGTAACCACTCCTTTTTTCTATTTCTCACTTGCTTGGTAGATTTTTCTCCATCCCTTTTTTTGAGCCTGTATTTGTCATTGCATGTGAGATGCGTCTCTGAAGACAGCATACCACTGGGTCTTGCATCTTTATTCAGCTTGTCACTCTGTCACTCTTCATTGGTGTGTGCAGCCCATTTAAATCCAAGGACAGTATGGATATGTGTAGATTTGATACTTTCATCATGTCGTTACCGGTTTATTATGCCACCTTGCTTTTGTGGTTGCTTTATAGTGTTAGTGTTCTGTGTACTTAGTGTTTTTTGTAGTGGCTGGTAATGGTCTTTCCCTTTCATAGTTGGTGCTTTTTTCAGGACCTGTTTCAAGGCAGGTCTGGTGGTAACAAATTCCCTCAGCATGTCATTGTCTGAAAAGGGTCTTATTTCTCCTTTGCTTATGAAGCTTAGCTTGGCTGCATATGAAATTCCTGGTTAGAATTTATTTTCTTTAAGGATGTTAAATATAGGCCTCTGATATCTTGTGCTTTTAGGGTTTCTGCTGAGAGTCTGCTGTTAGTGTAAAGGGCTTCCCTCCGTAGGTGATCTGTTCTTTCTTTCTAGCTGCCTTTAACATATTTTCTTTCATTTCAATCTTAAAGAATCTAATGATTATGTGTCTGGGAGATGATCTCGTGAAGTGCTTTGTAGGTACTGTCTGCATTTCCTGAATGTGAATCTTGGCCTCTATAGTTAGTTTGGGGAAATTCTCATGTATGATATCCTTAAATATGTTTTCCATGTTGCTTCCATTCTCCCCATCTCTTTCAAGGATGCCAGTGAGTCATTGATTTTGTCTCTTTACATAATCACATACTTCTTGGAGGTTTTGTTCACCCTTTTTATTCTTTTTTTCTTTATTCTTATATGACTCTCTTATTTCAGAAAGTCAGTCTCAATTCAAGCTCTGCGATTTTTTTCTCCACTGGGTCTATTCTGCTATTAATACTTGCGATTTCATTATGAAATTCTTGTAGTGTGTTTTCCAGCTCTGTCAGGATGGTTACATTATTTTCTACATTGGCTATTTTGTCTGTTAGCTCTTGTATCATTTCATTGTGATTCTTAGCTTCCTTAGACTGGGTTTTGTTGTTCTCCTGAATCTCAATGATCTTCATTCATATCCATATTCTGAATAATATTTGTGACATTTTAGCCATCTAAGCCCAGTCAAGGACCCTTGCTAGAGAGCTAGTGCAGTTGTTTGGAGGAAAGAAGACACTTGACTTTTTGAACTGTCAGTGTTTGCACTGCTTCTTTCTCATCTTTGTGGCTTGATGTTCAGTCTTTGAGGTGGCTATCTTATTTTTTCTTTCATACCATTTGATGACGTTGGGGGTTTGATTGTGGTATAAGGGGGCTTTAGTTGACTGGCTTCATTTCTGGAAAATTTTAGGGGGCCATGGCTCAGCTCATAACTCCTGGACTGTGTGCTCTAACTCTGGGAGACTGGTATCAGGCCTTGCCTTTGTTATCTGGCCCCTCAAGGTTAGGACCTGCTGCGCTGAAGAAACTGAGTTGCTCCCCAACCACAGGTCACAACATTCTAATGGGTGGTGTCAGCCAAAGAACTTCATAGTTCTGCCAGTGGCAGCAGGATCTGTCCTTCTTCACATCTCCCTGCAGCAGCAGCAGCAGCAGCAGCACCAGCACAGCAGGGGTACCCCTTGTTAGCTGAGACAGGGTGCTAGTGGGTGCTGGGTGTAGGCCTCCATGCAGACGTTTGCAGCAGCAGCAGTGGCAGTGCAGCTCAGGAGGTTGGGGGATGCCATCAGCAACTGTATGCATTCTAGCTGGTGTCGTGGTGGTGTTAGCATGGGGGCAGGGCACTGGCGGCTGCAGGATGGTTTGTGCTCTCTGTGCACATTCATACCGGTAGTGGGGGCCACTCAGGCCGGGGCAGGTCCTTTGTATTCCATGTCTAGTTTCACGCCAGTGGCAGTGTCAGCACAGGGGCAGGATGCTGGTGGGTGTGGGACTGGCAGACAGGGCACCCTCCAATGCTCTGACAACAATGGTGATGTGGTGGAGAACGGGTGCGCTCCTGTTGGCAAAAGTGGCAACATGCACGCTGGTGGGGAAGGGAAGGCAGGAACATCCCAAAGCTTCTTGAGGGGTTGTCATGAGTGGTCGCATGCAAGCAAAGCAGCATGAGTGAGGCTGCAGTGGAGGGGATAGTAGGGGTGAGCTGGTTTGTTTCCATTGGGGCTGCTCTGCTGGAGCATTCTGTCAGTCAGGCACAGTCCACTAGCACAGGAGCTATGATGTGGGCCCCCAGGAGGTATCTGGGGGCTGCAGTGCAAGCATGCACAGCCATGCTGGGCCCAAGGAGAGGCCAGCAGACCAAGTAGTGCTCAAGTCAGCCTGGCCCCATCTCATGGGCAAGATTGTCCTGCAGAGTTCAGGTTCAACTTTTCCCCTAGGGCTAAAGTCTCATATTGGAGGAAGCTGAGTCTGGGGGTTGAGTATCCCTGGCCATGTTTCCCTACAGATGCTCCTGTTCCAAGCCCTCTGGGCTTTGCAGGGGCTGGAGTTCTGCCCCTCCCACTTCTCTAAGTAGCTCTCCCTGTCAGCTCAAGTTTCTGTGGTGGTCATGGGACCCCAGCCTCCCGTCAGGATTCCAGAGACCGGTCGTGAGAGCAGGTTGCTCCTTATTTGCTCAACTCACCCCTTCTCCGGGAGTCACTGGGGCCCAGGAATGAGTCCTGGTGTGCAGAATCCCCATGAAACATTCCCAGCTTCCTCCCACTTCAGCCCAGTATCTGTGTCTTCCCTCCATTCAGTCTCAATGCCTTTCCTCTGAAGATGTGCTGGAAGTGCACCAGTCTTTCCAATGTCCCATTCCCTTGGTGGAAGATGTTCCTCTTGGCTATGTCTAGTTGGCCATCTTGGAACAGCTCCTGGATATTCTCTTTAAAATAACCCAGAAAGGTAGTCATCTTGACCTGTATTTCCCTTGAGTGCTGGCAAGATTATTGCTTTGCCATCCTATTTTGTTTCTCAGGAAAGTAAAACTGTAACTGCATATGCCGTTCAAGTGACAAAGAGCACAAAAAGGTCCCATAGCTGCACATGTAAATGCAGCATGCTGTTTCTGGTGGTTTCCAGGGAATAAAATTTGTTCATATGAAGAAAGTAAACATATAGAAGGTACAAATTATTCATCCATTTAAATTTCAGTGTATGTGTTCACAGACAATAATAAAAATCTTCTCAGCATTCCTATGCTTAGTGTTATTATAATTTTATAGATGAAATCCAGAGAGTATATAGATTCACCTAATCTTATGGGAATAAGTAACACAACTAAAGTTCAACACAAGACTCCCCAGGAAGGTTCATGGGCAGCTAGGAGAGAAAATGAGATCTCAATACATTAATCATGACAAGTGCGATAAGGAAAGAAATCCTAGGTAATGTCCTACAAATGCTTAGTGCATTTTGACACACTCAGTAAAGTCTTCAGTCTCCATAATCCTTTATGAGACTCTTCTCTGACTTCTTTGTTTCCCGATCTGCTTCATTTAGCAAGTACAATTTGCAAGGTGAAGATGCTGATACCCAAGAGCCCTCCACTCCAAGCCCAAGATCTTCACTTTCTTTCCAAGGGGGAAAAATAAACAGAATCAAGGCAGATGTGTGGGTGTGTGTGTGCGTGTGTCGATCACACTCAGGCTAGAGAGAGTGACTGGACCAAACACTGAATTTATCTCCAAATGTAGACCGATAAACCAAGTTAAACAAGAAGGATTATGAACACACAGCAAAAATGGAACCAGAGTAGATTTAATCTTTTAAAATATATACATATATATTTACTGTCACTTTGAGAATTTGGTTTATTTGATCGCTTGGACAAATATTTATGTACTACATCATGCATTTGAATTTAATATAAAATCAGTTTAAAATATTCCCAATTGCAACATAGCTAACAAGCTGAATACCGAATAGGATTACTGCTGTAAGTCAGAGTATTCTCCTGGTTTCCCTTAGGTGAAATGATATTCTCCTATGCATGTCCCTGACATCAAACATATCAACTTGTTATCAAAAGGCCAGGTTGGAAGACTTCCATTTTCAATTACTCCCATATCTAGTCAAATAGAATTACAATGAATAAAAACATTACAGCCAATGTAATTCCAAACATTAGAGAGTAGACAAGAAACAGTCTCTTGCGCTCAAAGAATAATGCCTTACATGAATATGATGCTTTGTTATTTTTAACTTGCTTTAACACAAACAATCCCATTTTTGTTTCCTTTAATAAATACTCCATTTTATAAATAAGGAAACTGGATCAGCTACCTAAAATTACACAAGTAGGATGAGGTGGGCCTATGGCTAACATTAGATGTCTGGTCTACTTTCTAGTCTCTAGAAGTCTCTGGCACAAACTTCCTCTAGTATTTCCAGAATATGTTATTTGCAAATTATAAATTTTGTGGCAAATTAACGCAATCATTTATTGTAAGGACTAAACTTTCATTAAAGCTACTTCACTATTCAAAACCAAGAGGCTATTTCTCTTTTTGCAATAATAAAGTTTAGAAGTTCTGCTTTTGTTGCCTTTCTCTTCTGATAATTGGAAGAAAAGAGAATGCAAGGGAAGATAAAAATAAGACTGAGTGAAGACAGAAGAAACAAAAAGAAAGGAAGAAGAAGGAGGAGGAGGAGAGGAAGGAAAGGGAAGGAAGGAAGGAAGGAAGGAAGGAGAGAGGGAGAGAGGGAAGGATAGGGGGAGGGAGGGAAGGAAGGGAAAGCAAAGTTGGGAAGAAAGGAAGGAATGATATTGTGAAATTATTCAGATTAATTGTTTTAGCTATATTAAATATAAATAATTCAGAAGATGGTAAATCTATCTTTTCTTCACTATTTAAGACAGAAGGCACTTAATGTGTAGCTGTTTTATAATTTCCACAAAACGGTAAGCTAGTTAATAAGCAGGCTCTCTCATCACCAATTCTCTTATATCACCTAGATATTATTTTCAGATGAAATCTAAGTACTTTATTTCATTATTTATAGGTTTAAAATATACTACATGTATGACATACAAATAAATGTTCTTTTTCAGTTCACTAATTCTACAATAAAAGCCTTTTGATTCTGTTAGCAAAACATTCCTGAGCTGGCAGATAAAGGCCTTGGAAAATAGTATAAATGCTTGCTTATCAAATTAATTTTGCTTATAAATTAAGAAGCGATTCAAACAGCAATTGTTTAACATGCACAGCTACTTCGATAGAAAGGGAGAGATGGTTTCTGGACTCTAAATTGAGTATAGTTTGAATTTGAGAAAACCGGATGTTAATAAGTAAAAGTTTTTACTATGCAGCACAATATGACTTTTATACAAACAATTACTTTTGAAATTATACAATTGATAGCACAGAGGACTACTTCATTTTTAATAACTTAAAACTTTTATCCTATGAAATTTTCATAGGAGAGCTTATCATTACTCAGTAGCACTATTTGTAAAGTGTATTGCTAAAGCCCTGCTCTTAGGGAAAATATATTATAGTATCATGGGAAAAAAAAGAAAAAAGAGAGAAACAGAGTTAGAAGAATTTGATTATGTTAAAATTTTTTATTTAGCATATTGTCTAAAATTTCCCATGTATGAGAAAGTGTGATTTCCAATTATTGAATACATTTCTATGTTCCACAGCCGTATAGAGATATAACTAAAGGTGGAAAAAAGATCACCAACAAGAAACAAAATATAAAACAATGTTCATGTAGGGATTATATTTTTAGGAAACTTCTTTTATTCAGCAAATATTTATTAAGCTGTTATTCCATTGAGGAAACTGTGTTTGTTTCCCTGGTATGTAGCAATCCGTCTCCTCATGGGGGTGGTCATGTGTTATGAGAAGAGTTTTGACTTTGGTATATGTAGACCAGGGATTAATTTTTGAATCCATCCCTTGTTAGTGGGGTAGCACTGCATTATCCTGAGATTGTTTCTTATCTGCAAAATAGAAGTACAACAGATGTGTCATGAGTTCATGAGCATTAATTGAGATATTGTCTATAAATCAAGTGGCAGAGCATCTGATTTAGAATTCAGTAGTTCTTGGGATTTTTGTGCTGAAATAGGTAAAACCGAAGATATTTACATGCCAATAAAATCTCTTTCATAATGAAAAAATAACTTTATGTAAAAATATGTGCTGAATTCACTTAAGAATGATAAAATATTTTGTAATTATAAATAAATAATAATGACATTTATTTTAGTTTCAAAATACTTAATTATTAGTTATTGATGATGGTTAATTTTATATGTCAACTTGACTGGACTAAGCGATGCCCAGATAGCGGGTTAAACATTATTTCTGTGTCTATTATTGAAGATGCTCCCATAAGAGATTAGCATCTGAATCAGTTAAACAAGTGAAAAAAAAAAGTCTGCCTTCACCAGTGTGAGTAGGCACCATCTAATCTATTGAGGGCCCCAGTAGAACAAAAAGTGGAGGGAAGAAGAAGGGTGAATTTTCTCTCTTCTTGAGCTGGGACATCCATCTTCTCATGCCCTTAGTTTTGGATCTTCTAGGTCTCTGCCTTTAGACCCTGGGACTCACATTATTAGCCCCCTGGTTCTCAGGTCTTCAGACTCAAACTAAATTATACCACTGGCTTTCTTAGTCCTCTAGCTTGTAGACTGCAGACTGTCAACTGCTCAGGTACCATAATCTTATGAACCATTTCCCAAAAAGTAGGAATATATATATATATATATATATATAACCTATAAATAAAGAATATACATATGTATATTCCTTATTTTTGGGAAATAAGGTACATGTATTCGTCTATTTCTTCAGAGAAACAGAACCAATAAGGAATTTATATATATATCATATATATTCCTTGTTTTTTATTTATATACATTATATATATATGAATAATATTCATGATGGTTAATTTTATATGTTAACTTGACTGGACTAAAGGATGCCCAGATAGCTGGTTAAACATTATTATTAAAACATATACGTATCAACAAACATATACGTATCCATATGTATGGAATATATATTATAATATATGGAATATATAAAAAGAACTAAAGAATATATATCTTATAAATAAATAAGGAATATATATATATTAATTAGTGGTTCTGTTTCTGTGAAGAAACAAATACATGTACCTGACTAATATATTTACCTTAGGTTTAGAGAGTTTGAAAACATATATTCAAATATAAATAATATTAACTAAAGAAATAAGTAGAAATCCATAACTAAATTTAAGAAGTGACATGGCAAGCATTTTCAAAGTTTTGTCATGTTCCCTGGGTGTCCTTCCTCAATTATACCAGCCTTATTCACCTTCAAAATTAAACTACCATTCCGATTTGTGTGCTAATAAGCCCATTACATTTCTGTAGAGCTTTTGCTATGTATCCTGGTGACTCTAAGGAATATATAATTAGGGTTTTCTATTTTCACATTTTTAAATTACAAAGTTATATTTTGTTTGGTTACATGATGTATTCCTCCCAATATTATGTTTTGGGAATTAAGTTAATCTAATTCCTAATTGTAGTTAATTTATTCTGACTGCTGAGCACACTTGTTAATTCTACAACTGATCAGCATTTAAAATGTAAACTTTTCTTTTTTCTATTGCAAATGCTATTGCCTTGTAAATTGCCTTCTGCACATGTGCAAAATTTTCCACAATTGTACACCTAGGAATGGAATTTTGCCTATTCGACTTTACTACACACTGGCAAGTTATCTTCCAAAGTGTTTGCAGCAATTTTCACCTCATGAGCAGTGGATGAATGTTGCCATTGTGCTGCATGGTTGTCAACACATTGTGTTTTAAAATGATATGTTACTGAAACATCAATATACACTTCTGGGGTTGCTAATAAATTTAAGCGTCTATTCCTGTATTCAAAGGTCATTCATCTACCTCCTCTATGAAATGCCTGTTTGCTTTTTGTTGTTGTTGTTCAATTTTAATTGGTTGTTTCCTTTTTTTCTTGTTGATTGATTGGTAGGATACTAATCCTTTGTTGGTTATATATGTTGTGAAATTTTTTCTCAGTTCTTAGTTTGTATATTGTAGTCTCTATGATGTCTTTTGATGACCAAAAGTTCATAATTTTAATCAATAATATATTTTATGTAAAATATATTACACTCTATCATGTGCATTTTCTGTTTCTTGATTAATAAACTGTCCCCCTCCCTGAGGTCATAAATTGTCCTGTAATAATTATAAAAGTCTCCATTCCCACTTACATTTTTATTCATCTACAGATGATTCTTTGAATGATGTAGAGTTAATCTGACATTTTTTCTCAAGTGGTAAACAATGATCCCAGAACCACTTATGAAAAGCCATACTACTCTCCATTGATATACATTGCCAACTGCCAAAAATTAAGTTAAATTTTCATATATGCATGTGATAATTTCTGAACTATCTATTCTGTTGCATTTGTCTAGAATTCTATTCTTGAACCAATGTGGTATTATTAAAATTACTATAGCTTCACAGTAATTTTTATTATAGTTAAGAAAATATTCTTCTTCAGGACTAGTTTTGACCCTTTATTCTCTCAAATAATTTTAAAAACTAGTTTGTAAAATTTTACAAAGATCCTGAGAGAATATTGATTAGAACTGATCCTTAGAAAAGTGGCATTTTTATTATCGTGAACGTTCCTAACTAAAGATGTAGATACCTCTTCATATTCAGGTCTTATATAACATCAAATCAATGTCGAAATATTTTTCACCAAGCTCTTGAACTATTTTCTTAGCTTTATTTATAGATAGCATTTGCTTTTTCCCCTTCTTATAAATAATGAATGGTTTATTTTGAATTACATTGTTTAGTCAATCATTACTTTTAGTTTGCTTATTGGTTTGGTATCCATTATCCTTGTTAAGGTCTTTTATTAATTCTACTGTGCTATCTATGGATTTTTAACTTCAATTTTATCATCTGCCATCACGACAGGTTTTTTTTTTGCATTTTACTCCCTATAGCTTATTTGTTGTTGCTGTTGCTGTTGTAACTGTGCTGCCAGGACCTTCAGTGCAATATTAAGGAAAAGGGGCAAGACTGTGAAAGTTGGCATCCTTGCCTTGTCTCTGATATTAAAGAGAATAATTTCAACATTTCACCTTTATATATAGCATGTGCTCTAGATTTTTTTTTATGTGTCCTATATCAGCTTAAGGAAGTTCCTATCCTTTTTTGATCTCTGTTTGTTTTTACTTCTTGAATGGACGTTTTTAGAATGCCTAGCCCTTACAAATGATTAAAACAAAAAGTCTTACACTTTCTGGCTCCCAATGATCTTCTCCATCTCCTTTTCCATCCCACTTCTACTCTACCACAATCCCAGTCGCACTGGACCCCTTTTTACTCCTCTAACACTCCAGTCATGCTTCTACCTCATGTTTTTGTTTGATGTGTCCTCTACTCTGTCCCCAAAATATGTGCACGTGTTCCCTCTTCCTCCTTCACAGTCTTTGGGTTATTGCTAGAAAGTCTCCTTCTTAAAAATGCATTCCAGGGATGCCCCACTTAAAATTGCAATTCTTACTCTCACTATGATACTTCCTGTTTTCCTTCCTCACTTTATCTTGACATTGGAGCTTATTTGTAGTATGCTATATGCATTTTTTTTATCTTGTTAGTGTTTTATTAAGGAAAAATTTCTCTTTAAGTATGAATCTCTGCTTTCACAAATAAATCAACTGAGAAACTGTTAGAGACAAATAGACTTGATTCTGTCTCCTCCATTAAATGCTTTCTATCATTCTAGGTAAGCTGAGTGTTCTTTGTCAAAAGGGAAAAATAGTTTGAGAAGCTTTCAATAATATATAAATATATTGGCTGCAATTTATTCCATTGATCATGTCTTCTCTGACTAGGCACAAGGGCTAAGTTATGGTTATAGTTGTTCGTTTGCTTTTTATATTTTATCTATGAGATAATGAATGTCTCAATTATAGAAGAATACAGTTCCTTTCCTAGTTAAAAAAAAGTGACATATAGAGTAACAAAAAGTTATTTTTTAACATGAAGCAGATTGACTAGAACTATGTTTCTATGGCTACTAAAATTATCCAACAAGAGATAAAATAACAGGCAGATTACTGAATATTATGGTCTCAGTATATTTTGTTTTCTTATGGGCATTTTACAAGTAATAACAATTGTCTTTTATTTAAACTAGAGAAAAAGTGAGTAAATTTTCACTTATTTATAGAATCACTGCATTGTGATAGACAAAAGTAAGCTTGTTGACTTTGTCTGACATTGAGCTGTTGTTGGTAGTTTTACAAGAGGAGGAAGGATTAGGTAGATTATAAATGCAAAAAGGGCATTATATTAGTTTGTTTTCATGCTACTGATGAAGACATACTGAAGACTGGGCAATTCACAAAAGGAAAAGGTTTGATGGACTTACAGTTCCACGTGGCTGGAAAGGCCCCACGATCATGGTGGAAGGTGAGAGACACGTCTCACACAGCGGCAGACAAGAGAAGAGAACTTGTGCAGGGAAACTCCCATTTTTAAAACCATCAGATCTTGTGAGACTTATTCACTGTCATGAGAACAGCATGGGAAAGATTGCCCCCCATGGTTCAATTACTTCCCACCAGGTTCCTCCCACAACACGTGGGAATTCTGGGAGTTACAATTAAAAATGAGATTTGGGTAGAGACACAGCCAAACCATATCATTCTGCCCCTGGCCCCTCCCAAATCTTATGTCCTCACACTTCAAAATCAATATTGCCTTCCCCACAGTCCCCCAAAGTCATTTCAGTTCAAAGTCTCATCTGAGACAAGGAAAGTCCCTTCTGCCTATGAGCCAGTAAGATCAAAAGAAAGTTAGTTACTTCCTAGATACAGTGGGGGTACAGGCATTGGGTAAATACCACCATTCCAAATGGGATAATTGGCCAAAACAAAGGGGCTACAGACCCCAAGCAAGTCCGAAATCCAGTAGGGCAGTCAAATCTTAAAACTCAAAAATGTTCTCCTTTGACTCCATGTCTCGCATCCGGGTCACGCTGATGCAAAAGATGGGTTGCTATTGTTTTGGGCAGCTCTGCCCTTGTGGCTCTTCAGGGTACTGACTCCCTCCTGGCTGCTTTCACAGGCTGATGTAGAGTGTCTGTGGATTTTTCAGGCACACAGTGTAAACTGTCAGTGGATCTACCATTCTGGGGTCTGGAGGATGGTGACCCTTTTCTTACAGCTCCACTAGGTGGTGCCCCAGTAGGGACTCTGTGTGGCAACTCCTACCCCACATTTCCCTTCTGTACTACCCTAGCAGAGGTTCTCCATGAGGGCCCCACCCCTACAGTAAACTTCTACCTGGGCACCCAGGTATTTCCATACACCCTCTGATATCTAGGCGGAGGTTCCCAAAACCCAGTTCTTGACTTCTGTGCACTCTCAGGCTCAACACCACATGGAAGCTACCAAGGTCTGAGGCTTGCACCCTCTGAAGCCACAGTCCAAGCTCTATGTTCACCCCTTTCAGCCATGACTGGAGTGGCTGGGACACAGGGCACGAAGTCCCTTGGCTGCACACAGCACAGGGTCCCTGGGCACAGCCCAGAAAACTACTTTTTCCTTGTGGCCTATAATGTGTGGAACTACTGTGAAGACTTCTGACAAGCCTTGAGGACATTTTTCCCCATTATCTTGGGGATTAACATGTGGCTCCTAATTACTCCTGCAAGTATCTGCAGCCAGCTTAAATTTTTCCTCGGAAAATGAGGTTTTCTTTTCTACTGCATTGTCAGGCTGAAAATTTTCCAAATTTGCATGCTCTGTTTCCCTTTTAAAACTGAATGGCTTTAACAGCACCCAAGTCACCTCTTGAATGCTTTACTGCTTAGAAATACCCTTAATCATCTCTCCCAAGTTCAAAGTTCCACAGATCTCTAGGATGGGGCAAATGCCACCAGTCTATTTGCTAAAATATAGCAAGAGTCGGCCGGGAGTGGTGGCTCACAGCTGTAATCCCAGCACTTTGGGAGGCAGAGGTGGGTGGATCACCTGAGGTCAGGAGTTTGAGACCAGCGTGGCCAACATGGTGAAACCCCATCTCTACTAAAAATTCAAAAATTAGCTGGGCATGGTGACATACATCTGTAATCCCAGCTACTTGGGAGGCTGATGCAGGAGAATAGCTGAGGCAGAGGTTGCAGTGAGCTGAGATTGTACCTCTGCACTCCAGCCTAGACGACAGAGTGAGACTCTGTCTCAAAAAAAAAAAAAAAAAAAAAAAAAAGCAAGTCACCTTTACTCCAGTTCCCAACAAGTTCCTCATCTCCATCTGAGACCATCTCAGCCTGGATTTCATTGTCTATTTGCTATCAGCATTTTGGCCAAAGCCATTCAACAAGTCTCTAGGAAGTTCCAAACTTTCCCACATTTGTCTGTCTTATTCTGAGCTCGCCAAACTGTTCCAACCTCTGCCTGTTACCCAGTTCCAAAGTTGCTTCCACATTTTCAGGTACCTTTTCAGCAGCGCCCCACTCTACTGGTACCAATTTACTGTATTAGTTTGTTCTCATGCTACTGATAAAGACATACCCAAGACTGGGAAATTCACAAAAGGAAAAGGTTTAATAGACGTAAAGTTTCACATGACTGGGAAGGCCTCACAATTGTGGTGGAAGGTGAAAGACATGCCTCACATGGTGGAAGACAAGAGAAGAGAGCTTGTGCAGGGAAACTCCTATTTTTAAAACTATCAGATCTTGTGAGACTCATTCACTATCACAAGAACAGCATGAGAAAGACCCACCTCCATGGTTCAATTACCTCCCACAAGGTTCCTCCTGTGACATGTGGCAATTCTGAGAGTTACAATTCAAGATGAGATTTGGGTAGGGACACAGATAAACCATATCAGGCAGACTGTGGCCAATACTGCAGATTAGCTTTTCAAGTCCCTTCCAATCCACTCTATTGGGGAAGCTGAAAAACTTAAAGCTTCTCACCATGGGGTGGGGGGACTAGGATGAGACAAGTGAGGTGTCTAGGCCCCAAAATTTAAGGAGGCATTCAATTTCAAGCTTATGCAAGTACGGACTGGCATGTGAGAATGAGTGCCTCCTTAAACTTTGTGCCCTGCATATCTTTCTTGCCTTGCACTAGTCCCAGTCTTGCTTCTCAGGTTCCCTGTAAGCTTATCTCCATATGTGACCCAGCTTCTGCCAAGACAGTGCACACTTGGAGATCTAGAAGTAAGAAGTGATGCAGGATCCCTGCCCCTGGGAATTTTTTTGTTACTACTGGAAAGCAAGGATGAGAAATTTGGTGTTTGGGTTTTATTAGCGTCATCAGAGGTTTCAGTATTTGGTCCCCACATATGTAGGCATTGAAATGAGAATTCAAGAAGGACATTCATTTGCTGGCATGAAACAAAGATGTGCTGAGTAGTGGGGTCTTAGAGCTAAGAGTCTGATGGCAACATCTTGATCTTCAGACTTCAGCAGAGCTGGGATGATCCTGGAACCAGGAACTAGAGAAGCAGCTCCTGACTCCAGAAGCTTCCTGATCAGACAGGCAGCAACTCCCTGAGTGGCCTTTCTGTGTTGGTGTTCAGGAAGTAATTTTAGATGCTTAACCTCCAGCTGCCCTTTTGATGTGCCAACAGTTTTCTTAGCACATTATCTCCTTTTTGCCTTTCTGGTATCTGCAACATGAGCCTTGACTGATACAAAGAGAGAATGAATGGTTTTCTCTGTTTCTCTAAAGACTGAAAGGAGTTTTCTGGTATATCACCAGGATTGACTAGAAACAAATGAGTCCCCAGAAAATATGTGTTTATGTACATATTTCTTTTTACATATATACATATGTTTATGTACATATATTATTTTTAATATTCACCATATTAAACATATGGATGCTAGTTTAAACTGATAAAGAGAAAATTCACTTTGTGCCATGCAAATAAATCAATCAACAATTCTATGATTGTGGTTAGACTCTGCTCTGGAGTCCGGGAGATGAGAGACACAAAAAATATATGATAAAAGTTCTCCTTTAAAAAACATATAACTGGCCGGGCACGGTGGCTCACGCCTGTAATCCCAACACTTTGGGAGGCCGAGGCAGGCAGATCACGAGGTCAGGAGATCAAGACCATCCTGGCTAACATGGTGAAACCCCATCTCTACTAAAATTACAAAACAAAATTAGCCGGGCGTGGTGGCGGGCGCCTGTAGTCCCAGCTACTCGGGAGGCTGAGGCAGGAGAATGGCATGAACCCGGGAGGTGGAGTTTGCAGTGAGCTGAGATCGCGCCACTGCACTCCAGCCTGGGTGACAGAGTGAGACTCCGCCTCAAAAAAAAAAGAAAAGAAAAACATGTAACTATAATCATTTATCATTTTAATGAAAATAAAGAACCTGAAGTTATGAAAATAAGATTGCTTTCCAAGAAGGCAAGAAGTTTCTGTAAGAGCAAATATATAATGATTCAGGACATTCATATTCAAAGTTATCTAACTGAATATATGAGTGATTACAAAGAAAGAGTCTATCAATGAAAGGGGTGAGGGACTGGTCTGCCACGGAATAATGATAAAAGAAGAGTCACAGAGGCGAGATTGTTGTCTCCACTGAAGTACTGGCCAGAATAGAGGAGCCATAGTCATGGGTCTTGAGTAGCTCCAGTTTCTACCGCATTGGAAAGAGCATTCCCATTATACAAACATGACAAATTATTATAGCTTTATACCACTACACTTCCGGTTTCTCCAAAGTCCTTTATTCTATTTTTTTGCCCCAAGTGATAGTTTAATTATGTTTTGGAGGAGGTATACTGATCATGTTCATCCACTTTCTGTTTTGTTGCAGTAGTTATATGTCTCATAAACTGTGATGTTGCTATTCTTTCTTCATTCATCACTCTTCGATTCACTTTATGGGTATCTGTGGCTACAAAATATATTCCTTCTTGATATCTTTATAAAATCAAGTTTGAAGACTAAAAACTGAAGGCCTGGACTCTGGAAAATTTACCAGTACTAACCCATGATGCCTCTTCTCAGAAAACGCATGCATCCTTCCACAGGAAACAGGCACAAACCAGACACTGCAAGACAGCAAGTAAAATGTACTTTCCTAGAAGCATAAGAGAATGACTCTTACAGGTCCTATCCTACTTACTGACCCATTTCATCTGAACTTCTAAAGTTTCTAAAGCTATGCCCAAGTTTTCTTTTCCTGTACAGGTATATTGAAATCTAATCCAAATAATGCATATATACTAAAATAGAATATCCATGTCATATAATTTTAAATGGCAGCAAATGTTTTCTATATGATTTATTATTCTAGATGATCTCTAAAATAATTTTCAACTATACAAATCTAGAGTATCTAACATGTTCACCATCTCTTTAGGTTCCTGAGTGCTTCCAATATGGTGGCTTTAATGTTAAATTATGAATGCTTAAAAATAAAATTTAATCTAAACTTCAAAATGCTTATACTTCTTTTTCATCATGTAGGCTTCAGTGAATAGTAAATGATTTACAAATGTTTCTTGATAATGTTGAAACAAGTTTATTTTAACTAGACTATGCTATTAAATGAATTGTATCTTTTATAGTTTTCTTCTATAGTCAAATTTGAGAAAATGAATAATATATTTGCCACTTAATCTCTTTATCTCTTTTAAAAAATAGTCAGGATAATTTAGATTCAATTTTGTACCAAGAGAAGGGGATTGTGACTTGGGATTTGTGGACCCTTTACCAGCCCTCCAAAATATATCTAATCCCAGACTATTTATAAGCCACAAAATAATATTCCCAAATTTTTGATATAATAATAATATCTCATAACTCATTTCTAGTGCTTTGCATTTTTAAAAGCGCTTTTGCAGCTGTCATCTATTAACCTTAGCTTGTAAGCAAACTTGTTATGTAGGCTGGACAAGTGTAACTTACTATTCCTATCATGTAGTTGTAGAAAATGGGGCTTAGAGGGTGTTGTACTGGGCTCCTACTCACCTGGTTACTTAGTAGTAGATCCAAGTCTGAATGGAAGTGTTTTTTTCCTTCCTTAAATCGACTGTATTAAGGTATAATTTACAAACAATGCAATTCACTCATTTAAAATATAAATTTGGTGTTTGAAAATTTTATATATCCATGAAACCACTACCACAATAAGGATTTACAACACCTACATCAACTAAACCAATTCTCTTGTGCCATTTTGCAGCAAATCCCTCACCACCACCACACATGGCCCCAGGCAATCATTGACGGGTTTCTCTCCATAGAGATTGGTTTTACCTCTTCCAAAATGTCATATAAATGAAATAGTGCAGTATGTGCATTTTTGCGTCTGGCTTATTTTGCTAAACATGTATTTGAGATTCACTCAGGTTGCTGTGTGTGTCATTATGGACTAAGATCTTTGAATCCTACAGATGATTATTTCTAAGGGACAGTGTTCTAATGCTCCCTTCTTTCCATTCCAGCTTTAAATAGCCCTATATTTTCATTCCATTAGACTATTAAAAGTCTCTTAACTAATATGCTCATTTTGAGTCTGAATCCTATCTATCGTACTGTTAAAGAGTGCTGTTTCAAATATACAGCTTTGTCAGCCCATTGCCTAACATCACTTCTCCTAAAGCAGTAGTTCTCCAAGTGCTCCACAGAATGTAATGGGGTGGCAAGAGCAAGATGGGCAAGCTTTGCTTCTGGATCCACCTTTCTGCCTTCAATTGGAGCAAACCGATGTCTTATCCAGTTATATATCAGACTTCCATGAAAATTTTTAATTGTAGAAAAATTTATTTCCTTTAAACATTTGAAGGTAGCTAATCTATGGAACACATCTATTCTCTGGCGACTGGCTGCCCCTCCAATTTGTGTTTCATACTGAACCCCTTCTTCAGTCGTTTTTCTACCATCACAGATATAAATCCCACATAGCCACGCACCACACCCTTAAATCACCAGGCTCTTTCACTGGCAAGTCCTTTGCTCCAACTGCTCCATTTTCCTGGAGTAGTTTTCTACCCCCCGCCTTTACTTGTCTAGCAAACACATACTCATGGCTTAAGACTTTAAGCTATAGGTACATCTTGTTTATGACGTTTCCCATACGTCATCCCCTAATATGTAGCAATAACAGCTTCTTACTTATAACCACAGTTTCCTAAACATATTAACACTGTACTGGGAAAATATTTTTTTATATCCATGCCCATTTTTTAGTAATTATATACATTTATATGATTATCTTGAAAGTAACCACTGTACACAACACTGACATTAACCAATGGCCACAGTTAACTTATATGGAGTAATTCATGACTCAACTCAGGCCAGTGAGAGACTCGCCCCACTTGCTGCCACCTAGACACATCCATTGGTTCAGGATGGACATGTGATACAGAATAGGTCACTCAGAGGTCATACGTTTTCATTTTTTGCTTAGGCTAGCTCCAGTTAAACTTTTCTTACTTGTAACTGAAAACATTCCTAAAAGTTTTTAACACCACAGTGCATTTATTTGTTTTTTCTAATTTGCATTTTATCTTTCTTTTTTTATTATTATACTTTAAGTTCTAGGGTACATGTGCACAACGTTCTGGTTTGTTACATTGTATACGTGTGCCATGCTGGTGTGCTGCACCCATTAACTCGTCATTTACATTAGGTATATCTCCTAATGCTATCCCTCCCCCCTTCCCCCACCCCACAACAGGCCCCAGTGTGTGATGTTCCCCACCCTGTGTCCAAGTGTTCTCACTGTTCAATTCCCACCTATGAGTGAGAACATGCGGTGTTTGGTTTTTTGTCCTTGCGATAGTTTGCTGAGAATGATGGTTTCCAGCTTCATCCATGTACCTAAAAAGGACATGAACTCGTCCTTTTTATGGCTGCATAGTATTCCATGGTGTATATGTGCCACATTTTCTTAATCCAGTCTATCACTGATGGACATTTGGGTTGGTTCTAAGTCTTTGCTATTGTGAATAGTGCTGCAATAAACATACGTGTGCATGTGTCTTTATAAAAGCATGATTTATAATCCTTTGAGTATATACCAGGTAATGAGATCTCTGGGTCAAATGGTATTTCTAGTTCTAGATCCTTGAGTAATCACCACACTGACTTCCACAATGGTTGAACTAGTTTACACTCCCACCAAAAGTGTAAAAGTGTTCCTATTTCTTCACATCCTTTCCAGCACCTGTCCTGTCCTAACTTCTTAATGATCGCCATTCTAACCGGGTGAGATGGTATCTCATTGCGATTTTGATTTGCATTTCTCTAATCACCAGTGATGATGAGCTTTCTTTCATGTGCCTGTTGGCTGCATAAATGTCTTCTTTTGAGAAGTGTCTGTTCATATCCTTTGCCCACTTTTTGATGAGGTCGTTTCCTTTTTTCTTGTACATTTGTTCAAGTTCTTTGTAGATTCTGGGTATTAGCCCTTTGTCAGATGGGTAGATTGCAAAAATTTTCTCCCATTCTGTAGGTTGCCTGTTCACTCTGATGATTGTTTCTTTTGCTGTGCAGAAGCTCTTTAGTTTAATTAGATCCCATTTGCCTATTCCGGCTTTTGTTGCCATTGCTTTTGATGTTTTAGTCATGAAGTTCTTGCCCATGCCTCTGTCCTGAATGGTATTGCCTAGGTTTTCTTCTAGAGTTTTTATGGTTTTAGGTCTAACATTTAAGTCTTTAATCCATCTTGACCTAATTTTTGTGTCAGGTGTAAGGAAGGGATCCGGTTTCAGCTTTCTACATACAGCTAGCCAGTTTTCCCAGCACCATTTATTAAATAGGGGATCCTTTCCCCATTTCTTGTTTTTGTCAGATTTGTCAAGGATCAGATGTTTGTAGATGTGTGGTATAATTTCTGAGGGCTCTGTTATGTTCCATTGGTCTATATCTCTTTTTTGGTACCATACCATGCTGTTTTGATTACTGTAGCCCTGTAGTATAGTTTGAAGTCAGGTAGCGTGATGCCTCCAGCTTTGTTCTTTTTGCTTAGGATTCCCTTGTCAATTCGGGCTTTTTTTTTTTGTTCCATATGAACTTTAATGTAGTTTATTCTGTGAAGAAAGTCATTGGTAGCTTGATGGGGATGGCATTAAATCTATAAATTACCTTGGGCAGTATGGCCATTTTCACGATATTGATTCTTCCTATCCATGAGCATGGAATGTTCTTCCATTTGTTTGTGTCCTCTTTTATTTCACTGAGCAGTGGTTTGTAGTTCTCCTTGAAGAGGTCCTTCACATCCCTTGTAAGTTGGATTCCTAGGTATTTTATTCTCTTTGAAGCAATTGTGAATGGGAGTTCACTCATGATTTGGCTGTTTGTCTGTTATTGGTGTATAGGAATGCTTGTGATTTTTGCACATTGATTTTGTATCATGAGATTTTGCTGAAGTTGCTTATCAGCTTAATGAGATTTTGGGCTGAGATGATAGGGTTTTCTAAATATCCAATCATGTCATCTGCAAACAGGGACAATTTGACTTCCTCTTTTCCTAACTGAATGCCCTTCATTTCTTTCTCTTGCCTGATTGCCCTGGCCAGAATTTCCAACACTGTGTTGAATAGGAATGGTGAGAGAGGGCATCCCTGTCTTGTGCCAGTTTTCAGAGGGAATGCTTCCAGTTTTTGCCCATTCAGTATGATATTGGCTGTGGGTTTGTCATAAATATCTCTTATTATTTTGAGATATGTCCCATCAATAGTTTATTGAGAGTTTTTAGCATGAAGGACTGTTGAATTTTGTTGAAGGCCTTTTCTGCATCTATTGAGATAATCATGTGGTTTTTGTCTTTGGTTCTGTTTATATGATGGATTATGTTTATTGATTTGCATATGTTGAACCAGCCTTGCATCCCAGGGATGAAGCCAACTTGATCATGGTGGATAAGCTCTTTGATGTGCTGCTGGATTTGGTTTGCCAGTATTTTACTGAGGATTTTTGCATCAATGTTCATCAGGGGTGTTGGTCTAAAATCCTCTTTTTTTGTTGTTTCTCTGCCAGGCTTTGGTGTCAAGATAATGCTGGCCTCATAAAACGAGTTAGGGAGGATTCCTTCTTTTTCTATTGATTGGAATAGTTTCAGAAGGAATGGTACCAGCTCCTCTTTTTACCTCTGGTAGAATTTGGCTGTGAATCCATCTGGTCCTGGACTTTTTTTGGTTGGTAAGCTATTAATTATTGCCTCAATTTCAGAGCCTGTTATTGGTCTATTCAGGGATTCAACTTCTTCCTGGTTTAGTCTTGGGAGGGTGTATGTGTCCAGGAATTTATCCATTTCTTCTAGATTTTCTAGTTTATTTGCATAGAGGTGTTTATAGTATTCTCTGATGGTAGTTTGTATTTCTGTGGGATTGGTGGTAATATCCCCTTTATCATTCTTTATTGCATCCATTTGATTCTTCTCTCTTTTCTTCTTATTGGTCTTGCTAGCGGTGTATCAATTTTGTTGGTCTTTTCAAAAGACTAGCTCCTGGATTCATTGATTCTTTGAAGGTTTTTTTGTGTCTCTATTTCCTTCAGTTCTGCCCTGATCTTAGTTATTTCTTGCCTTCTGCTAGCTTTTGAATGTGTTTGCTCTTGCTTCTCTAGTTATTTTAATTTTGATGTTAGGGTGGCGATTTCAGATCTTTCCTGCTTTGCCTTATGGACATTTAGTGCTATAAATTTCCTTCTACACACTGCTTTAAATGCGTCCCTGAGATTCTGGTATGCTGTGTCTTTGTTCTCATTGGTTTCAAAGAACATCTCTATTGCTGCCTTCATTTCGTTATGCACCCAGTAGTCATTCAGGAGCAGGTTGCTCAGTTTCCATGTAGTTGTGCGGTTTTGAGTGAGTTTCTTAATCCTGAGTTCTTGTTTGATTGCACTATGGTTTGAGAGACAGTTTGTTATAATTTCTGTTCTTTTACATTTTCTGAGGAGTGCTTTACTTCCAACTATGTGGTCAATTTTGGAATAAGTGTCATGTGGTGCTGAGAAGAATGTAGATTCTGTTGATTTGGGGTGGAGAGTTCTGTAGATGTCTATTAGGTCCGCTTGGTTCAGAGCTGAGTTCAAGTCCTAGATATCCTTGTTATCTTTGTCTCCTTGATCTGTCTAATGTTGACAGTGGGGTGTTAAAGTCTCCCATTATTATCATGTGGGAGTCTAAGTCTCTAAGGACTTGCTTTATGAATCTGGGTGCTCCTGTATTGAGTGCATGTATATTTAGGATAGTTAGCTCTTCTTATTGAATTGATCCCTTTACCATTATGTAATGGCCTTCTATGTCTCTTTTGATCTTTGTTGGTTTAAAGTCTGTTTTATCAGAGATGAGGATTGCAACCCCTGCTTTTTTTTGTTTTCCATTTGCTTGTATATCTTCTTCCATCCCTTTATTCTGAGCCTATGTGTGTCTCTGCACGTGAGATGGGTCTTCTGAATACAGCACACTGATGGGTCTTGACTTCTTATCCAATTTGCCAGTCTGTGTCTTTTAATTGGGGCATTTAACCCATTTAAATTTAAGGTTAATATTGTTATGTGTGAATCTGATCCTGTCATTATGATGTTAGTTGGTTATTTTGCTCGGTAGTTGATGCAGTTTCTTCCTAGCATCGATGGTCTTTACAATTTGGCATGTTTTTGCAGTGGCTGCCACTGGTTGTTCCTTTCCATGTTTAGTGCTTCCTTCAGGACCTCTTGTAAGGCAGGCCTAGTGGTGACAAAATCGCTCAGCATTTGCTTGTCTGTAAAGGATTTTATTTCTCCTTCACTTATGAAGCTTAGTTTGGCTGGATATGAAATTATGGGTTGAAAATTCTTTTCTTTAAGAATGTTGAATATTGGCTCCCACTCTCTTCTGGCTTGTAGAGTTTCTGCTGAGAGATCTGCTCTTAATCTGATGGGCTTCCCTTTGTGGGTAACCTGACCTTTCTCTCTGGCTGCCGTTCAACATTTTTTCCTGCATTTCAACCTTGGTGAATCTGACAATTATGTGTCTTGGAGTTGTTCTTTTCGAGGATTATCTTTGTGGTGTTCTCTTTATTTCCTGAATCTGAATGTTGGCCTGCCTTGCTAGGTTGGGGAAATTCTCCTGGATAATATCCTGCAGAGTGTTTTCAAACTTGGTTCTGTTCTCCCCGTCACTTTCAGTTACACCAATCAAACATAGATTTTGTCTTTTCACATAGTCCCACATTTCTTGAAGGCTTTGTTCGTTTCTTTTTTCTCTTTTTCCTCTGAACTTTTCTTCTCACTTTATTTAATTCATTTGATCTTCAATCACTGGTACCCTTTCTTCCACTTGATCTAATCATCTACTGAAGCTTGTGCATGCATCACATAGTTCTTGTGCCATGGTTTTCAGCTCCATCAGGTCATTTAAGGTCTTCTCTACTCTGTTTATTCTAGTTAGCCATTCATCTAATCTTTTTTCAAGGTGTTTAGCTTCTTTGTGATGGGTTTGAACATCCTCCTTTAGCTCAGAGAAGTTTGTTATTACCAATCTTCTGAAAACTACTTCTGTCAACTCATCAAAGTCATTCTCCATCCAGCTTCGTTCCATTGCTGGTGAGGAGCTGCAATCCTTTGGAGGAGAAGAGGCACTCTGATTTTTAGAATTTTCAGCTTTTCTGCTCTGGTTTTGCCCCATCATTGTGGTTTTATCTACCTTCGGTCTTTGATGATGGTGACCTACAGATGGGGTTTTGGTGTGGATGTCCAGTGTTGATGCTATTCCTTTCTGTTTGTTAGTTTTCTTTCTAATAATCAGGACCCTCAGCTGCAGGTCTGTTGGAGTATGCTGGAGGTCCACTCCAGACACTGTTTGCCTAGGTATCACCAGCGGAGGCTGCAGGACAGAAAATATTGCAGAACAGCAAATGTTGCTCCCTGAGCCTTCCTCTGGAAGCTTCATCTCAGAGGGGCACTCGCCTGTATGAGGTGTCAGTCGGCCCCTACTGGGAGGTGTCTCCTGGTTAGGCTACTTGGGGGTCAGGGACCCACTTGAGGAGGCAGTCTTTCCATTCTCAGATCTCAAACTCCATGCTGGGAGATCAACTGTTCTCTTCAAAGCTGTCAGACAGGGCAGTTTAAGTCTGCAGAAGTTTCTGTTGCCTTTTGTTCAGCTACGCCCTGCCTCCAAAGGTGGAGTCTACAGAGGCAGGCAGGCCTCGTTGAGCTGCAGTGTGCTCCACCCAGTTTGAGCTTCCTGGCCACTTTGTTTATTTAGTCAAGCCTCAGCAATAGCAGACGCCTCTCCCCCAGGCTCGCTGCCACCTCGCAGTTCGATCTCGGACTGCTGTGCTAGCAGTGAGCAAGGCTCCATGGGCGTGAGGCCCACTGAGCCAGGCACAGGATATAATCTCCTGGTGTGCCACTTGCTAAGACCATTGGAAAAGTGCAGTATTAGGGTGGGAGTGTCCTGATTTTCCAGGTACCGTCTGTCACGGCTTCCCTTGGCTAGGAAAGGGAATTCCCTGACCCCTCGCACTTCCTGGGTGAGGCAATACCCTGCCCTGCTTCGGCTCACACTCCATGAGCTGCACCCACTGTCCAACAAGTCCCAGCAAGATGAACCCGGTACCTCAGTTGGAAATGCAGAAATCACCCGTCTTCTGCGTTGCTCACACTGGGAGCTGTAGACTGGAGCTATTCCTACTCGGCCATCTTGGAACGATCTCCTATCTTTCTCTTTCTAATTATAATTTTTTTTTTTTTTTTTTTTTTTTTTTTTGCAAAAGACAGGGCCTTCCTCTGTCACCCAGGCTACAATGCAATGGTGTGATGATATGTAGTCTCAAATGCCTAGGCTCAAGTGATCCTCTTGCCTCAGTCTCCAAAGTGGATGGGACTACAGGCATATTCCACCATGTGGGGCTTATTTTTAAACAACTTTTGTAGAGATGGGGTTGCACTACATTGCCCAGGCTGGTCTTGAAACTCCTGGCCTCAAACAATCCTCTCACCTCAACCTCCTAAAATGTTGAGATTACAGGCGTGAAATAGCACACCTGGCCCTAGATTGGCATTTTATCTTGACTGCCTTCTTGGTCTTTATATCTCTAACACCCAGCCCAATGCCTTCTACAAAATGGATATTTAATACATACTCAAGGAGTGAATGTACAAATGGGTGAGTGAACAAAATATGCCTGTAGAACATAATCATTGAGCACTTATAGCAGTGAATTTATTTAGGAATTAAAATTAAAGGCAACTATACATAAAATATACAGAAAAACTGATGGAATTTACATAATGAATATGATAGAATAAAGGCATAAACCCAAGTGGATAGAGAAGGATTAAATCAGAGAACAAGGTTAAGTAACTTGAAATTTCAGACTGCCATAAGGATCTGATAATTTTGAGTCTTGTAGGGTACCTTCTTTAATAAACTTTTTTAATACACAGTCTTCCCTTGGTATCCATGGAGAATTGGTTCTAGGACTCTTCCATGGATACCAACATTTGATTGATGTTCAAGTCCCTTATATATTAATAAAATGACGCAATATTTGCACGTAACCTAAACACATCTTTCCTATTACCTAAATTATCTCTAGATTGTATGTAATACCTAACACAATGCCTACACATCACTTCATTCATGTGGAATTAATGTAGCACTCAGGGCACAGCAAATTCATATTTTGCTTTTTGAAACTTTGTAGAATTTTTTTCCCTGAATATTTTCTATCAGAGTTGGCTGAATCCACGTATGTGTAACTCACAGATACAGAGGGCCAGTAGAGATGAACTATATATACAATTGCTAATAGTGATCTCCAGGAACCCCAAAAAGCATGAACCAAAATTGCAGAAGTAAGCATTTTCACAGATGAGCAGATAAGAGTGAAAGTCACAGTATTGGCCTTTGCTTTTTAACATAAATAAATGAGGCTTGTGTATTCATTCTTCCATGGATAATATATAATAGAACCTGATTAATATCTCATGTCGTCTTCAATTTAAGGTGGAATAATAAAGATCATTTGACCTCTAGACTTTCTTTAAATGTCATTAAAGCATTCATATAAATAATGATATGGAGAATGCATTTTCTTTATTTTACCACAGAGTTTGATTGAGTGTGTAAGGAGTACCAGGCATTTGTTATACAAAATCAGTACAACAAAGACCATATCCTAGAATGCATTACAATACTATAGGGGACATCAACAGAAAACGAAATTACAAGACAAAATGATAAAGTGCTGTAAAAGAGTATGAATAAAGCACAACAGTGGTAACCTTAAAATTCACCTAACAAAATTCTCAAAGATGTTAGTAAAGAGATTGAAGGATGTGATCTATTCTGAAAGTGAGAGTTTTAACAACTATTCGCATCTCTTTAGCTAAGTGTAGCAAATTTTACTGGCTGTCTCTTCCCTGCTTCCTTATATTTCATTGAGTGTCATATTTACTAAAGTGTTCTGGGGAGAAAGGGCAATTCACTAAATAGAATAGAATCAGAATGGGAGAATGATTTGGGCCCTATTATTTGTTACCATCATAAATATTTATGTTGCATATTCTTGTGCTTGGTCATCTACAAGGTGCTAATTCTTATGAGCTTAAAAACCAAGGATAACTAATAAATTACCTCCATACATATATGAGATACATTTAATAATTATGCCCAGGTAGGAGTGACCTTATGAAAGATGAGGATGGGCAGCTCTTTATTTGATTTGAGAATTACAGGGTCTTACCTGCAAAAGGGGTTAAACATATTACATTTTGATTTGGCAGTGAATTCGTTTCTTGTGACTGAAAACACTCCTAAAAGTTTTTAACACCAAAATGCATTAATTTTTTTTCAAATTTGCATTTTTATCTTTTTCCTTTTTATTAAAAAAAATTTTTTTTAAAAAAAGGACAAGGTCTTCCTCTGTCACCCAGACTATACTGCAGTATATTTAACCCATAAATGGGTTAAGAATATTACCCTCCCACTGGGCCGCGTTTGAATACATTTCTTTTGATGCAACCCATATTTTTTGCTTAAGCTCTTTCCTTTAGAAAGTCACTTATATTGTGCATACGAACTTACTGGAAAAGGAAGGCTCATTGGAATGCTGGCAATGGTTAATGTGCTCATGTGTCCATTAGTGTCCTGTCCTAAGAACAGTATGAGGAGATAGGATACAAAATTGTCCAGTCTTGCAGGAACAGAGGAAAACTAAAAGCATCTTGAGGATGAGAAGACTTTTTAAAAAGACAGATCCAGAAAACAACAACAACTACAGTTGGACGAAAAGAAGGAAATGAAGCTCAGAAAACACAGAGAAGCACAAACCATTCCAACATGGAGAAACCCCATCTCTACTAAAAATACAAAATTAGCCGGGCATGGTGGCGCATGCTTGTAATCCCAGCTACTCGGGAGGCTGAGACAGGAGAATCGCTTGAACCCAGGAGGCGGAGGTTGCGGTGAGCTGAGATCACGCCATTGCACTCCAGCCTGGGAGAAAAGAGTGAAACTCCATCTCAACAACAACAACAACAAAACACGCTGCTTCACACTTTATATTGTATGTTATCCTTGTAACCAATGTGATTTATATAGTACAATGTGTGTACATGTGTGTGCATGTGTGTCCTATTTTAAGTAACCTACACGTTTATATAAGGGATTGCTATTGAACACCTACATGTGCCAGAATATTGTGGGAATTGGAGATGTAATAGTAAGTAAGAACCCAGATTTCTACATCTTAAAGAGCTTACAGTATAGTGGAAGACGCGGGCACATTTCGTGAAATATGCTCTATGATAGGAGATATACTGGAAATATAGGAGCATTGAGAGGAACTTATGTCTGATGTGAAAGGTTAAGGATGGCTTCCAAAACCAGGGATTTCTGAGATGAGATATGCAGTGTGGGCGCAAACATGCCAGGTGAGCCAGGAGAGGTAAGAAGTGAGAAGGCAGAGAGGGCAGCAAGTGCAAATATCTAGCAAGAGGAAAGAGAATACCCAATTCAGGGATCTAGGAAACATTTGCTCCTCTAAAATTTAGAGGATAAAGGGGGAATGTTGAAAGATACAGCAGGAAAGTGTATTAGAATTCTTTTGGAGCAAGACAGAAAAACAGATAGTTCCCAGCTTAAGTAAAGTAAGAATATATTACAAACCTAATATGATAGATATCTCATAAATCCAACTGTCAGGAATCTCTTTGGCTTCAATGAAGAAAGGAATTGAGAACTTAAATGGTATCAAGATTACCTCTGCATCATTCCTCTCTGCTCCACTGCCCGGGTTGGCCCCATTCTCCATGCTAACTGCTGACAGGCTCTCTCTACTCAGTAGAGAGAGAATTTCATCCTCCTTACTTCTTATAGTGGATACCCAGGAAATTATTTGTTTAGTGCTTTGTCTTATACTGAAAGACCTCCTTATACAGCCATCCTTGTGGATTCCAGTAGCAATTTTGTACATAATTGATTGATACAGAAATGGGCATTAGGCCCAAGATGATACAATAAGAATATTTCCCCTGGCTAGCCTCTTTAATGGAGACATTTTAAGTTTGGTTTATGTAGGACCAACATATCACCATGAGGCTCATATGAGGAGTTACTTAGAATTAGGTAAGGGTCTAAGCAAACGCCTCTGCAGGTATTCACTACAATATAATAAATGGGATTGAGAAATTTGGACTAGAATATATTAAAAATGAGTTCATCAAACTGCTGAAATTTTTTGCTTTTTTTTTTTTTTTTTTAAGATGGAGTCTTGCTCTGTTGCCCAGGCTGGAGTGCAGTGGCGCGATCTTGGCTCACTACAACCTCTGCCTCCCGGGTTCAAGCAATTCTTCTGCCTCAGCCTCCCAAGTAGCTGGGATTACAGGTACCTGCTACCATACCTGGCTAATGTTTGTATTTTTTTACTAAAGACGGGGTTTCACCATGTTGGCCAGGCTGGTCTCAAACTCCTGACCTTGTGATCCGCCTGCCTTGGCCTCCCAAAGTGCTGGGATTACATGTGTGAGCCACTGCACCTGGCCTTTTTTGCTTTATTAAAATAAAAATTGTTTGAACTAGTGTGCTTTTCTTGTATATTTAACGTTTGCTAAATTTTCATTTGCTTGCAACTTACTAGGAGCAAATTCACTGCAAAAACAAAGTGAATTTCTTGTGTGGTTGAATCCCTTGGTGCATGTGAATTTCTGACACCAGGTCTGAAGATGTGAGCCGTTCTCATCCAATACCACACTGGCCTCCACAGAGCTCTCCATGACTATTTGATCCTTCAGACTCCATGTGAGCTAGAAGTGGTGGGTGGGAGCAGATGCTATCTGAGCATTTCCATCACTTTTGGCATTTTGGTTTCTGATCTGATAACATTTTCCTATGTTTATTTTGGATGTAGTCCTGCAATTTTCTCCCAGACACTATTATCTGCACTTGACAGACTGTGTACAGCAGAAGTGCTGATCCTTGGTCATAGGGCAGATTATATGACATATGAATGGTGCAGCATGCTACACAACAATAAGCAAATCCCTTGGAAAAGCATGGAATAGTACAAACAGGCTGAGTGTCCCTTTCTTATTCCTACTGACACTGTTTTGAAAAACAGTTTTAAAAAGCCCTGGATCCTGTCATATTGAGAAGAGAAGGACATTTTTGTTTCTTGTGCTGTCACAAGTAAGAAGAATAACAACTATCTTTTATTAGATACATGTCATGTTCCAGGTACTTTGAGTAGTAACAGTACATTCATATGGGAATCTTTCTTACTCGGCTTCGGCTGAGATTTAAAGCTGGGATGGCAGGGAGCACAACAGGTACCTCTTCTGGTTATTACCAGGTGACAAATGAAACCAACATTTGGGAGCTGAAGACAGCCTTTGTGCTGACAAATTCTGTGGGTTGGGACTTTGAATACAGTATCCGAGGCCTCAGCCTATTCCAAGGCAGGGGGTAATTCGAAACCCAGAGACCAAAATCACCTGAAGGCTCATTCATGCACACTCCTGGCACTTGGGCTGGAGGATTCGAGGACTGGAATTGACAGCTGGAGTTCCTCCTTGTGTCTTCTCCAGGTGTCTTGGCTTCCTCATAGTATGGCCATGTCAGGGTACCTGGCCACTTACATGAAGCTCAGGGAATCCAGTGCAAGACTTTCAGCAAACAAGGCAGAAGCCTCATCACTTTTCATGACCCAGCGTCAAAAGTCACACAGTGTTACTTTTAATATATTGTATTGATCAAACCCCACCCATATTCAAAATAACATAGATCTTCCTATTAATGGACACCAAAATTTTGGTGCCATGTTTTCAAAAAGCCAAAGTATCAGACCACAGAGGCAAAGTGGCATTGTCAGTTCAGGCTGCTAGAAGAGAATACCACAGACTGGGTAACTTAAACAACCAACATTTATTTCTCACAGTTCGAGAGCCTGAGAAGTTCAAGATCAAGATGCCCATAGATTCAGTGTCTAGTGAGGACACTTCCAAGTTATAGAATGCCAAGTTCTTTTTGTATCTTTACATGGTAGAAAGCAGAAAGAGCTCTATAGGGTCTCTTTTATGTGAACACTAATCCCACTTATGAGATTGGTATTACCTCCCAATCTAATTATTTCCCAAAGGCCCTGTCTCCTAACACCATCATATTGGAGGTAAGGATTTCACCATATCACTTTGGGGGAAAGGGTACAAAAATGTAGATCATAACACTTATCATGGTTTAAAAATTATAAAAATGGTATTGCAGCCAGTAACAGTGGCTCACACCTATCATCCCAACTACTTGGGAGGCTGAGGTGGAAGGATCACTGTAGTGAACTATGACTATGCCACTCTACGCCAGCCCAGGCAACAAAGAGAGACCCTGTCTAGAAAAAATATTGTAAAAATGGTACTGAAATTCTTAACTCACCGTCTACCTCAAGGATTAGACAAAGATGTGAAGGATTAGAGAAAGCAGACATGAGAAATGCTTTGGAGAAATTGTCAGTATTTCCTGTATTCCACTGCTCCATGTTAACCACTGGGAGAAACAAAATGAGAGGAGATAACTTTGCTCTCGCCTGAGAGGAAGAGACACTTTCAGAGGTTGGAGAGCCTGATATGATATGCATCTCCTGAAATTTGAGGGATGCAGTGACTGGTATCTGACTCATGCCTACAATGTCTAACATTAGCAGTTTTGACTAGCTGAAATAGTCTACAGCAGCAGAATAAAATAGTCTTCACTGAAGCAAGCCACCTTTTCAGAGTTTGGCTGGCTAAGGACACCTGTGTGATTTCCACGTGTCAGAAGAGAGATCACTGTGAATTGTCTTGAAAATTACTCATCTGAGCGCGGTGGCTCCTGCCTGTAATCCCAGCACTTTGGGAAGCTGAGGTGAGTGGATTGCTTGAGCTTAGGCATTCGAGATCAGCCTAGGCAACGTGATGATGCCCCATCTCTCCAAAAATTTAAAAATTAGCTGGGCGTGGTGGTGCTTGCTTATAATCCCAGCTACTCAGGAGGCTGAGATGGAAGGACTGCTTGAGCCCAGGATGTCAAAGCTGTAAGTAAGCCATGATCAGGCCACTGCACTCCAGCCTGGGTGACAGAATGAGACCCTGTCTCAAAAAAAAAAAAGAGAGAGAGAGAAGAGAAATTACTCTATGCCAATCTCTTTTCTTCAAAGATTAAGAAGACCTTGGCATAAAGAAGCTAGGATTAGAAGGAAGAGCTAAAGGGGATTGGATGTTACCAGCTTGAAATTATCACCTGCACCAAGGAACTAAAGTCAAAGATTCATAGAAGTGATGCAGGGAATATGTAAACGGTTTCAGATATCCACAACACCTAGAGAGCATCACTGCAAGATTACAAGTAAGATCTCCTTTGTCTAATAACTTTCCTATCTCCCATTGTGTTACAAAACAATTATCTGGTAATGGAATTGTCATTTGAAATCATAGTAGAATCCCATTCACACTAGAGGATAAGGGAAAAGAAAAGTTTTTAATTGAATGAGAATCCTGTGTTTCAATGTCTATGGACTGATCTGTTGTTATTAAAACCTGGGAAAAGAAAGTATTCTTGGAGTACCTGAGAATGACTAAATGTTCTCTGATATCTGCCAGAGATTTTATACAGGATTACAGATAAATGAGCCCTAAAAAGATGACAATTGGCAGGATCATTTGGTAGGAGATAATAAAAAATTCTTGCTTCCTAACTTTTTCAAGTATTTCAATAAAGTTGACTTATATACAGTCATGCAGTGCCTAATGAGATTTTGGTCAACAACAGATCATATATATGACAGTGGTCCCATAAGATTATAATACTGTATTTTTGCAGTACTTTTTCTATGTTTAGGTACACAAATAGCTAAAATTGTGTTACATGCCTACAGTACAATAATATATTGTACAGGTTTGTAGCCTGGGAGCAATAAGCTATGCCTTATAGCTTAGGTTTTTAGCAGGCTATACCATTTAGGTTTGCATAAGTACACTATGTTGTTTATACGACAACAAAATTACCAGTTGATCTATTTCTCAGAAAGTATCCCAGTCATTAAGCAATGCATGACTATATATTAAATTTATTTAATTCTCATAACTCTAATGAGGCAGGAAATAATATTCTCTGAGGCAAACAAAGGATGGCTATAAACTCTTTGTCATTCTTCCCATCAAGAGCTGGAGTCTGTGTCCTCACCTCGAATATAGGTCATCTCTGTGATTGCTATCATAAAAAGAACATAGCGAAAGTGATACTGTACCAGGTTCCAGGCTGATGCCTAAAGAGACTGACAGCTTCCATTTCCTTTCTCTTGAAAAACTCTCTCCAGGGGTCAGGAAGACAATGAAGTCCAATTACTCTGAGAGCCCCATGCTAGAGAGGCCACGTATAAAGCTGACTAGTGCGAGTAGAGCCCAAACATTCTCCCTACACAGGTCCCAGTTCAGGGAGGGAGTGAGGTCATCTAGGATGCTCTACACTAGACTATCTCCCAGATGAATACCATTGAATGATTCTTAGTCAATACCTCATGGAGCAAAGAAAGTGTCCAGCTAAGCCCTGCCCAAAGTAATGACTCATGAAATCAGGAGCTATAATAAAATAGTTAATGGTTATTGTTTAAGACACTGAGTTTCACAGTAATTTGTTACACAGTAATAAATAGCCAAAATATATCCAATTATAAGTAAGGAAACAGACTAAGAAAGGTCAATATTTTCCCAAGAAAATCTGTTTAACAAATGGACAGGAATAATATCCTCATAAAGCTGACCTACTAAATAAGGGGAATAGAGATAATAAACAAGATAAAGGATAAAGGAGAAAAAATAAAGCAAGGAGTGGATAGAGGTTGAAATATAAGAAGTGGTGGCCAAGAAAGGCTGAACTGAGAAGTTGACTATTGAGTAATGAGCTCAAGGAATTGTGAACAAAACATATGGATTCCAGGAGAGAATATTCTAGGCAGAGGGAAAAGAATATGCCAGAGGCACAGACAAAACCAATATTTTCAAGTAAACTTTGTATTATTTTGTGCACATGTATGAAAGATTATCATGCACATTATTAGTAATATCCAGTAAAGAATTAAAATGAAGGTGGCTTAGACCAAGGTAGTAATAGAGCAGATGTCGTTGAGAAGTACAAATGTTTTGAAGGGAAAGCCAATGGAATTTGCTGACGTATTGGATATGGTATGTGAGAGGAGTCAAGATTAATTTCAGTGTTTTGACCTATGTAACTAGAAAACTGGAGTAGCCGTTAACAGAGATGGTGATGGCTTCGGTAGATCGGGGTCTACTCTGTGGGAAGAATACAGCAATGAGAACATGAGCAGATGAGTGGATAGAAAGGTAGCTATAGATGGAAGAAAAATGAAAACACATAATGTCACCAATGCTGAACCTAAACCCAGCGATTCATATATGTTTTAAATAACTAGTATTTTTTGAGTTCCTGTAAGGAATTAGATGTTATACTATGCTTTACTTAATCCCTTAATCAGAGTCTTGTTAGGAAAACAGCAAGTATGTCAAATATTTAAACAGAGTCTATTTTGCGCAGGGAATCAGTTACACAACCGTAATCACATTTGTTGTCAGCTTTCCCCTAGATCTGGGAAAATAAAATGTTATAGAAATGTAAGATTAGGTAGGTATCACGAGCCAGAGTCAGGTAGTCAGGCTAGAACTTATAGAAAACAACACAATGTTTTCAGGAAAAAAAAAAAAAAAAACAGTGGTGAGACGTCAGGTGGATAAGACCTAAGACATTTCAAATTTGCTATGGTAAAGCAAGTATTGAAAAGTGCTGTGCTGCTTTTTGGATGTGTCAACTTGGCTAGACCATAGTTCCCAATTATTCAATGGAACATCAATTTAGGTGTTGCTTTGAAGGTGTTTTGTAGATATGATTAAAGTTCATAATCGCATTATCAGTTGATCTGGAGTAAGGGAGATTATCCCAGATAATCTGGGTAGCTGTGATTCAATCAATTAAAAGGTCTTACAAATAGAGCTGAAGTTTCCCTGAAGAAATTCCATCCATGGACGTCACCTCTACTTCATGTCCCAGAGCTCTAGTCTGCCCTTCCTGATGGCCTGCCTTAGTGATTTTAGATTTGCTGAGCCAGCCCCCACAAACAACATGAGTCTTGCAATAAATCTTTTACCTTCAGGTGAGGAACTGTGGGAATGGAGTGCACACAGCAATAAGAAGGTGGAATCATGGTGAATGAAATAACTTTTGCCTCAGCATGGGGCTTTGGGTTATCTTTTCTGTTGGGATAGTAGTCAGTCCTTAGCATGGGAGCCAATCACAATCCCAAATGCCATAATCCTGAACACCGTAATTTTGAATGTTGAAATCCAGAAAGGTCAAAATTCTGAAATATAATTCTGGACAAATGATAAAATTATTTAAAAGAAATTTACTTACATGTTTAAAAGAGGATTTATTTGAGAAACATAAAAATACAACAGAAAACTTCATAGACCACTTTACATAATAGGCAATAATGCCATACGTATTTTTGAAAGCGTAAGCACTCAGGTATAGTAACAAGAGTCACACGGGTATTTTAGTCATGAGCAGGAAAACTGGATTCATGAATAAATAGCTCATATAACTATGGTCATTTGAAATACCATGGTTGACAACCTATGTGTTTCGACAAGATCAATAAAAAACCATGATAGGTCACCAATACATGTACAGTCATCCAAAAAGCCAAGATCTGAGGAAATTTTATCTTTCACAAATGCAGATGTACAAAAAGGACATCTCTACATTTATTGAGGAAGTTTCAATGTTTTTGTGTACAAACACAATGCTTAAATACAAAGTCAATATTGTGATAATGCACCTTTGTGGAGTCAAGTTTGCAAAAAATACATAAAACAAATTGCAACTTCATAAATGTCTACACGATTTATATCTCTGGTATTGTAAATAATGCAAAGATGAAATACATAGCATAGCAAATTGTACCAAAATAATGCTGACAACTCAAAATGGTGAGAGCAAAATCCAAAAAACAACAAAGAAAACCTAAAAAGGAAATTTGATGTATGAGAAAGCATCTTACAGGGGTAGATTAAGGACAGTTGCACAGACGTAGTCCATAAGAGCTGGCCAACTTTCCATTAACTGTATTTCAAAATCTTGCATTGCAATGAATAGCTGCTTTTTCCTTGGAGAATTTCTTGCATGGCTTTCCTTGGAGAATACATTCTTATTAATTTTTTTTAATAGAGGCAAGGTCTCACTCTGTTGCTCAGGCTGATCTCAAAATCCTGGGCTCAAGCAGTCTTCACACCTCAGCCTCCCAAAGTGCTGGAATTATAGGCATAAGCGACGGGGCCTGGCCTCACATTCATTTTCTAAGTGGTGTTGCTCTTTTTGAAATTCTTTTGTGATTCAATATACATGGACATGGGCATGCACTATAAAATTTTTCCATCTTCTGTGCCATGCTTTTATGTAGTTTTCAGCACCCATAAGTCAATTTCACATGCACTCATATATGGACCACAAATTTGGTGGAGTGGTGAGTGAACTGCAACACCATTGCAAGTCTTCTTATCCTAGAGTGCATATAATTATTTTCAAAGCAGTCAGTAATTTCACTGGCTTTTTAAAAAAATTTCTATTATTTAGATTCAAGGGTATATGTGCAGGTTTGTTATATAAGTAAACCGTGTGTCATGGAGGTTTGCTGTAGAGATCATTTTATCACCCAGTTAATAAGCATAGTGCTCAATAGGTAGTCTTTTCATTCTCTCCCTCTCCCCACACTCCACCCTCAAGTCAGTTCCCATATCTGCCCTTACCCTCTTCGTGTTCATGTGTTCTCATTGTTTAGCTCACATTTATAAGTGAGAACATACAGTGTTTGGTTTTCTGTTTCTGCATTAGTTTTCTTAGTATTATGGCCTCCAATTCCACCCATGTTCCTGCAAAGGACATGATCTATTTCTTTCTTATGGCTGCGTAGTATTTCATGGTGTATATGTACCACATTTTCTTTATCCAGTCTACCATTGATAGGCATTTTGGTAGATTTCATGTCTTTGCTATTATGAATAGTGCTGCAGTAAAGATATGTGTGCATGTGTCTTTATGGTATACAAGTTATATTCCTTTGGGTATATACCTAACAATGGGATTGCTGGGTCAAATGGTAATTCTGTCTTAAATTCTTTAAGGAATCACTACACTGCTGTCCACAATGACTGAACTAATTTACATTCCCACTAGCAGTGTATAAGCATTCTCTTTTCTCCACAACTTCACCAGCATCTGTTATTTTTCGAGTTTTTAATAATAGCCATTCTGACTGATGTAAGATGGTATCTTGTGGTTTTGATTGCATTTATCTAGTGACTAGGGATGACGGGCATCTTTTAGGATGTTTGTTGGCTATGTGTACGTCTTTTCTTGAAAAGTGCCTGGTCATGTTCTTTGCCCACTTTTTAATGGGATTGTTTGCTTTTGTTTTTTTGCATGTAAATTTGTTTAAGTTACTTATAGTTTCTGAACATTAGAACTTTGTTGGATGCATAGCTTGCAAATATCTTGTCCCATTCTGTAGATTCTGTTTACTGTGCTGATTTTTTTTTTTTTTTTTTTTTTGCTGTGCACCAGCTCCTTAGCTTAATTAGGTCCCATTTGTCAATTTTTCTTTTTGCTGCGATTGCTTTTGGCATCTTTGTCATGATATCTTTGCCAGGTTCTATATCCAGAATGATATTTCCTAGGTTATCTTGCTTTTTATAGTTTTAGGTTTTACATTAACGTCTTTAATCCATCTTGAGTTGACTCTTGTATATAGTGTAAGGAAGGAATTCAGTTTCAGTCTTCCACATATGGCTATCCAGTTATCCCAGCAACATTTATTGTATAGGGAATCCATTCCCCATTGCTTGTTTTTATTGACTTTGTTGAATGTCAGATCGTTGTAAGTGTGAGGCATTATTTCTGGGCTCTCTATTGTGTTCCGTTGGTTTATGTGTCTGTTTTGTACCAGTACTATGCTGTTTTGGTCACTGTAGTTATGTGGTATAGTTTGAAGTCGCGTAACATGATGCCCCCAGCTTTGTTCTTCTTGCTTAGGATTACTTGCCTATTCAGGCTCCTTTGTAATTCCGTATGAATTTTAAAATAGTTTTTTCTAGTTCTGTGAAGAATGTCATTGGTGGTTTGACAGCAATAACATTGAATTTATACGTTGTTTTGGGCAGTATGGCCATTTTAACAATATTGATTCTTCCTATCCATGGGCATGAAATGTTTTTCAATTGTTTGTGACATCTCTGATTTATTTGATCAGTGTTTCACAAGTCTTGTAGAGATCTTTCTCTTCCCTGGTTAGCTATATGCCTACGTGTTTTATTTTTGTCTGTGTGGCAATTGTGAATGAGATTCCATTCTTGATTTGGCTCTCAGCTTGGATGTTGTTGATGTATAAGAATGTTACTGATTTTTGGCCGGATGTGGTGGCTCACGCCTGTAATCCCAGCACTTTGGGAGGCCAAGGTGGGTGGATCATGAAGTCAGGAGTTCGAGACCAGCCTGAGCAACATGGTGAAACCCCATCTCTACTAAAAATACAAAAAATAGCTGGGCGTGGTGATGCGTGCCTGTAATCCAAGCTACTCAGGAGGCTGAGGCGAGGGAATCACCTAAACCCAGGAGGGAGGCCAAGAGGGGGCTTAGGGTGGCTCAGCACAGGCCTGCAGGTACCTCTTAGCATGAACAACCTGGGTGCCATGAACAGTGGTAGGAGTCAACAGCCTGGGTGCCATGAACAGTGGCAGGAGCCTGGACAGAAAGGGGAAGGTCTCCAGTGAAACTCCACCTTCAAGCCAGGGATGGCCTGAAGCCTGGGGGCTGGGCTGCCAGTTCTGTGGACTGGAGTGAGCACTTATGGTGCTTTTTCTGGCCCTGCCCATGGCCGCCTATGGACCAATCAGCACACACTTCCTGCCCTCTGAAGCCCATACAAACCCTGAACTCAGCCAGACTCAGGCAGATTGGGATGACCTGCCTGTGGAAAGGAGCTAACCACTTTGGGTCTCTTGAGCGCTTCTCCGTCGCTCAATGAATCTCCTCTCTTCCTTGCTCACCCTCCAGTTGTCTGCATTCCTCATTATTCCTAAATGCAGGACAAGAACTCGAGAGCTGCTGAGTAGTGGGACTGAAAGAGCCGTAACACAGACGGGGCTGAAACATGCCTCCACTTGTCATGTTTCAGGCAATAAGAAGGAAAGAACTGCGGCCCTTTGGGGATCCCAAACCTAGGGGCTCCCTGAACCAGGGCTGTGACACCCTTTTTGGGCTTCTATGGCTCCTGGCATCTCCAAGCTTCTAGGTACCAAAGCATTCCCCAGGGCCTGCAGTGGAAGGCACTTGCAGTACACTTGATCCAGCCACAGCCTTGCATGGAGCCAGCACCTGTGCTGGAGCCTGCAGCTGCTCACCCCTCTGCAGCCAGCACACCTGGCTGTGCGCAGTGTCTGGACCCCACGCGCGCTCACCCACCCCTCACTGCTCTGCACCTGGTCCACCCTTGGCAGGCATGGGATCCAGGCCAGTATTGCTCCCAAGGGCAGCCTGCCAGGCCAAGTGGGTAGAATGAGACCAGCAGGCTCAAGCAAAACTTGGGCAAAGGTGCCACCTTTCACAGATTTCTGGCTGGAAAAGTTACACACTACAGATCCTATGACACTACCAGTTGGTATGCTCAGCCGTGGGTGGGGTGGCTGTTCTGTGGTCCTGAGCCAGGGGCTCTGCTTGGTGAAGAGTGTGGGGTAGGGCCTGGGAAGAGAGACTTGGCTCCCCTCTATATGGTGGCTGCAGTGTGCTGGAGTTGCCAGCACAGCCACCAGGCCCTTTGTTCCTTCCCCAGCCCGAGGGCAGTTAGGGCAGCACCACTTCAGCTAAAGTGGTGGAGGGGCTGTGGATTGTCTCTGGGATTTCCTCCATGGAGAAAAGCAGAGCTGCCACCCACTGAAGTTTTCAGACAGAGGCGTCGTAGTTGTGCTGGAGTCTAGGTCAGAAGGCCCCGCGAAGTGAGGAGAAGCAGGGAAGGGACCCACGTGGAAAACAATCTGGCCACTTTTCCATGAGGTGGCTTCACTGTGCTGGGGTTCTGTGCCAGTCCCTAATCACCACGCACCATCCAGAGCCTGAGGGCAACAGGGGTGAGGGCTGTGGGGCAGCAAAGCTGGTGGCCAGCCTCTATCTCTGGAAGCTCCATCCCAGGGAAGTACCGAGATGTTACTGGCCTGAGAGCCTAGGCAGGTTGGTGTGGCCATGCTAGAGTCCCAGGCCAGTGGGATTTTTCCTGTGAGGTGCACTGGAGGCAAGGCTTGCAGTCTGTCCCTGCTCAGACCCATAGTTTCTGTCCCCTTCCTGGGAGCACGCGAGGGAGCCTGACCTCCCTGTTGTCGGACCTGCAGCTGTCAGTGCCAGGATGCCCGGGGATTCAAGGCTTCCAGGACTCTGCGTGTACGTGAGTGGAGGCCCACAGCTCTCCGTGTCAGTCTGGAGGCCTCAGTGGTTGGAGGTGAGGTAATAGCAGATCTCCTGAGCCCAGAGTCGCAAAGGTCCATGGCAGAAGTGTGGGCTCCTGGGGCTTCTCACTCACTCACCATTTCCCTGCAGTGTGAGGTCTCTGCTGGCTCCGTGCCATGCCTGGGTGGGTGGTCATCCTGTCTCACTCCTCTCCATTCTCCATGGGTCGAGTTGTTTCCTTGATGAATCCCAATGTGTCCACCTGGATGTTGCAGTTGAAGAGCTAGTATTTACTTGACACTTTTTCTTCTGTGAAAGCAGCACACACTAGCTGCTTCTAGTCAACCATCTTAGCGCCTTCCCTATCGCTGGCTTCTTAAGGCAAATGCAACTTTAATTTATTAAAAGCTCCTCGAATGTTATCAGCTGGAAGGAATTCCACTGCAGGCAAATGATGCATTTTTATCTTTATTTTTATTGATACATAATATGTCTGCATATTTATGGAGTACATGTGATATTTTGTTACATGCATAGAAAGTGTAATGATACAGTCAGTGTATTTAGGGTATCCACCACCTCCAGGATATATCATCCAGGATATGGAAACATGTCCTATCTTCCAGCTATTCGGAAACATACAATACATTGTATAAATAAAGGTTTTGATCTTTTGGGATTTCAACATTCAGGATTGTCAATGGAGATCGTGTGTTTGGGGATCATGATCCAAATCTGTGAAGTAAGATAGTTGTAATAAGCTATAGGCTGAGTTTGTGGCATATAGTGAGCATTCAGTATCAGTAGCTGTTACTAGTGGCCATGGTTGTTATTTTCATGTGTTTGCTGGAGGGAATACTTGAAATTCTTCCCAGCTAAGTAAATTAGAAGACCAGTCTTTATCAGTAACTTATTTGCTGGCCCACAAAATGCTAAAGATCTCAGATAGGAAAAATGTCACTTTTTCTCATTTGTTATAGAAGGTAATTCTGGATTGCATTTAATGAGCTTTACATCTGCGGACTTGAGGCTGAGTCATTCATCAAAGTCTGCTCTAAGTCTTCTCTACCTGCTCTAACAGTGGCAGTGTCTCTGCTCCTGGTGACCCTCATATTGTGCTATCACTCATAGGTGTTAAACCTGCTTTATCCATGGCATGGCTTTTATATACAGAACCTCCAAGCAAGCCCCACAGTGCTCTATCCAAATTGGGCACTCTGAAAATGAAAAGCCCAGTGTGTGTGCTGAAAGTTATAATAATACACAATCTCAATAATTGGTTCCACAGAGCAAAGGATAGGCATTTGGGCTACGCTGCTTAGAAAGCTATGTGTGGACAAAATCTCTTTTCTGAGACAGAGATTCTTTGCAGAGAGTAAGGATGATGTAATGAGATAAGCACTGAACCTGGCATCAGGAGAACTGGCATCCCAGATCAGTTTACATATGAATTTGTTCCAATGGTTTACATCTCTGTGTCTCAGTTTCCTCACTGGGAACTTGGAGATAATTATACCTACTCCAGAAGGCTCTGTGAGGTAATATATGTGACAGAACTTTCCACTGTGCATATTAAATAGTGTGTATATGAATCATGTTTGCACAGGAAACACTTAAATGTCAATTCCTGGGCCCTCCACCAGAGATTTGGACTTAGATCTGGGGTGAGACCGACAAATTTAAATATTGATCATGCATTCTGTAGATGATCATGCAGGTTATCTGCTGACCATACTTGCAGAAACTTTGGAATTTTTGTATATTGTGTACATATTAGTTATTTAGTACTGCTAATGGCTATAAAAGAAGCAAATGTACTAAATTATTTTGTCTGTTTGAAAATATTAAATAGAAAACTCCCCGAGAGAAATATGTGGATTCAGAATATTCCTGTCTTCCCCACTATTTTCAGCATAAGTATTCTTATCAAGAGTGAAGCAAGTGATGAAAACATTAGTGTACCAATAAGTAAAGACAGATTATAAGGCCTTATTGTATTATGTGTCTAAACAAACTTAAGGCTTGACTATAAATAGAAAGACTGAGATAGAGAACAGAGGGTGACATAAACTAAATGTGTCTTCGTTTTGGCTTGAGTAAGATAGGCAATACCACTAACCTGTGGCTTCTCCTTAGCCACATAGCTATGGCCTCAAAATTAACCAGCAGTGTCTTTTTAATCCATACCAAAGTCCTGGGACAAAGTAGTAAATGGGGAGAAATCAATACCTGAAGGAATATCACAGTATTTCTGTCATATCAAAACCAGGCTCTGAGCCACTGTTGTCTTTGTGCCATTTATACTCTAGAAACAGGTGTTATGATTAGTTTCCAGACACCGCTATTACAAGCACAGATGACCTCTACCACCCCTATTACCAGGAAAGCTATTTACAGAGACAGTCAGAGTTTCCTTCTGGGTTATTATTTGAAAGGTGCATAACGGACTCCCTTCTCTGGCCAAAAATGTATTTCTTCCACTGGCCTGTCCCAGCTGATTTCATATAACCTCTCTTAAAAGAGCTTTTAGGAATCAACTAAGTACTTTTGATGAGTTAAATTAAATAGACGTTTTATTATATGGTAGGAAGAGTCAGAAACACAGGAATATCCTGGATTCCTATCTCTTTTAGGAAGTTAAGTAGTCATTAGAGGTCTTAAATTACATTTTGTAAGTTTTGTTTCAGACAATGTAAACTAGTTTATTTTTAAAGAACTCTCCTGCTCAGAACGACTGGAAAATTGCAGACAAAATCATAAAGTAAGGTCTGTGTGTAAGCATTGTTTGCAAGCTATCAAGGAAATAAGGTTCATCAGACCAAGATCCAAAAAATGAAAGAAACACAGAAATGTGAACCTGATACTTGGGACAACTCATTCCCTTAAAGCATTTGCTGATTTGAAAGTGGAAGTCGAGAGGCTAAGAAAGTGAAACAAGAACTTTTGGTCGGTTCAGAGCCTAGGGGAATAAAAATGGGAGATCAAAGACCATCAAGAGTGAGGGGTCCCAAACTGGGATGTCAAAAGTTTACAGCCTAGGAATAAGATCAACCCGAAATATACCAACCCTTTCGAGATTAAAATTTTCTCAATCCCTGTTTTTATGAAGGTAGCATGCTCTTCCCCTAGGTATCTGACAGGAGCAAATTCATGACCCCACTAATGTAATATATCATTATCCAAAACTTCACATTATCTCCAGAAATGTTTACCTAATCTTTTCAACCAGTGCTAGTGGTCTAATTGGATTATCTGCACAGAAAAACAATGGCTTCATTTTTACTTTGTACTGTACACACAGAAAATTCCAGTTATTTAATAAAACTAAAGGTGAAAGGCAAAACAATAAAGCTTATAGACCATTACAAGAGGTAATAACTATCTAGAAGGACATTTTTAACTACATTAAAATTAAAGCCTCTCTGACACAAAAGAAATCTTTAAACGTGAGCAAAACAAAACGTGAGCAAAACAACCTATAGACTAACACATGACATTTGCAAAATATGTTGTATCCAGTAGGATGTGAGGCCAGATTATACAAAGAATTTCTGTAAATCAATAGGAAATTGTCAGACCCCAGTGGAAAAATGAGCAAAAGGCTTGAACAGACACTTCAGCTGAGAGGATACCCAAATTGTCATCATTAAGGAAATTGAATGAAATGAAAAATAAAACTGCAATGAGCCATCATCACGTAGCCACCATAATAGCTAAAAAATCGTAGAAGATTGACCACAGTGTTGATAAACACATAGAGCAATGAGAGCTGTCACATACTGCTTGCAGAAGTAAAACTTAGTATAATCACCCTCAGAAAGCTACATGAAAGTAAGTATAAATGAACATATACATGCTTTATGACTCAGCAATCACCATTCTAGAAATGTGTACACATGTGCACCAAAAGACAGTTACAATTCAGAAACATTTACAGCAGCAGCATTTACAATTGCTCCAAACTGGGAAATAACCTAAATGTGCATCAACAGATAAATAATTGTAATGTATTTAAACAGTTGAGAAAATAACAAGAAACAAAGCTTTGCTACATACAACGGCACGAATTAATCTGGCAAATACAATATTGAGTGAAACAATTTAGATTTTTAAAACTCTATTACTTCATCAGTATGAAATTCAAAATAGGTGAAACTCTCTTTGGTGTTAAAATTCAAGGAAATGGTTGCCCTTGAAAAGGTAGTGTTTAATTCTTTGAAAGGGGTATGGTTGGGGGAGGGGGGCTCTGATTTTTGTTATTATTCTATTTCTTGACATAAGTGTGTATTACATGGGTATGCACCTTTCTGATTATTCATCACTTGTGACTTTTGTACTTTACCTATGTTAAACCTCAATTTTTTTTTATACTTTAAGTTCTGGTTCTGGGATACATGTGCAGAACATGCAGGTTTGTTACATAGGTGTACACAGGCTGTGGTGGTTTGCTGCACCAATCAACCTGTCATCTACATTAGGGATTTCTCCTAATGCTATCCCTCCCCTAGCCCCCACCCCCCCGACAGGCCTCAGTGTGTGATGTTCCCCTTCCTGTGTCCATATGTTCTCATTGTTCAACTCTCACTTATGAGCGAGAACATGCAGTGTTCGGTTTTCTGCTCCTCTTTCCTGTTTTAGTTTGCTGAGAATAATAGTTTCCGGCTTCATCCATGTCCCTGCAAAGAACATGAACTCATCCTTTTTTATGGCTGCATAGTATTCCATGGTGTATATGTGCCACATTTTCTTAATCCAGTCTATCATTAATGGGAATTTGGGTTGGTTCCAAGTCTTTGCTATTGTGAATAGTGTTGCAATAAACATACATGTGCACATGTCTTTATGGTAGAATGATTTATAATCCTTTGGGTATATACCCAGTAATAGGATTGCTGGGTCATATGGTATTTCTGGTTTTAGATCCTTGAGGAACTGCCACACTGTCTTCCACAATGGTTGAACTAGTTTACACTCCCACCAACAGTGTAAAACCATTCTTATTTCTCCACATGCTCTCCAGCACCTGTTGTTTCCTGACTTTTTAATGATCACCATTCTAACTGGCATGAGATAATATCTCATTGCGGTTTTGATTTGCATTTCTCTAATGACCAGTGATGATGATATTTTTTTCATATGTTTGTTGGAGGCATTAGAGTCTTCTTTTGAGAAGTGTCTGTTCATATCCTTCACTCACTTTTTGATGGGGTTGTTTGTTTTTTCTTGTAAATTTGTTGAAGTTCCTTGTAGATTCTGGATATTAGCCCTTTGTCAGATAGATTGCAAAAATTTTCTCCCATTCTGTAGGTTGCCTGTTTAACCTGATGATTGTTTCTTTTGCTGTGCAGAAGCTCTTTAATTTGATCCCATTTGTCAATTATGGCTTTTGTTGCCATTGCTTTTGGTGTTTTAGTCATGAAGACTTTGCCCATGCCTATGTCCTGAATGGTATTGCCTAGGTTTTCTTCTAGGGTTTTTATAGTTTTAGGTCTTACATTTAAGTCTTTAATCTATCTTGAGTAAATTTTTGTATAAGGTTTAAGGAAGAGGTCCAGTTTCAGTTTTCTGCATATGGCTAGCCAGTTTTCCCAATACCATTTATTAAATAGGGAATCCATTCCCCACTGCTGTTTTTGTCAGATTTGTCAAAGATTAGATGGTTGTAGATGTGTGGTGTTATTTCTGAGGCCTCTGTTCTGTTCAATTGGTCTATATATCTGTTTTGGTACCAGTACCTTGCTGTTTTGGTTACTGTAGCCTTGTAATATAGGTTGAAGTCAGGTAGTGTGATGCCTCCAGGTTTATTCTTTTTGCTTAGGATTGTCTTGGCTATATGGGCTCTTTTTTGGTTCCATATGAAATTTAAAGTAGTTTTTTCTCATTCTGTGAAGAAAGTCAATGGTAGCTTGATGGGGATGGCATTGAATCTATAAATTACTTTGGGCAGTATGGCCATTTTCACGATATTAATTCTTCCTATCCATGAGCATGGAATATTTTTCCATTTGTTTGTGCCCTTTCTTATTTCCTTTATCAGTGGCTTGTAGTTCTCTTTGAAACTGCATCCCTTGTAAGTTGGATCCCTAGATATTTTATTCTCTTTGTAGTGATTGTGAATGGGAGTTCACTCATGATTTGGCTCTCTGTTTTTTCTATTACTGGTGTATAGGAATGTTTGTGATTTTTGCACATTGATTATGTATCCTGAGATTTTGCTGAACTTGCTTATCAGCTTAAGGAGATTTGGGGCTGAGACGATGGGGTTTTCTAAATATACAATCATGTCATCTGCAAATAGGGACAATCTGACTTCCTCTCTTCCTATTTGAATGCCCTTTATTTCTTTCTCTTGCCTGATTGCCCTGGCCAGAACTTCCAACACTATGTTGAATAGGAATGGTGAGAGAGGGCATCCCTGTCTTGTGCCAGTTTTCAAAGGGAATGCTTCCAGCTTTGCCCATTCAGTATGATATTGACTGTGTTTGTCATGAATAGCTCTTATTATTTTGACATTTGTTCCATCAATACCTAGTTTGTTGAGAGTTTTTAGCATGAAGGGATGTTGAATTTTATTGAATTGTAAGGCCATCAGCACTATGAAGAAACTGCATCAACTAATGGGCAAAATAAACAGCTATCATCATAATGACAGGATCAAATTCACACATAACAATATTAAACTTAAATGTAAATGGGCTAAATGCCCCAATCAAAAGCCACATGCTGGCAAATTTGATAGAGTCAAGACCCATCGGTGCACTGTATTTAGGAGGCCCATCTCATGTGCAAAGTCACACTAAAAATAAAGGGATGGAAGAATATTTATCAAGCAAATGGAAAGCAAAAAAGGCAGGATTTGCTATCCTAGTCTCTGATAAAACAGACTTTAAACCAACAAAGATCAAAAGAGACAAAGAAGGCCATTACATAATGGTAAAGTGATCAGTGCCACAAGAAGAGCTAACTATCATAAATATATATGTACCCAATACAGGGACACCCAGATTCATAAAGCAAATTCTTAGAGACCTAGAAAGAGACTTAGACTCCCCCACATAATAATAGTGGGTGACTTTAACACCCCACTGTCAATATTAGACAGATCAACGAGACAGAAAATTAACAAGGATATTCAGGACTTGAACTCAGCTTTGGACCAGGCAGACCTAATAGACATCTACAGAACTCTCCACCCCAAAGCAACAGAATATACATGCTTCTCAGCACCACATCACACTTATTCTAAAATTGACCACATAATTGGAAGTAAAACACTCCTCAGCAAATACAAAAAAATGGAAATCATAACAAACACTCTCTCAGACCACAGTGCAATCAAATTAGAACTCATGATTAAGAAACTCACTCAAACCACACAACTAGGTGGAAACTGAACAACCTGCTCCTGAATGACCACTGGGTGCATAACGAAATGAAGGCAGAGATAAATAAGTTCTTTGAAACCAATGAGAACAAAGACATAACATACCAGAATCTCTGGGACACAGCTAAAGCAGTGTTTAGAGGGAAATGTATAGCACTGAAGACTCACAGGAGAAAGTGGGAAGATCTAAAATTGACAATCTAACATCACAATTAAAAGAACTAGAGAAGCAAGAGCAAACAAATTCAAAAGCTAGCAGAAGACAAGAGATAATTAAGATCAGAGCAGAATTGAAAGAGCTAGAGACACGAAAAACCCTTCAAAATATCAATGAATCCAGGAGCTTGTTTTTTGAAAAGATTAACAAAATAGATAGACTGCTAGCCAGACTAATAAAGAAGAAAAGAGAGAAGCATCAAATAAACACAATAAAAAATGATAAAGGGAATATCACCACTGATCCCACAGATATACAAACTACCATCAGAGAATACTATAAACATCTTTATGCAAAGACTAGAACTAGAAGAAATGGACAAATTCTTGGACATATACGCCCTCCCAATATTAAACCAAGAAGTTGAATCCTTGAATAGACCAAGGATAGAACAAGTTCTGAAACTGAGGCAGTAATCAATAGCCTACCAACCAGAAAAAGCCCAGGACCAGACGGATTCACAGCCAGATTCTACCAGAGGTACAAAGAGGAGCTGACATCATTCCTCCCGAAATGATTCCAAACAATGGAAAAAGAGGGACTCCTCCCTAACTCATTTTATGAGGCCAGCATCATCCTGATACCAAAACCTGGCAGAGACACAACAAAAAAAGAAAATTTCAGGCCAATATCCCTGATGAACATCTATGCGAAAATCCTCTTTAAAATACCGGCAAACCAAATCCAGCAGCAAATCAAAAAGCTTATCCACCATGATCAAGCTGTCTTCATCCCTGGGATGCAAGGCTGGTTCAACATACACAAATCAATAAATGTAATCCATCACATAAACAGAACCAATGACGAAAACCACATGATTATCTCAATAGACGCAGAGAAGCCTCAATGTTTAAAGTTAACATTTAATCCTTGGTGCAAGGATCCTTGGTTCAAGCTGATTTTTCAAGTATCTTTTTTTTTACTTTAGACTGTGAGCTTCCTAAGGACCTTGGCTATTGCCATTTCCAAGATTGTGACCATGACCTGCAAATGAATTAGAATCTTTCAGAATGGGACCCGGGAATTTCTATGTTTGTGTTTTGTTTTACTGTATTTTTTAATATATGCCTAAGTGCTTTTTGGCAGCCAAGATTAAGGACAACAGCACTAAGACCTCTAAGTGTTTCTCGGTTGCACTTATATATGCAAAACTATTTTTCCCCTTTTATACCCAATAGTTACATTTATTAGTGTGCACATGTGTATAAGGTAAAACAAACATTTTATTATCTTTCCATAATTATTTCTATAAGCCCAATTTTTGCAATAAAAGACATTTGATCTTCGGGTGAAACTGAATTATTTGTATTTAAAAGAATTTTCTTCATGAATGATTTATATAAAACTTAGATTTCTGTTATATTTAGTGTATTGAGTTTTATCTCAGTACAGATTTCACTGGGATTCATCAAGCATTACTTAAAATAGTAAAGCTCAGAATACAAAAATTATGGGAACTTTGCAACTATTATTGCCTCCCTGTTATTATATCTGAATGGGAATAAAAGAATTAAACCTGATTTATATAGGCCTTTAGAGGCAGACATTGAGCTAGATGATATCCTTCCAGATAATTTAACATATTATTATGGTAGGTAGAATTCTAAGATGTCTCCCCAAGATTTTCCATGCCTCTGAAGTACATGCCCCGTATCATCCTAGGGATCATGAAGACAATAGATTTTACTCCTGTGATTAGGTTGTGTTACAGTTGACTTTAAGAAAGGGAGATCATCCGGGTGGGCTTGACATGATCCCATGAACCCTTTAGAGTTCTCTCCAACTGGTAGCAGAAGAAATTGTAAGAAAGATGCATTCTGGCTGGCAGTAAGAAGGCAAACATCACCTTGTAAGTTGCCAATAAAGAGGGGTGACCATGAGGAGCTGAGGCCCCCAGCTGATAGCCACCAAGGAGAGAAGGATCTCAGACCTACTATCACTAGAAACTGACTTCTTCCAACATACAGTGAGCTTGGAAGGGGACTCCAAACCCCAAATGAGAACTGCAGCCCCAGAAGACATCTTGATGTCAGCTTTTGGCTACTTTGAGCAAAGAACCCAGTTGTACCATGTCCATACTTATGACCTAAATAACTGTGAGTTGACAAATGGGTGTTGTCTTAAGCTGTTAAATTATGGCAATTTATTACATTGCAATAGAAAACTAATACAGATTTTGGTACCCAAAAGCCAGGTGCTACTGTAACAAATACCTGAAAATATGGAAGGGCTTTAGAATTAAGCAGTGAGAAGAAGCTGGACGTTTGAGAACAGTGTTGAGAAGCCTGCCAGGGAAAGCCTCAATTGCCTTGAACACACTGCTAGTAGAAATCTGAATGTTGAAAATGCTACTGATGAGGGTTCAGGAGGAGAAGAATATATTATTGAACATGGGAGCAAGCAGGTTGGATCCTTCTTCTATAGTGGTGGAAACTGTGTCCTACAGTTATGTAGAAAGCTGAATTTATATGTGATGAACCTGGATTCAGAGCTAAGAAGATCTACAAGCAAGTGATTGAAGATTCTGCCTGATTTGTGGCTTATAGTAAAATGAGAGAGGAAAGATGAGAGATTGAGGGAAGAACTATTAAACTAAGAAATTCACTGTCTGGAAGCATATTCCAGAGAAAAGGCTGACCCTTTTGCTGGAACTTCAAAAAGCCTTTTGCTGAAACTTCTAAAGATCAAAAGGTCAGAGTATTCATTCACAAGACATTAAGGGCTTGCCCTACAGAGCATCTCAATCAAACCAGAAGGCCTCGAGGAAGCGCGAGAGTATTATTCCTAAACCCCCTCAACAGAAGGCCAGAACAGAAAAGCCATTATTTCAAAAATCTGTGGATGTTGCCTTTATCTAATAGAATAAATGCCCTATGAAACCACACAAGGTCCACAAAATTCTTGAGAATATTATGTCAGCAGAAACATTTCCCGCTTGGAGGACAAGAAACAGAAAGTGTGTGAAATAAAAAGAGGCTTTTGAATGCTCAGAATTTTATAGGAAGGTTGATGAAAATACTCAGCCCCACTGTGGATAAACTGAGATGACTCAGAGGACAGAAACCAAAACCCAAAGGTATAACCAAGTCCCAGGAGGCAAAATCAAGAGCCATGGAGGATTGGCCCTAGGCCTAGAAACCTAATCAAGGAGGTCTGGCTGGATTGTCCAGCAGGATTACAAAATTACTTTAAGATTCTTACTTTATTTTACTTTGATCTTAATATTTGTGTTTATTTTTGGTTCTATTTTGAGCAGGAATGCCTGTAATTATTATCCTATGCCTGCCCCATGATGATTGTTTGTTGGGAGTGTTTGGGGCACATAACATATTTCTTTAGTTTCAAAAGTTCAAAGATGTAGAGGAATTGTGCCCACGACCTTCATTTAATGGGTTACTCATTGCCACTTGATTTAAATGATTTAGATAAGGAAATTTGGGACTATGAACTGAGGCTGTAATGAGATGAGATCTTTGGTCACCTTGGGAAGTGGAAGGGGAGGATATAGACTGGACTAAAAGTGTGCAACACCTTAAGGATAGAACAAGTGGTATATTCCTTAGGTAATAGGAAATCAGAAATAACTCATTAATTTTAAAAAGTGATAAAGTTCAAGAAATGCCTAAAGTAAAGCCTCTGCCTCTGTAATGTAAGATTTTTTTAAAAAAAATTAGTGTGTGAAATGAGGCATCACTCAGAAAATGAAAAAAAATTACTGTAAAATAAGCTTGATCTCAAAGAGATTTAGCTTCTTGTCAGGGATGACCCTGCAGATTTAAAGGTTCTATAAAGTAGGATGTAAAGATTTTTCATCATTAATCATTTTAGAATTTGCATTTTGGTTGGAAATATTCATTGAGCCCTTTGATGTCTCAGAAATTATAAGCTTTCTTCCCTTTATGTCAAGAATGGTTGTGTAAATACGCTCATGTTTGCATTTATTTATTCCTTACAGATTTAAGGCAAGTGCCTCATCAGTATTGCATATGTGATAGTATTTTAAAGTATAAATTATAAAAACCTTAATTTCCCCCAATTACCTTTATTTTAACTGTAAAGGATGCCATTTCTCCCAGAGTATTATTGTATCATGCATTCAACTATAATGAGGCCACTTTTAATTTTGTTTAACAAATTCCAGAGTTGTATGCTTTATGCTCCCAAAAACCTTGTCACAGTTTCTTTAGTAGATTATGACCTCCTGCGCTGTAACTGATGACAGTATATCCTGGATTTATAATGTGAATAAATCTTCTAGACTCTCTGTTGACTGTGGAGTTTTCTGAATTTTAGCAGAAGCATTGAACCATAGTCCCACCAATTAATGAGAAATCAGTTGCAGTAATAGGGCATTTTCACAGAAATTTTGGCACAGGCCTGAGCGATCTAAAAACCGTGTCATATGAGGAATGACTAGAGAAATTAGGGACATTTAATCAGGTGGAAATGATGCGTGCTTAGCATTCACTAAAGGGGCTGGTAGCAATGGGAGAACATTAAATACAAATCACTATTTGGAAGTCATACCTAAAACCTTGATTTTTTTTTCCAGCAAAATAGTTTCTCCTAAATGATCCGTGAACATTTTCTAGGACCGCTAATTGATAGCCTATCAAGTATTCATTGGGCATCACAAACTTTACTGCTTGTGTAGCAGCACCGGGTGAAATTGATTAAAATTCCTTTCAGCACTCTCTAGGATTCTATCTTGCGGGATTTCTGATGTAAAGAAGGCCAACTCAGCTGGTACAAAAAGAAAAAAGAAAAAAATACATGACCAAAGGTGACCTATATTATTTTTGAAATAGAAACTTTGCCTAACAGAATTCAAAGCAAAAGTAAAAGCATACTATTCCAAAATGATCCGACAGCAACTTTGGAATTCATCTGGTTCAAACTCCTAATTTTTCTAATGAGGAAACTGAGACCCAGGGAGTTGGTGTGACCTGCCTACGATCACACTAAGGTCACACTCCTAAAAGGTAAACAAGTCAACTCCAGATTCCTGGTACTTGGGTTGTGGCTCTCAGCACTGGCCTGGGCTGTGTTACAACTGCAGCTCTGTTGGTTATTTATTCCTTACTGAATACCCTTAAATATTAGTGTATCCTTCCTCAGTTTCCCTCTATCATCTCACACAGTTAATTGACAATATTGATTTCTTCTCTTCCCTATCCTTCCATGTCCCCTCCAACCTCACACTAAACACTCAAAGACCTAGCTACTTCAGTGAAATAACAATGGGCAGACAGCTGCCTGATCCCAAGTAACATGGACTTGAGGTCTTAGGGACAAGGTAGCAATACTAAAAGGGGAAAAACTATTACTTGCTATTGTCAGGGCAGATCAGAAACCCTGATCAGAAGCCAAAAGTCATGACAAAGAAAATAAAAGGGAAGAAGAAATATAAAGAGGTGATTCTGTAGGAAACCTAGGACTAAAAGATTTCTAGACATGGACAAAGCACAAAATTTTGGTGACAAACTCCCTTTCCCTTCCTTGACCTTCTGAAGCTCTGATCCTACTCATTACATAAGAGACCCACATGCTTGCCCTAGAATATAGACACTGTCAACAAACTCTGACAGCAAACTTACATAGAAAAACACATCTCCCACAGGTTTCCAGCCCTTTCTGGAATTGTTTACTTACACTAGGGACAACAACACAAACATTAAGATGCTGTTCTCTTTTATTTAGTGGGTTTCAAAGATTTTTTATAGATTTTTCTGATGATAGCTTAAACATTTAATAGAAAACTAGTCCAAATTGCTTATCTCAACATTTGATCTTAGGATTCAGAATGAAAGAAAACTTGTTTTTAGCTGGTAGTGCATACTTCGGCTCACCCCACCAAGCACCCCCAGGCCTCTGTCAATGTATTTTTTGGTTTAAATATGTGTATCAAGTACTATGTAGGGTATTAGTCTGTTTATTTTCAGATCCTTTTATCTGAGGCATTTCAATGTGTAGCGTAGTTCAGTCTATTCTTCTGTTTTCACTTTGAAATTTTATTTCCCTTCCGCTATTATACATTTTATATTCTAAATAGGTAAGTGCATTAAGTAACCATTGATTTTTTTTCTTCCACTCTCCTCTGCACACTGAACACTTTTGAGAAAACATTAGGCTTCCACATGGGAATCTAGGTTAAGTATCAAAATATATTTTTTACACAGTGAGGCTAGAGTAGGATTGATAGGGAGATGAAATATTGATGTCATTTTTTGATGATCAATTAACTGCTTGTTTTCAAAAATGTACCTGATAAAAATTTAGAGGAAATTATATCCATCCATACACAGTTGGAAGGTAGGGGTATTATAACATCTATGTCAAACAAGTCGAAGGACTCCAGCATGGATATACAGTAGTCAGTAAACCCAGAGAATAAAGAAGCCTTGATAAAATACATTTGGTAAGGTATATTGCTAACTTATTTTATCCATCCAGGGCTCTCCTGACATAAAAGTCAGAGAGGAGCTACTTCGGTCAAATATCTACCTGTAACAAGGCCTGAAGGTGTTCTTAATCTCCGGACATATGAAGACAAAATGCCTTGTTAATAATGACCAAACTCATGATGAGAAAATAGATGTCAACTTACGTTACTATCTGTAATTATATACTACTTATGCTAAATTATATTTAGGTTGCAATAAATATTTGAAATTTATCCTTTTTAAAGACGGACAGAAATGAGATTCTGTGTCTTTAAGTCTAAGTCTCTTTTCTGATCCTCTTCTGTTCCTCATTCTTCTGCCTACATGGCCTGTGTACTGAATCACGGGATGCTCTTGTTTATACTCACTTACCGTGAATGTTGATATCCTGTATTTGGCTAACATTTCCAAATCTGGAAAGTATGTTATCTCTCTTCAAAGTTAGGTTGAGCACTAGATCCTAATCAATGGTATGTTGTATGTATTGGGAAAGCCACAAATTGGAGTGTGTAAAAACTGAAGTGTTTTATTTTATTTTAGTGGCCTTAATTTATTTTAAATATAATTTCAGAAACTGGCTGTACAAATTCCAGAGGAAGAGTGGGTTTATTTAACACTGTGGTCTTCCCATGTTAGAAATGAGATAACACAATAAAGTCTATATTATTATTTGTCTATTATAACACCTATTGACACATACGTGTTCCCATCTGACCTATGGTCATAGATTCACCCAGGCTGCTGTTTATTCCAAATTTAGGGCACTAATCCCTATGCCATGGCTGCACTGCTCTCCGTGCATAAAGGATATGTTTTATGAATTTGAAACCCATCAGGATCTGGGTACCTTTCACATTAACACTTTGAAAGGCACCACTTTAGCTCTATGAGCATTCTTAATGTGTGGTCACACCAAGTGTATCCTGAATAATTTCCTATCTCCTTCCTCAAGAAATCTTCATGTGGTGTGGCAGGGGCAGGGCACAAATCTACTTCTTGAGGAAATGCCATATACTAAGCTGTTTATATTCTCTCTCTTCCTTCTCTCATTTTCTCCCAGAGAAACTCCATCTAATCTGGGGAGAGAGATAAGGTGGGTAGTCTGTTTTCTCATCCTTTCTTTCAAAGTTATCACTTGCGGCATGTGATATCTGAGTTCTTGAGAGTTTAGGCTTTTGAATAACTGAGGACTGGATTTTGGTTATCCTATAGAATTTTACTTTTTAAAATGCTGTATTGTTCCTCCAAAGGGGGGAGTACAAAGGGTACAAGAAAATCTGAGGAAAACTCTTTGGTAAATATTTCAAATACCAGCCTTGGTATTTGCTTTCCTCTAAAATGGTTTGCACACATCCTGCTGTGCCTTCCAGCACTATGTGAATTTCTCCTCCAGTTGCCTCTGTCTTCTACACAAACTGCAACAACAGGAGGGAACGTTACTTTCCCTACAAAAGAGCTGATTTTAAATTTTCTGTTTATGACATTAGTGGCTCGCCTATTGAGAAGAACTATGGATGCCATGACACATACTGAGCTATGTCATTAAACGTTTTCCACTCTGCCACACCTCCATCCTGCTGGCTTTGGTAGCCCAGCAGTATAATCATGTAATAAAACTATACTCAATATTTTATGAGCTTCAGAAGCATATAATAAACTCTTAAGTGCTATTGATATACGTAATGCCCAAGCAATCAGTACAGATCAAAGAATCAGCTAGTTTAGCAGGATGAGATCCAATTTGAGCTGCTGTCATTGAGGAAGGGTCATGTTTAGTGGTTCAATATCAAGAGTATTACAGTAATTGACTCTTCCATTGAGTATAGTGCAGATGTTAATACTACACTGCAGTAGAGTAACATATTTAATAAGTAAATGACACAACCTCAATCTTGGCTTAAAGGACAGTAGCTGAATTTGCTGCAAGGCCGACATATAACATGAACACTAGAGACTCTATGTCCATAATACATAAACCTTATGACTGCTAGTAATTAATTAAACTGAAGAATTATTGTCTTCTACAACAGATCCTTCCTGAACCTTAACTGAAATATGTTGTCTGATTAGAAAAAAAAAGTTAAAATAAAATTCACAAGTACATAGTTAAATTTTAAAAAGCAGGACAAGCATCATATGAGAAGTAATCTTTTAACGTGTTATGAAAGGTAAGTTGACTGTTCACGTTCAGTTGGAGAGATCCAGAAGTCTTCATGGAGAAGTTGTCACCTAAGACAAGTTTTAGAAGATGACTAAGACTATAAATAGCAGACATCATGCATAAAAGTAAGAAAATATCAATGTGAGTAAGATGGAGAATAACATGACTAAATAAGAAAAATGTGGGGGATATCCAACAAGTAGGTTTGATCTCTATGACTGGAGCATAGGGTAATTAAGAGCAGAAGATAAACTAAAAATGGGTCTGGAATTGGTAGGTGCAGCAAACACTATGGCACATATATACCTATGTGACAAACCTGCATGTTCTGCACATGTATCCCAGAACTTAGTTAAATTTTAAAAAAGAACTAACCACGATCCCCCCGCAAAAAAAATTGGGTCTGAAGCCAGATACTGAAAGATCCGACATATCAAGTTAAGGAGACCTACCAAACTTGTTAGGCAATAAGAAGCTACTGAGGGAATCAAACTATGTTGACTGTGTTTTCTGCAATTTTTCTGCGTTAAGAATAAGCTGTCACATATAAAAACTAACTCTTACTCTTTTTTCTTGATCCTTTTTTCTATGTCTGTTTTTAAATCTAGGTTCCCAATATTAATCCTTGTATTTCACTCACCTCTGCCACATAAACACACAGACACACGTACGAATGATCATGTGTCCACACACCCTGGCAGACTCCTTTCCAAGCTGACTTACTGCTTGTTGTTTTATTATTGCCTATGTGTATTTTTTTTTCTACCATGAAAATATATGCAATCGTTTTAGATTAAAATTATGATGATTTCTGGTCAATTTTTTGAGAAGCCCAACTTCCATTCACTACATTTTTTTCTTTTGCTGTTTATATCACAGAGGCTAAAAAAAGAAAAAATAAATACTCACTCTGTCAGATCTTCTTGCAATGGAGAGCTGTCCTGTGATAGCCATCTTGGTGCAGGAACACAAATCTTTTTTGGTGGCTTCTGGGAAAGCTCTTGCCCAGGCACAAGAGTTGAATTAGTATCATTAGCATCACTTCTTTCCTCTGTCTTCTTCCTGAAATGTGAACATGGTGCTTATAACTGAGGATAGTGGGGACACCAAGGGGATTTCAGAAATGTTGGTTTTGATATCTTTGAGCTATTGAACTAATCCTAACAGACTATCTACATATATCTGATTATACGAGAAAAGTAAACCTGAAGTTGCTTAATCCACTGTTAGTATACTTGCTGCCAAAACAATGTTCCTATTATATGATGTTTATTTACTTTACGTAAATCTTTACTTTACATAAATCTATAGAGTGTGTTTAAGTCAAATAACTTATTTGCCGCAGTCCACATATGCTGAGTCTCACTTGTTTCATTTATAAAATGAGGAAAATATCACCTACTAAGAAGAATTATCAGAACTAAGGGCAATAAAACATCTAATACAGGATTTAAAAAGACATCTACCACAAGGCCTGGCCCAGAGCAGTCAACCAATAAATACATTAAAATAAATGAATAGATGAATAAGATATTTATACCTCTGAGAAGCTCATTTGAATGGTATTAAATTTTTATTGGGTTGATTGCTTAGATGTATCTTTGAACAGTCTTTCTGGTGATCTTTTCCTGCTATTAGAAGAAAGTTGAATATCAAAGAATATTTGCAACCAGTCCAAATACAGATTTGGAGGTCAGTTTTATGTCTATAGTTAAGGTAAATGATTGAGACAGCATTTTGGGTTTGGTGTCTCTACCTTGAAGCAGAACTTGATACTAAATCAATCTTGGTGATCAATAGGTGACAAATATCATATTCAAGTTTAATGCTGATGTGATTTCACAATGTTTGGAAGCTTGCTAATGAAACCTTTTGACTTCTGTGACCCAAGATTATATTCCTTCTTTATTTGTGAATGGCTTAAACACTATACAGATAGTTGGATATACTAAAAGCTCTCAACATTGTATAGGAACTACAGAATACTGTTTGTCAAGAACTCTTGCTATATTATGATTCCACTCAATACCATTGAGCTTTAGCATGATGCTAACTGATACTAAAAAATATTTATTAATTTAGTGCTTAAACAGCAAAGAAGCAGCCATTGTATGAAGAGGAATACTCACATTTAGTCACTGTCAAATCAATATCACCCTCAAGAATTTGATACATGAGCAGAAGATAATATCCAACTCCTAGATGAAGAGGGGGCGTAGCAAACAAAGTCAGATCAAAAGAGGTTGAAGAGTATGTAGGTTGGAGCTGGCAGCTTGGGGACTGATCATATCCATCTTCAGCATCTTCTTGTGAGATTAATCTGTGACAATTGGATTTGTATGCAGATTCTTACAAAACTTTGTTTAGAATTTTTGAAACTGATTTTGTTTTGAATCGCAAAAGTTGGCTACAAGGTCTTGTATTTAATTACATCAAAATATTTTCCTTTATAAATGATTCCTACCCAGAACTCCTGCTGAACATGTAGAAAGTCAGAAGAAATTTTACAGAGAGCTCTTTATAAATTTATAAATTAAAAATTAAAAAATTTTTCTCCAGTAAAAGTAAAATTTTTCCTAAATTTCCCAAAAATATTTTTTTATTAAATGATAAACAAGTATTTCAAACCATACTGAAGATAGTGGCTTTTCACATCAAATTTTGCCAGATAAATTAAGATAGAGCTGGGCACAGTGTCTCACTCCAGTAATCTCAACAGTTTGGGAGGCCGAGATGGGTGGATCACTAGAGGTCAGGAGTTTGAGACCAGCCTGACTAAATGGTGAAACTCCGTCTCTACTACAAATACAAAAATTAGCCAAGAGTGGTGGCACAGGCCTGTAATCCTAGCGACTCGGGAAGCTAAGGCAGGAGAATCATCTGAACCCAGGAAGCAGAGGTTGTGGTGAGCTGAGATTGTGCCATTGCACTCCAGCCTGGGCAACAAGAGCAAAACTCCATCTCAAAAAGAAAAATAAATAAAAAATAAAAAGTAAATGAAGACAGAATAAGCTAATCACAATGGCAATACCTTTGGTGTATGTCTTCACAGTCAAGGAGCACTTCACTGACACTAAGAAGGGGATGAAAAAAAGAAAAAAGCACATTTGTGTTTATGGAAACTTAACAAAGGTAATTAAGGTAAGGATTGAGATTATATCATTCTGAATTAGAGGTGGGCCCTAAATTCAATGAGAGAAGCCATAGAAGTGACAGAAAAAGTTACACAGAGACAAAAAATGGAGGTCATGTGAAGACAGTTGCAGAGACTGAAATTATGCCGGCAACAAGCCGAGAAATGCCAGGAGCCACTGGAAGCAGAAAGAGGCAAACAGACCACCTACTAGGGCTTTTGGAGAGAGTATCACATTGCTAACATCTAGATTTTGGACTTCTGACCTTCAGAACTATTAAAGAATAAATTTCTGTTGTTTTAAGTCATCAAGTTTGTGGTCGATTGTTGTGGCAGCTCTAGGAAGTAAATATAAGTATGTTCCATCCTCTGAGACTTCTTATGCTTTGAAAGCTACAAAGTTCAGATACTCATTTTTCCAACATTCCTCAGACAGGGCTCAGGCCAAAGGTCTAGGTTCTGTCACAGATTTAGTTATCTATCGCTAAATACCAGTAGCCACACTCTTGGTGGCTTAAAAAACACACACTTTTAATTTCATAATTTCTGAGGGTCAGCAGTGTGAGCAGCACTTAACTGGGTGGATGCTCTGTCTTGGGGTCTCGTAACACCTCAAATTGTCATCCAGGGTTGTCAACGGAGGTAGGTTCTGTTTCCACATTTATGTGGTTATTGGCAGCATTCAATTCCCTAAGGATTCTGGCCTGGGGGCGTCAGTTTTTGCTGGCCGTTCATCTGATGCTACCCTCAGTTTCTTGCCAGGTGGTCGTTTTCAGCATGGCTGCCTGTTTCCTCAAAGTCAGTAAGGAGAAGTGTCTCTTTGGAAAAGGAGTATTACAGTCTTATGTAACATAATCGCATACCTTCCAATCACTGTTTTCTATTACTCACAAGCAAGTCTCAGGCTCTGCCCACACGCAAGGAGAGGGGATTACACAAAGGCCCTAGGAGGTAGGTATCGTAGGAGCCACCTTAGAGTCTGTCCACACAGTAAGTTGGACCCATCCGTACTTTAAATGGGGAAATGGTGACATAGAGAATTAGGAAGAGTGAGGAATCCATTCTGGAGTCACTAGCGACGGTGGCAGCAGTATTCTGCTCCCAGGACATCGGTCTCCAGGGTCCAATACCTGCATTTTACTGGCAAAATACCAGTACTAGTAGGCGGTGCTACTGAGACTTGAGTTCATGGGGAGGAGCTGCTGTCATCAAACTAGTTCTAAAGCATGATTTTGGCTATGGCTTTGGCTACAAAACCACTCTTGCTTCTACTCATTTTATTCATCTGTTTCTTAACCTTCCCAGTGGTTTTGTGACCTACCTGAAAACTTTCTAATACATTCATTTTATGCTTTAATCAACTACACTCGATTTCTATTGTGTGTAATCAAGAACCCTCACTGATACACTTAATTAACTAAGGATTGCTTTCTAGGATTCCAGTCTGCCTACCTACACCTCTCCTGCCTTTCCTTACTATAAACAATAGAGACTACAATCATTAAACTTGGATGTAAACATAATCTTATTTCTCTCTAGAAGAGCCTCCCTGACTCCTCAATTAGGTTAAGTATTCCAGCTATATGTTTCTATAGCATTTCCCCTTCATACCAGTTATTACGCTTGACTGTCATTATTTTTCAAATAAAGTCTTCCCAAGTAAACTCAAAGTCTCCTTTCTCCACAGCCTTCATTAACCTGTAAATCAGTGCTGTTAGATAGAGTTTAAGTGCTAAAATAATAAAGGTATAAGTGAAATTTTATTACTATGTTCTCTACAGCCGCAGTCCCACCTAGTAATCAATTGTGTCTAACATTGGATAGCTGTATTTGTCAAAAGTGTAGAGTTAACCTTTGCTGTCATTATTTTGAATTTTTATTCTGAAAATACTGGTTGCAAAATTCATTCATGCTAAGAATTCACATTTCCTCAATTCAGTGTCAGAAAGCAGAAGTATTATGTCATCTTTTGGTCTACCTAGATTCCTTATACCATGTTCTAAAACTTTATACGATAGCAGATGAAATTCTTAGTGGATGTTTGCAACCAAGTTTATCTGTTTTATTGCCATATATTCACTATACTTTCAATATTCTTTTTTTCTTCCCTTCACATATTCTTTGCCGATCTACTAGATCACCATGTTCTCTCAGCATAGCTTTGTTTATGTCTTTCCTTCCATTCCAATGCTCCCTTCCTCCTTCTACAAATATTGAAATGCTACTCATCCAATGAAAGTGTAATGCTTTCTGCTACCATTTCCCTGCCAAGCCCAAAGTGACATTTTCCTACTTCAAACTCTCACACTTATTATTTTATAACTTCTGTAATCATTATGTACGTCTTATCTCTTTTAGTACAATATAAGTTCCTTGAGTATAATGTATGACTGATTCATCTTTATATTCTCTGATTACTTTATATATACCAGGCATGCTGTAAATACCTGACTGATCTTACAGTGAGGAGAATATAGGATGGAATGGATATAAGAGCAATCCAATTAAAGACTACCTGTGAATATTAATCATCTTCCAGACAAAAGATGCTGAGTTCTCTAAATTGCTTCATGTGAGATGTAACACAAAACCACACGTGAGTATAACCTAAGAGAATTGTGTAATCCAAATAATACCATGCATAAAAACCTTGTAGAATTAATCGCCTCCCTCAGTTTCTGTAGTATTCATTAACAGTACTGTGTGCCAAATATTTTTGGATTTATTCCATCTATCTGCCAGGCACAGGCACAATTTGGGATTGTGTGGAGTTATGTGACTTGTTCAATGAGTGTGAGTGAGAGTGACATCTGCCAATCCAAGGCCATAGAATTTATAGCCTAAGGAGATTTTAAGAGACCTTCTTGCACTTGGGCATGGTGACTTACTGCATTTGAGATGATGCCACCCCACATTCTGGGTCCCTGACACACTATGATGAAGGGAGCTTTTTGCTAACCTAAAATGGACATTTAGCATGAACGAGAAATAAAACCATGTATTGTAAGTGACTGAGAATCAAAGTTATTTGTTACAATAATGTAAGCCTACTTATTCTAACTGACGATACGTTTATTTTCTTTACCATCCAGGAAGCCTGGAGATGTTTAAGAATATAGTATGCTTATGATTTTTAATTTCTCACTATTCTTTGCTTCACATTTCCTGCCACCAACTGTTTAGAACATCAGCCATAATTTATGCACGTGCAAAAGGAAGTTAAAATTATTGATGGGAAAAATTAGCTGTTATGAATTGGATATAGAGAATGATTTATTCAATAAAAATATAGGAGTATAATAGACTAAATTATTTTAGAAAAGAAGTAAAGGATTAAACTTTAAATGTAGAACGTCATTAATATTATACTACTCTCAAATTCCTATGGACTTTTGTTGTTTATTTTGAGAATTATCTGTAAAAGAAAGACAAGATGATGAATGCAACTGATAAAATGTGTGGGTTTTAGGCTATGATTATAAAGGTAACTTTTCCTATGGTAAAAATCTGAATTTTTTATTAGATGAGCATGTTCATAGGGAAAATTTATATTAATATACAAATATATTATTATACCTTTTAAAGAAGAGTGTTACATTTGTCATATGTTACCCCAAATTTTAATGAATTATTTTTCTTTTATAGAAGATCCAAATTTTAGGGATACGTTACTTGCCATAGGACACAATTGTAAGCAATAAAAGTTTAAAAAATAATATGGTCTGCCCACTTAGTCTTGGAGGAACTATTTTAACCATCTGATAGCCAAGAAGCAATTTTAGCATAATAAGCTTTTTCTATAGAAGATTACAGTAGGAATTGTAGCCTAGAGGATCCTTAATTATGATGAATTAAGAATTCAAAATACTTAATTATGATGTTATTTTAGCTCACTATGACTTTTGAGGTGTTAGGAAACTTCTTTATGTGTCTAAGAAGGACCATATATGACAATGGTAAAGTATGGAGAGGCCAGGAAACAAGCAAGCCATCCACGGCCTTATGGGAGCCATGAGGAAGGACAGAGTGAGGGCTCATCTTAGAACATGCAAGGGCAAGAGTAGTTGAGGTGAAACAGTGAAAGTTTTCATAACTATTGTTGTTTTCCAGGCATACAGGGCTCAAGATAAAGTTTATCATCATCAATCCCAAGTCCAAGTTTCAGTCAGGAGACAGAAATCACTCTAAGTATTTTTTAACGAACAGAGATTTCACATAGGGGATTAATTGCTTACAAAATCTTTGAGAGAACTAAAGATGCAAAGGTCAGGGGTAACTTTTGCTAGCTTTTAGGTTCACCACTACAGGAATAGCGTGGAAAACCAGGTAGCAACCAGGGTCTGCCAACCAGGACAAGGAACTCCAGAAAACTATTATTAACGATCGCAGCAAAACCTCTACAGAAATTTCACATCTGCTGAAGCCCACGGCATTTGCCTAGCACTGCCAAAGGAAAAAATAATGTCTTCTTGTCTCCCTTCCACCTTCAAAATCATGCTCCAGTGGACTTTGTTGTTAGAACATAAATTGTATTCTGTTCCACAGAGTCAAGAGAATCTAGAGAATGTGGTTTCTAAATTCCCAGCCCCTACAAAACAGAAGAAACCTTAGAAGGGTTTTGCTGCTTGCAAAATGAATTTAAACCTGCACGCTTATTTCTATTCTCTTAATAAAGACTTTGAAGGGATTAATTTATGATACCTGCAATGTTTCTCAGATTTCCTTGGACCATCTCAAATCATTCATACCTGTGTTTCTCCCTCACTTTTCAGTTGCCCTGCTCCCAAACACCTTCACTCTCGTCCACTTTTCTTTTTCTCTTTGACCTACTCCCTTCCCTTCATTCCTTTATGCTACTCAACTTAAAAATGAAAAGCAAGGCCGGGCGCGGTGTCTCACGCCTGTAATCCCAGCACTTTGGGAGGCCAAGGCGGGCGGATCACGAGGTCAGGAGATCGAGACCACGGTGAAACCCCGTCTCTACTAAAAATACAAAAAATTAGCCGGGCGTGGTGGCGGGCGCCTGTAGTCCCAGCTACTCGGAGAGGCTGAGGCAGGAGAATGGCGTGAACCCGGGAGGCGGAGCTTGCAGTGAGCCGAGATCGCGCCACTGCACTCCAGCCTGGGCGACAGAGTGAGACTCCGTCTCAAAAAAAAAAAAAAAAAAAAAAAAAAAGAAAAGCAAAAAAATGAACAACAACAACGAAAACATTGAGAAAGCTTTGGATTTCCCATTCGATGTAAAATTCAGGCTTTTAAGCAATTGTATGTAAATTTCCTAAGCCCACTGAATGTGCTTGTCTTTTAAGTTCTTAGGTGTTTATGAGACCCTGGTCACTCTGTATATCTAATCAAAACTGACTTTTTTTTTTATAGGACCTGGTTCCTTTCTTTTGTTTACTCACAACAGCACTCTTGAAAGCCACTATCAGCACAAAATGTTTGCCCTGACTGGGTAAGGGATACGTAACAGCATCACATGGCAAAGGTAAGATTAGATATTTAACACCTCATTTTATTTGGCGCACCCATACCACTGAGAACTTCCTTCTCTTGTCCTTCTCTTTCCCTGTTTTCGTCTTCCTTTCTTCCCAACTCCTAATCGCTCTTCGTTTCTTATGCAGAACGTAAGTTTCATGATCTCCTTTTATACTACGGTAGGTGCAGGGAGATAAGGAGCATCTCACTTTCCTTTCCCAAGGAGACCTATGAAGAAGTATTTTATTAAATGAAAAATCATCTACTCTGAAGAGCAGTTATGTCATTTTCATAGGGACAGAAGTAGTGGCCAATATTATTATTCTAAATGGAGCAATTTATTTTGTACTATGCTATTCAAAGAAAGACCAGTGCTTTCATTCTCAGTTCTTAACCTCATAAAAAGGTGAACTGTATAATTTGTACAGAAGCAAGCTGAAAACCAGAATGCACAGAGAAACAGAGTATGGTTATTACTAGTCTGATAATCTGGCATAGAACCCAGAGCAACACAGGCTTCCTTAGTGAAGGCTTCAGTGATGTTTGAATGAGGAGAGGAATTGCAATCCTCCCTTCCTGCGCCATGGTTGAATTATTTCTACAGAGAAATGGTGGGTGAAGTGGATAAGGGTGCAGAGCCTGGACTCTGCCTGCCTGAATTTGAATCTTTTCACTGGTACTTAATTGTCATGCAATCTAGAAAATCTGGAGGTAGGACAACTTTGCTAACATTTCTAAGACTCTGTCTCATGGAAAAGAGATGTAACACAGACAAAAATATTCCCTCCCTCATAGCCGTTGAAAGGATTAAATAAGGGCTATGTGTAAAGCATTTGACAATACACACCCAGATAAGTGCATTAATGCACACATGCTTTTATAAAACACAAGTTACCAAAACAAAAAACCTCACTGTCATTCCAGGCTCCTTTCTCCACTCAGCCTCCATATCCAATTGTTCACAGCATTTAGCCAATTATACCTTTTAAATATCTTCCAAATCTTTTTCCTCCCTACTTTAGTTTAAACCCTCAAAAACATCTCCTGCCTATACTGTGGCAATCACATCTTAACTCATTTTTATTATGATGATTGTGTCACACCCCCATCCACCCCACATTCCCATTGATTACTTACACCACAGCCAGTGTTCTTACTGTACAGAAAATGCGACGTCTAACTCTAATTTAAATGCCTTCACTGTTTCTGAAATACCTACAGAGTAAACTTAATATATTTTAGTAGATATGAAGCTTATCATCCAAATTTGCCAACATCTACAACAGTGAGTATCAAACTCCAGAGCGTATCAGACTTTCCAGGGATATTGCAAAAAATGCAAATTTTAGATCCTTACTCCATGAACAGCCTCATACGCTAAGTCTCAATTAAGACCATCAGTCTGAATTTTATCAGTTAGTCCAGGAAAGTCTGAAGCAAGATTCCTGTGGTCATCCCATGAGACCTGTGGCTTCACTGTGTAGCCACATAGCCACCCATTTCTTCACTACACCCACTCTCTGTCTGCCCTATACAACCAGTGGGTCTTCAAATACAATATAGTTTAAATGTCTTCATGCCTCTACTATTATTTCTACTTCTTGGAAAGTCCCCCCACCCATTCTGTCTAGCTAATTCTCATTCATCTTTCAGCATTTCATTCAAGGTCACTTCTATGTGAGGATATCCCTAGCCATCTCATGGGAGACGGCTATCTTCTGCATTTCAGTAAGCTCTTGTACTAACCTCTACTTGTACTTGTTGCATTGGGTTACAAGCAAATTTTAAATGTTATTCCTCCCTACTAGACTATGAAATTATGGCATGCAGGGAAAACTTCCTACTTATTTTTGTGTTGCCATTATTCAGTACCTGGCACATGCTAGGTGCCCAACAGATAATTATTTGTTAGCTGAATGAATAAACTAATAAATATTAGAAAGTCACTTACTTGGGATTATTTAAAAATTGAGGTCACCTCCACATGACAAGATATTTCTTCCACAAGCTTTCTGCTCTTATTCGAACAACCATCATTGGATACCATCTCAAATCTTTATAAGACTAAGAGCTAAATGTTTTTAACTTTATACTTAAAACATTTGACAAAATTAAAGGCTGTTTTCTATTTATTTGATTAGTTGGTTTAACTGAATAAGAAATTACAAGACTCTGATGAGATAGAAAGTGGAAAGGTGTTTTACTTTTCCTTTATTCCCTTTTAAATACAATGGCTGGAATAACCCAGGTGTCACCTGAAATGTTGATGACTTTGCCTGAAAGTGGAATTCTCTAACCATCTGCAGCTGGTGCAATTCAGTTGCCTGTGGGAGTGGATATCTATAGGTTTACCTGACAACTTGCAGCCAAGCTCTGTCTGCACAATAGAGTGACCATTTAAACAAGGGCTAACATTCTTTCCAACTTTTTACATTTTCACTGAAAGGAGATATTAAAGACTAAGAGTGTTGAACTTTACCTGAGTTTTGTGCTCCTAGAAAACAGCAATGATTAAGAAATCCTCCTACCCTTTTGTATTTTAGGAAATTGCTTATTATAAAGAACCATCCTTTCTCGTATGATTTATGTAAGACTCCCAGGTGACCTCCTTGTTTTTCTATGACAAAGCCAGATGCAGATCCTCCAAATGTTCATTATTTGTCTTCTAAATGATTAGCTAAAGTGTTTACCCCCACTCACCAATCTGGAAAAAATGCCTGCTAATTTGACTCGCCGTAACTGTCTACAGGCTTCTCTGCTTCCTTAGGCTCCTGAATTGGGCCCAACCTGGAGCTTAATAAGCAAGCATTGAGAGCTTATTTATGCCTTAGAACACGGAAAAACTCCATTTAAAACCCCTTCTCAAGATTCAGCTGGTTGTTAGAATGACATGTCTGCTCAGCTATCCACTCATGCCCGCCTGCTTATCCAGCTTCCCATACTCATGCAGCAAGGCATCAGGGTAGATAAAGAGGTAAGTCATGATTTTCTTGTCAAAAGGCACTGGTCTGCAATAATTTCTACTTTAGAATCATCATAGAATACTCTTTATGACAATTTATTAAGTGCAGAGGGATGAGAAGAGTAAAAACGCGCTGATCATACACTGAGTAGGGTTGCTCCTACGGGCTGAAGAGTGTGCTAGGATTTTACTTCTCAATGAAATTGGAGGAAACCAGAATTAAAAGGTAACTAATAATGTATTTCTTAAATAAGGTAACCATGGATCAAGTTTGAGATTTAGTTATGGGAACCAGTAAACACACAAAAGTAGATTACCAATTATCAGAATTTTCTTAATTTTAATAGGCAGAAGCACGAGGCATTAGGCACTTCAATTTCTGGGCATATTACCCTAGGAATTGCACAGAGAAAAATGCAGAAAATTATAGAGGAGAATTGTCTAATTCAAATGTCACGCTGGCTTTTAAAAAATTGATTTACTTACCTTAAGTTGGGCCCTGGCACAGAGCTGGAGGCACTGAAAGATTTTTGTGTGAAGGGTGAAATCTTAGGGAGCTCTACTTAGCATGATTGATTGTTTTTTTTCTCAATTGCATGATCCTCAATTAGAGTTCTTTATCCAGAGTATTTGTTAATTGAGATATCACTGTACAAGGCAGCATGGCATGCAATATATTTATTTCAAAAATGGCATTGTTCTTTGGCTTGAAATTCTACTACATAATACCAGAATGTTTAGGTTTTGTAAGTTTACGAATTGAATGTTTTATTATGTCCCAATTCTAAGCATGCTATAGAAATCATTATCTTTTGCCTGCGTAGTCTAATCACATTGCTAAGAAATATAGATGTGATTCTAAAGAGTTAGTACAGTAATTGCTTCAAGGGTTTTTTTTCCTATATGAAAGTAAAGGTGCTTATATAGCTGTAAGTATATAACTATAAAATCTAAAAATTTTGAGGGAATCCAGTGTTTGATTTTGTTTAACTTTTGCAAAAGAATGTTTCTTTGCCTATCTTCACCAACATCACTTTATCACTTTTATTGTCCATTTTTTTTTAATATTTCATCTATAGGTTTATTATATTATTCCCCCCCAAATTTAAACTTACCTCTCCAGCATTTTTATTATTATTATTATTATATTTTAAGTTTTAGGGTACATGTGCACAATGTGCAGGTTTGTTACATATGTATCCATGTGCCATGTTGATTTCCTGCACCCATTAACTCGTCATTTAGCATTAGGTATATCTCCTAATGCTGTCCCTCCCCCCTCCCCCCACCCCACAACAGTCCCCGGAGTGTGATGTTCCCCTTCCTGTGTCCATGAGTTCTCATTGTTCAATCCCCACCTATGAGTGAGAACATGCAGTGTTTGGTTTTTTGTCCTTGCGATAGTTTACTGAGAATGATGTTTTCCAGTTTCATCCATGTCCCTACAAAGGACATGAACTCATCATTTGTTATGGCTGCATAGTATTCCATGGTATATATGTGCCACATTTTGGGTCCTCTCTGAGCCATCTTTGTACTATCTTTCTGTTTCCCACATGGATTAATGAGTTAAAATTTTGTTCATTCTAAAAAAAAAAAAAAAAAAAAAGAAAGAAATATAGATGTGATTAGAAACACTTTGATATTCAATGTAACACAATGACTTTGAAAAGTGATATTTATGGCTGATAATATTCTCCATCTGAGCTATCATTGTCTTAAAGAATGGAGATCGCTATCCTTATAGTAATGAGGATAGAATATTCAATAAAAATTAACAATAAAACAAGAAAATAACATTTCTCAAATTACACCATTACAACAGTGGATGACTTATAAAAAATGAGAATATCAAGAGAAGGTAATAGAAAACTGTTAGCAATTAAAATTTAACTATAAAAAGACTAGTAGTACTAGGGTAGGGGTAGAAATACTGAAAAGCCATCATTTGGCACATATGATAAATAATGCAGCATTTTACCACACACTCATCACTTAATCAAAAACAGAACAGTTACTTTTACACAACTATTAATATTAGAATAGCTCCAAATTCATTTTAAGAGGGATTCAGAACTTCTGGGTAGAATAGTACTCCTGTTCTGCATTATGCTAATTTTATTTGGAAAGTGTTTCCTCTTAATTACATTGGCTATCCACCTATTTAAAAACTAGGAAGATTATTTTTCTTTTAAAGACAACAGTTTCTATGAAATTTTCTGGGCCTAATGCACTGAAATCAAATTTGACTATTTCCAGTGTAGACTACTTCTCCCCACAGAATCTTAGTCAACTTCACTTCTTCTACCCACTTCCTCGACTCTCTTTTTAAAATTCTATTTATAAAATATGGCCATGGAAGAAACAACACCATGTTTCAAAACATATTCCTGATCTTATAGAACAACACCCCACCTCACAAGGTGTTGCCTCCGACAGGACACTATAGTCAATTAGTTAATGGGCCATTTCTACATCTGATAAGGCCGGCTGCAACGTGGTAATTGAGAAACAATGACTCCTGTAGTTTTAAGCCATTGCTATGCTTCTTTTTCTGTAAAATTAGTTATTTTGTCAGGAGCAATGTTTTTTAGCGTATCATACTGTAAATCAGACATTTTATGAGTCCACATATGGAAGCATTGCAAGTATGGAAGCCATATTCCTATCAAGAAAGAGTGTCTGAACATTTAGGATTAACCACTACTCACTTCATGAAAGAGAGGCTCTGATGTAATCATTCTGCTACCAGTGCCTTGGTGGTGGAGCACATACATAGTCTTCAATCCCTGATGCCACATCCACCTGGCCATTGAGTAAGTACCATGTATTAGGTTTCCTAGGGCTGCCATAACAAATTATCCCAAACTGAGTAGCTTAAATCAACATAAAGTTTTCCTTTTCTAGTTACGGAGGCCAGAAGTCTGAAATCATGGTGTTGGTATGGTTGGTTCCTACTGGAGGGCCTTAAGGAAAAATCTGTTCCACCCCTCATCCCTGGATTTTGGAGACTGCCAGAAACCCTTGGCACTCCTTGGCATAGCTTCAATCTCTGCCTCCATCTTAAATGACCTTCTTCCCTGTGCGAATTCGTATCACAAATCTCCCTCTTCTTTCTCTTTAAAGTATACAAATTATTGAAATTAGAGACCACCACTAAATGTAGGATATTATCTAGAGCTTCTTAAATTAATTGCATCTACAAAGACTCTATTTCCAATTAAAATTATATTTACAGGTACCAGGTCCTAGGATTCAGTAATAACATTTTGTAAGACATAATTCCATTCTATGCAGCAGTTGAAGAAAAGTGATTGACTGAACTTGACTGACTACAACTAAAAGTTTTTTCTTTTCTCCCTGAATATTGAGATATTTTTCTGCTCTGAGCACCCTTTGTTATTCACATGCAGCACAAATATCATCATAATCTGTGCCTGTCTTAAGATGACCACCCATATACCTCGTCTGTACATCTTTTTGTTAACAATTCACCAACATTTTTCTCTCCAAGTTCTGACCATTTGGCCAAACCATTAGCCATGCTCCATGAATCAATGTAAATACACTCAGCGTAGATCCATTCATTGTAGATTCATCATCTCTCAATTAAAGTGTCAGTAAGATGTACTGCTTTAATTTCTGATGTACTTTCTTTAATCCCTTTGAGAGAATTCCTTACTCTTTATCTTTCAGGAATTTCCTTAAGTAGAACTTTAATGTTGCAATAGCTCTCTTCTGGCTAGTGCCAGCATATTGTGGAGAATGATTAGTAAGCCCGCACCAATATTTTTCTCTTTCAGTCAACTAGATGTAAGAAACTTTCTGTGATAGGGGTTGGTACACTATGGCCCATGGGCCAAATCTAGCCCTCTGCCTGTTTTTATAAAGTTTTAGGAAACCACAGTCATATTCATTTGTTTACATATTGTCTGTGACTGCTTACGCACTATAATGGCAAAATTGAATAGGTATGATTGAGGCCATAAGTCCACAAGCCTGAAATATTTATTTATCCAGCCCTTTACAGAAAAAGTATGCAAACTTGTTCTCTTGGTAATCCCAGCACTTTGGGAGGCCGAGGCGGGCGGATCACGAGATCAGGAGTTCGAGGCCATCCTGGATAACACGGTGAAACAGCGTCTCTACTAAAAATACAAAAAATTAGCCGGGCGTGGTGGCGGGCGCCTGTAGTCCCAGCTACTCGGGAGGCTGAGGCAGGAGAATGGCGTGAACCCGGGAGGCGGAGCTCACAGTGAGCCAAGATCGCGCCACTGCACTCCAGTCTCTGGGCGACAGAGCAAGACTCCGTCTCAAAAAAAAAAAAAAAAAAAAAAAAAGAAGTCGGTCGAAAGAAAGTAAACGATATAGTTTTCGTAGTAGTCCAAGATCACGACATTTCATTATGCCTTCAAAACCTATTCATGGCCAATCTTGTATATCTACTTCCACTTAGTGATGATATACTGGTATACTCACTGAGCTGATGGGTCAGATAAGTCCAGTCGTGTCACTTGGTGTCTCATGGTCTGGAATCCAGACATTATTATGGACAATAGCAAACTACATATATCATTATTCTAAAAGACAATTGTTATTTTTCAGAAAGAATATGCATTTGTTCCCAAAACTCTGTGATTCACCACATCTGGATTGTATCAATAGCATTCCTGTCTGTTACATACATTTTCAGCATCATCTAATCTCTTGGATCATTTGGACCAAGTGGAGAGAAGCTTGCATTGCATAACAGATCTGTTGCAAATTCTGTCTTGCTTAGGCACCTCTTAAAACTATTAAGCTTATGGGTTACTTAGTAATTGGATAAGAGAAGTTCCCATCAATAGAGTATATGTTGTTTGTAAAACATTAAGCCTTTTTGTTAGTAATAGATTGTACCACTAAGAATGAAATTCTTTTTCCAATTTGTTCATGTCTCAGATTACTATATTAAAACAAACTTTACTAAGTTCCCAGGATTTTCACAAATATGTTTTCCACACTGGGATTTTTGTGTTTTGCCAAGTCATTTAAGATATTTCTTGCAATGATGTCTAATTAGGAGAATGTTGTCAATGCAGGGGACCAGTGGGTGTTTTTGTAAAGGCAAAATGGTCAACATGCTTGTGATATAGATCATGACAAGGAGCTGACATATGTCTGAGACAACACTCTAAGGCATACAGTTGTCACTGTCAGATGAAATCAAACTCTTTCTTCTAGTCATCACTAAACAGTGTTAGAAGAGCATTTCTCAGCCCAATAACTCTGTACCAAATGCCAGTGGCTGTGTGGATTTGCTCCAATTAAGAGCTCAATCTGGAACAGAAGCTGCAATTGGAGTAACCACCTGGTTAGGTTTATGATAATGCACGTCATTCTCCAGGGCCCATAGGACTTTTTAATAAGTCAAAAAATAAATTAACTGAAGATGCTACAGGAATCACTACCTTGCATCTTTCAAATCTCTGATAGTGGCACTGCTTCCTGAAATGACCCCAGAGATGCAGTATTACATTTGATTTTCTATTTTGGTAGGTATTGACATTTCAGTAGCTTCTACTTGGTCTTTCATAATAATAAACCTCACTGAACAGGTCAGGAAGCCAATGTGGGGATTTTACTAGTTGCCAAAAATGTCTGTTTCAACTATACTTTCAGAAACTGATGGTCTGCATAATCACTGGCGCTGTCTTTGAGAAGGTCTTAGGCCCAAATTTAATTTAACACCTGACCTCTATAAGCCCCTGTTTGGACTATTGAACCACTGTGTTATTTTAGGTCTCCGGGGATTAATGTCACATCAGAGCCATTGTTTAGTAATCCTCCAAAGGTCTAAATGTTTTCCTCCATTTCTTCAATTTCTTTAGCAAAGATGAAGATTTACAGTATTACTTGTGACAGTATTTCAAAGCAATTTGATTTTCCCTTCAATAAAGTGGCTCTGGATCTGTGTTATTTTAGGTATTGAGACTAGATAAAAACCACCGTGACAACTCAAGCCAGAGTTCTGAGCACCAGAGCTAAAGTTTTATTTTGGTGTTATTTCGATCAAGTAATATTTCAGTAGGCTCTTAAGCCTTTTCCTTCCTAGGAACACCATGCTTACTTAGCCACTACCAAAACTCCTTGCAGGTGAAACATTGTAATTGATCTCTGGTTTTGCTGCCATTTTGTTAACTATACCCCACTTTGTATATGTGTTTTAAGTACTATCGACAGGCCTCCTCTATTCCAGGATCCTATTATCCAAATATGGATACATTCTAAGGTTTTGGGGTTGGGGCTTCAATATGTAAATTTGGACAGGAAGGACAGAATTCAGACCGTAAGTGCAGCCATATCAATAAATTCACCTCAATGTAAGGTGACTTCATCCTCCTTGTTCTGGCACAATCCCATATAAATTTCTTAGTCTCTGCTGATACAAATTGTCAAAATCTTGCAAAAATTTTAGTGGCTAGATTATTTCCTCGATGCTGAGACTTTATATTTGTTGTGCTGGGGTTATCTGAGGTATCTGATGCTAGTTAAATTGAAATGAAGGCTAGTGGGATGACAATTGAGGAAAATGGGCATCATTAGATAAGGTCATTGATGCTCTTCAAGGAAGAGATGTCTAATTTCCTCAAATAGAGAAGAAAGGGTTGCTCTTACAGTCAAGGGAGGCTCTGATTCTATGGGAGTTCAAAGTTCTCTAATCCATCAAATGCACCTGAATATAATTCTCATTGTCACGGTCTCACACCTTTACCATCATTGATTTAATATCAGAGACATGGAAAAGCTGAATTCAACTTATGTTGTAATTCTATAATCTACATAAAAGTCTTTGTATCCCCAGTGTAGTAGCTATTCAGCATCTCAAGAAGTCTTTCATCATGGACCCTGTGAAGACAGTGGAATACAAAACACCAAAAGCCCGGCTACTCAAAGTCTAGATATGTTGGTCCTAGAGAGGTATCAAATTACACAGAAACCACTCAAAGTTTTTAAAGGAGGCAGATTTTTTTTTTTTTTTTTTTTTGAGATGGAGTCTCGCTCTGTTGCCCAGGCTGGAGTGCAGTGGCGCAATCTCGGCTCACCAAAGGAGGCAGAAATTTAATCCAGGTATTATTTTTAGGTTATTTTTCTGTTTCTGAAATGAGAGAGAGAATTCCAGAATTTTAGATTAAAAAAAAATGTTAGGAGGGCTAAAGGAGCAAGAGTTTGTGCTATTATCCTTGGATTTAAGAAACATGAGAACTTATAATCATCACTCCATACGAGTCCAAAGGTTCCCTCAGAGCTGATATTCCTCAAAGTGCCAACTCTATTCTTTCGCAGGAGCTGAGTGGTTCTCACTGAGCATTGCCACTTCTGGAGCCATTACCTGCAACTGGCCTTGCTGGAGCTATTGCTGCTGCTACTTCCTAAGGCAGACTGGCTTCTACCTTCCCTCTGTCTGCCTGGTAATCTCAATTGAGTGACTCTCACAGTCTCTAGAAATACTCCTCCACAGTATTTTTTTTTGTTGATTTGTTTTCCCAACAGGGTTTTTCTAACCTAGAGATACATTTAAGGAAATAAAAGTGAAGAGAAGTTTCTAATACATCTGAACACAGACATCTGTGGTCTGTGGCTTCGTGGCTCCTCCCTTTACTGGGATTCTGCCAGCTTCAACAACCAATGAAGGCCCTTCCTCACTGCTTCTCTCGATTTATGTGACCACCCCTTATTGTCCATAATTTATTTGGTAGATAGGTCAATGTTACTGATTAAACTACAGTCAAATCACTGAACCTAACAACCTAGTAGATCTTCTATATTCAAATATGAGTTATCTAGCTTTTTTATCTAACAGATAGTGCTTTAAAAATACTAACGCCTTTTTGAAAAGTGATAGACTGCTAGCAAGACTAATAAAGAAGAAAGAGAAGAATCAAACAGATGCAATAAAAAGTGATAAAGGGGATATCACCACCGATCCCACAGAAATACAAACGACCATCAGAGAATATTATAAACAGCTCTACGCAAATAAACTAGAAAATCTGGAAGAAATGGATAAATTCCTCGACACATACACTCTCCCAAGACTAAACCAGGAAGAAGTTGAATCTCTGAATAGACCAGTAATAGGCTCTGAAATTGAGGCAATAATTAATAGCTTACCAACCAAAAAAAGTCGAGGACCAGATGGATTCACAGCCGAATTCTACCAGAGGTACAAGGAGGAGCTGGTACCATTCCTTCTGAAACTATTCCAATCAATAGAAAAAGAGGGAATCTCCGCTAACTTATGAGGCCAGCATCATCCTGATACCAAAGCCTGGCAGAGACACAACAAAAAAAGAGAATTTTAGACCAATATCCCTGATGAACATCGATGCAAAAATCCTCAATAAAATACTGGCAAACCGAATCCAGCAGCACATCAAAAAGCTTATCCACCATGATCAAGTGGGCTTCATCCCTGGGATGCAAGGCTGGTTCAACATACGCAAATCGATAAATGTAATCCAGCATATAAACAGAACCAAAGACAAAAACCACATGATTATCTCAATAGATGCAGAAAAGGCCTTTGACAAAATTCAACAGCCCTTCATGCTAAAAACTCTCAATAAATTAGGTATTGATGGGACATATCTCAAAATAATAAGAGCTATTTATGACAGACCCACAGCCAATATCTTACTGAATGGGCAAAAACTGGAAGCATTCCCTTTGAAAACTGGCACAAGACAGGGATGCCCTCTCTCACCACTCCTATTCAACCTAGTGTTGGAAGTTCTGGCCAGGGCAATCAGGCAGGAGAAAGAAATAAAGGGTATTCAATTAGGAAAAGAGGAAGTCAAATTGTCCCTGTTTGCAGATGACATGATTGTATATTTAGAAAACCCCATTGTCTCAGCCCAAAATCTCCTTAAGCTGATAAGCAACTTCAGCAAAGTCTCAGGATACTTAATCAATGTACAAAAATCACAAGCATTCTTATACACCAATAACAGACAGAGAGCCAAATCATGAGTGAACTCCCATTCACAATTGCTTCAAAGAGAATAAAATACCTAGGAATCCAACTTACAAGGGATGTGAAGGACCTCTTCAAGGAGAACTACAAACCACTGTTCAATGAAATAAAAGAGGATACAAACAAATGGAAGAACATTCCATGCTCATGGGTAGGAAGAATCAATATCATGAAAATGGCCATACTGCCCAAGGTAATTTATAGATTCAATGCCATCCCCATCAATCTGCCAATGACTTTCTTCACAGAATTGGAAAACTACTTTAAAGTTCATATGGAACCAAAAAAGAGCCCATATTACCAAGTCAATCCTAAGCCAAAAAAACAAAGCTGGAGGCATCATGCTACCTGACTTCAAACTCTACTATAAGGCTACAGCAACCAAAACAGCATGGTACGGGTACCAAAACAGACATATAGACCAATGGAACAGAACAAAACCCTCAGAAATAATGCCACGTATCTACAACTATCTGATCTTTGACAAACCTGACAAAAACAAGAAATGGGGAAAGGATTCCCTATTTAATAAATGGTGCTGGGAAAACTGGCTAGCCATATGTAGAAAGCTGAAACTGGATCCCTTCCTTACACCTTATACAAAAATTAAGTCAAGATGGATTAAAGACTTAAATGTTAGACCTAAAACCATAAAAACCCTAGAAGAAAACCTAGGCAATATCATTCAGGACATAGGCGTGGGCAAGGACTTCATGTCTAAAACACCAAAAGCAATGGAAACAAAAGCCTAAATTGACAAATGGGATCTAATTAAACTAAAGAGCTTCTGCACAGCAAAAGAAACTACCATCAGGGGGAACAGGCAACCTACAGAATGGGAGAAAATTTTTGCAATCTACTCATCTGACAAAGGGCTAATATCCAGAATCTACAATGAACCCAAACAAATTTACAAGAAAAAACAGACAACCCCATCAATATGCAGGCAAAGGATATGAACAGACACTTCTTAAAACAAGACATTTATGCCGCCAACAGACACATGAAAAAATGCTCATCATCACTGGCCATCAGAGAAATGCAAATCAAAACCACAATGAGATACCATCTCACACCAGTTAGAATGGCCATCATTAAAAAGTCAGGAAACAACAGGTGCTGGAGAGGATGTGGAGAAATAGGAACACTTTTACACTGTTGGTGGGACTGTGAACTAGTTCAACCATTGTAGAAGTCAGTGTGGCAATTCCTCAGGGATCTAGAACTAGAAATGCCATTTGACCCAGCCATCCCATTACTCGGTATATACCCAAAGGACTATAAATCATGCTGCTATAAAGACACATGCACACGTATGTTTCTTGTGCCACTATTCACAATAGCAAAGACTTGGAACCAACCCAAATGTCCAACAACGATAGACTGGATTAAGAAAATGTGGCACATATACCCCATGGAATACTATGCAGCCATAAAAAATGATGAGTTCATGTCCTTTGTAGGGACATGGATGAAGCTGGAAACCATCATTCTCAGCAAACTATCACAAGGGTGAAAAACCAAACACTGCATGTTCTCACTCATAGGTGGGAACTGAACAATGAGAACATTTGGACACAGGAAGGGGAACATCACACACCGGGGCCTGTTGTGGGGTTGGGGGAGAGGGGAGGGATAACATTAGGAGATATATCTAATGTTAAATGATGAGTTAATGGCTGCAGCACACCAACATGGCACATGTATATATATGTAACAAACCTGCACATTGTGCACATGTACCCTAAAACTTAAAGTATAATAAATAAAAAATAAAAAAACGAATGCCTTAATCTTAATATGAACTTTATGAAACAAATAGAGTCATGCTCCACATAATAACATTTTAATCAATGATGGGCCGCATATATGATAGTGATCCCATAAGATTGTAATGGAGCTATATGATGGAATAAACTATACCACCTAGGTTTGTGTATGAACACTCCATGATGTTCACATGACAAAATCACCTAATGATGCATTTCCCAAAATATTTTGATGTCATGAAATGAGCATGCATGTAGTATTACTACCTCCATCTTACAGCTGAGAATTGAGGTAAATAAAGGTTGAATATCTTGTTTAAGGGCATATAATTAATAAATGGTACAGCTGGGATTATCAGCCCGGGCAGTCTGACCCCAGAGGCCATGCTTTTAACCAAGATGCTATGCTGCTTATGAAGTTAAAATTTTATAATTTTATAATCCATTTTATGTATCATAATTTAGCTTCATAGTATGAATTTTCTCTTGATGTTGTCTCTATCTCACCTTTGCTAAACCTCCCCAATGCACATGTGAGTACACATCACACACACACATACATGCGTACATACTTCGGGCTTCAGAAATATTGAACCGCAGGTGGTTCTCACAGCACAATCTGTTGCTTCCTACTTAAATTATTTTACTTTTGCCTCCTTCTCCCTAGTACGCCCTCCCTTACCTTATTAGCATGAAGAGCACTTCTTTATGTGTGAAATTCTCCTCCCCTACCATGCACATACTCCAAATAGAGTTTGTAGCTTTTTTTAATCAGTGAAGTTTGTACAAACTTCTACTATTGCAGTTGTTGTTTATATGTCTGCCTCTGTTATTACACTGCATGCCCAGTGAAAAAAAAAATTCAGGTCTCATTTATCTTTATAGCCCCAGCGCCTGGCATAGTTCCTGGTACATAGTATATATCTGTAAATATTGTGTCATGTTTAACTGAAAGCCATTTTTCCATTCATTTGCTTAAAACAATCTTCAAAAAGTCTCTATTAACTATATTTTTAAAAACCTAAAGTCCCTTAGCACAGTGGTAAACCCTCCTTAGTTTGCTCACAATTTACTTTTCCAACTTCAACTCTCACATAAATACAGGTAAAAACACACACCACGTTGGGCTCCAACAAAACAAAACTGGGACCCCGTGAAGGTTTCAGAACACAATTTTTAGGAGGAGCAAAATTCACCATTTTACAAACATGTCTTTCGCTTCCTGCTTTGTGCTTTTTCTCACATTGTCTGCTGCATCTAGAATGCATTCTCCAGTTTCCACTGTTCTCTGAATTCTGCTGAGCTTTCAATGCTCTACTTAGATGCCATTCCCCATTAAATTGTCTTTTATTCTCTAAATCATATCTACATATCTAAACTCTGGAGATATGTGGGTACTCCAGAGGTTGGCATAGCTTCTTAGAATATCAATTCTATTCTGTTTTAAGTAATGTAAAACATTATTTCATATTAAGTCAAACATAGGTATATTATGAAGTAGACTGAAAAATAAGCATAAAATTTCAAGATAAAACTACAACTTCAAAGAAACATGTCTAAGTTTTATCTATAAGTTGTTTCAGTTAACTTGAATTATTCATTCAGAACCTTAGGGGGGTTGCTTTCACTCTCTTTTCTTTATGAAGAAAGTTTGGAATGCATTGATACACAGTTCATTTGAAGTTTATAAATCGGAAAAATTCTTTTATAACTTTACTAAGTGGATCAGAATGATTTTTATGGTTGTAGGCTAGGCATTCTAAAATTTGCAAGATATATCTATAATTCTTGCCTTTCCCACCAGCTGCTTTAAAACCACTCAAAACTCTGGGTATTTCCTGGAGCATATGGGAAATAAGTGGGTGTTCTAAGAACATGAAAGAACCCACCATACTCTACCTTTGTGCTTTCCGTGAATGTTGCATTAGCACTCATTGACCATTTATTGTCTTTTTTTTTAACCTCTTGGATTAGCTGTTTGTTGTGACTCAGTAAACTGTTTTGGATGGCATAAGTGATCAGTTGATATTTTAGATAACCAATGGCTCACTTTTTCAAACTTCAGTTCATAAGAATCTATAATTAGCAGTAATTCTGCCAACATTCCCTAGTTTCTTTTGTAACGTGATCTCATAATTATATCTTATGTGGTACTTCGTCATTCTAGCCTAAATGTTTGATCGTATTTCTCATTTGCAACTTTTCTTTTAAGACAGATCTTCAACGGACAGCTCTTTCCTTCAACGGGTGCAATAGCACACAGCATTTGGGAAGGGTATAATGGAATGATTTAATGCATGCCCTCTGATGTCTGTAGACCGGGGTTTTATTCCCAGCTCTACCACTGACAAGCAAATTGTTTAACTTTTCTAGAATCAATTTCTTAGTAGTATAATGAGTACAATATCCTCATGAAACTGATGTGAGAATTAAATAAAACAATCACTTAAAAAGCACTCTGTTCTTAGAACATGATCAAAAAATGATAGTCATATTTATTATTGTTGATATTATTGTTTTTAATGTTTAAGTGTAATATTAAAACTTCAAAAACCTTATTTTTACAACTCAATAAAGTTTTACAAAACTGTCCCATTGTGGGCAGACCTACGCAAACCTACTTGCAAAAGTCCAAGGAAGCTGAGAGGACAAATAACGTGGCTGACATATACAGTTCCTCAGAAAGAAACATATAAACATATAATGGGCATTTACAATCGGAAGCCATGTCTGTTTCTTAGGGAGCAGCAAAACAAGATGGTGAGTCTGCATGCCATTGTGGCCCAGACCCAAGGAAAGAATATATGTGCTTCAGAAGGGGTGTATAGGACAGTTGCTTAAAGGTAGGATTAATTGTAAGTACGATAACGTCAAAGTTGTCTTTACCTAAGGGCAGGATTCACAGTAAGTACGTGCTCTTACACAAGGAAGAGTAGATATAACAGAAATCTTAGAGGCCTTCTCCAGACGGGGGTTAATCAGAAGTCAACATGATGGATTTGTATCCAAGATGGAGTTGCTTTAGCCTTCACAAAAGTAGCTACTTAGGTCAAGATATCAGCATACTTAAACCCTTGCTCATGCCTCCATTCAGTCATTAACCGTCTTAAGGAAATGATATTTTTACTTCTATTACTTCTATCATCATGCTGTGGCTTGAATGTCCCCTCCAAAATTCATGCTGAAATTTAATTGCCATTGTAACAGTAATGAGAGATGGGACCTTTAAGAGATGATTAGGTCATAAAGGCTCTGTCCTCCTGAATGGATTTATGCTGTTATTGCAGGGGTAGATTAGTTTTTTTAAGAGTAATTTCTTGATAAAAGGAAGAAGTCTGGCCTTCATCCTCTCTGACTCATGTACTTGCTTGCCCTTCTGCTTTCCACCATGGAGTGATGCAGCATGAAAGCCTTTGCCAGAATTAGGTGCCATGCTCTTGAACTCCTCAGCCTCCATAACTGTGAGCCAAATAAACTTCTATTGTTCATACATTAGTCAGTCTTTGATATTCTGTTACAGCAGCTGAAAATGTACTAAAAACAGAAAATCGGTACTGAGAATAAGATTGTTGCCATTAAGAAAACAAAACAAAATGTAAACCTGAAAATGTGGAATTGGCTTTGGAACTGGAAAGTGGATAGAGGCTGGGAGAATTGGGAGGAGCAAGCTAGAAATAGGCCAGATTTCTGGTGAATGGAGCTTTAAGGGCAATTCTGGTGAGGGCTTAGAAGAAGAGAAGAACTGTAGGAAGAGTCTGAAACTTCTTAGAGGTTACTTAAGTGGTCATGACGAGAATGTTGGTAGAAATATTGACAGAGAAACCATTCCGATGTGGTCTCAGTTGGGAATGAGGAAGAAGGTACTGGAAATTGGAGTAAAGATATTCTTGCCATACAGTTGCAAAGAACTTGGCAGAATTGTGCCCCTGTCTTTGGACTCTATGAAATGCAGAATTTAAGAGTAATGAGTTAGGATATATGGTGGAAGAAATATTTAAGGAGCAAAGCACTCTGGCTACTGTGTGGCTACTTGTGAAAACATACAATGAAATGTGAGAGAAAATAAATGACTTAGTGATGAAATTTATAACTGAAAGAGAAGCAGAATAAAAAGATTTGGAAAATATGCATTCTGGACATGTGAAAAGTAAAAAGGCATGTTTGAGAGAAAATACTAAGAGTATGGCCAAGTAATTGTTTGCTAAAGAGAATCATATGGCTAGAAGGGAGCTAGGTGCTGTTTATCAGAACCATGGGAGAAAGACTCCAGAGGCATTTAGATCTTGGAGGCTGTCCCTCCCATCACAGGTCCAGAGCTCTAGGAGGGCAGAATGTTTTGGGAGAATGGGCTTGGGGCACCCTCTGTGGACTCACTACCCAAGGCTTCCTCAGGATTCTTCTTCCTGCATTCCAGCACCACGCCCCTTAGGCACCCCCAACCATGGCTCAAGCAGGCCCAGGTATACTTCAACCCACTACTGTGGAGGTTACAAGCTATAAATGTTGGTGGTGTCCACATGGTGCTAATTCTGCAGTAATGCAGAATGCAAGACCTGTGCAGGCGTGGCTACTTTCACCCTATATTTCAAAGGATGCTGTGGACAGCCTAGGGGCCCAGAGTCTTCTTGCAGAGATGGAGCCACTACAGAGAACTCCTACCCTACTATGGCAATGCCAAGTGGAAATGTGAGGTAGGAGTCACCACAGAGAGTTTCCATTAAGGCAATTCCTAATAGAGCTGTGGGAGTGGGGCCATCACTAAGACCTCAGAACCGTAGAGCAACGAGTGTGCAATGCCAACCTGAGAGAGCTGCAGGCACTAGACTCCAATGGAGAGTGCTGAAACATGGGCTGAGCCCAGAAAAGCCATAGGGACATGGCTGCCTGAGGCCTTGGAGGCCCAACAGCAGTAACGGTGTGCCCAGGATGTAGGACGTGAAGTCAAAGGAAATTATTCTGGAGTGTTAAGATAGTGGTGTTCCCTGTGGAGTTTTTGACTTTGTTGGGGTCAATTACCCTTTCTTATTGATTATTTCTCCCTTTTGGAATGGAGTTGTCTGTCCTGCACCTGTTTCACCACTGGATTTGGAAGCACTTAAATTGTTAATTTCACAGTCTTACAGCTGGAGAGTAGTTTGCCTCAGGATTAATTGATCCTTGAGTCTCACTCATGTCTGATTCAGATGAGACTCTGGATTTTGGACTTTTGAGTTGATGCTGGAACTAGCTGACACTGGGGCTACTGGTATAGAATGAGAGTATTTTGTATGTGAGAAGGACATGGGTTTTGGGGGGCCATGGAAGGAATTCTATCATTTGAATGTCACTTCCAAAATTAATGTGAAATTTAAGTGCCATTGAAACAGTGAAACAGATGTCAGACCTTTAAGAGGTGATTAAGTCATAAGCTCTGCCCTCATGAATGGGTTAATGCTGTTATTGTGGGAATGGGTTAGTTATCATGAGAGTAAGTTCTTGATAAAAAGAATGATGTTTGAACTTCATCCTCTTCCTGTCTTGTGCTCACTTCCCCTGCTGCCTTCCTCCATAGGATGACATAGCACAAAATGCATTGCCAGATGTTGGCACCATGCTCTTGGAATTCCAAGTCTCCAAAACCATGAGCCAAATAAACTTCTATGGTTTATAAATTACCTAGTCTGTGGTATTCTGTTATAGCAGCAGCAAACAGACTAAGATGCATGAAAAATTAATTTTTGTCTGTGTTTGTAATGTACATGCATACAGTGAGATTACATGTACCCTTCTGTGTCTGACTTCCTTCTCTCAGTATTTTATTGTGATTCCTTCATGTTGTTGCATGCAGCAGCAATTTTTTCATTTTTATTTCTGGACTGAATCAATATAAAATATTTTCATTCATTCTTTTGTTGATATTTATTCTACCATTAAATGTTGATAACATTTATTTCTAGTTTCAAACTAATGTGCTAATGCTGCTATGAACATTCTTATACATCTTTTGTTCTCATTTTTGAGAACAAAATGAGAGGTTTATACTTTTTGAAGTTTATGCTGTGTTTAGAATTGTGGGACTATGAAATGCATATCTTTGACTTTAGTAGATACTACAAAACACTTTTCTAAAGTAGTTGATATAATTTACACTTGTACTAGCAATGTATGAGAGACTTGCAGTTGCTCCACGTCTTCATCAACAGTTGATATTGTCAATTTTTAAAATTTTGCAGATGAGTATGAAATGGCATCTGATTGAGGATATAATTTGTATTTTCGTTATGATTAGTGAGGTTGAACACCTTTCAGTATGCTTATAGTCAATAGGATATATTCATTTTGTTTAAATCTTTCACTAATATTTCTATAGCATCTACTGTCTTTTTTATGACAATACAAATTTTGTACATACCATGGGCTTTAGTTCTTTATAACATATCTGTATTTCAAATATTCCTATTTATTATGTGGCTGGAGTGTTCATTCTGTTAATGGAGATTTTGATGAACGGATTTTTAAAAATGTTAATGAAGTCCAATTTTCTATCTTTTCCTTTGTGATGAATTTTTTTTGTGTTTTTAAAATATTTGCTTATCTCAAGGCCACAACATTTTTTTTAGTGTTATCTTCTAGAAGATTTATTGTGTTAAATTTCACAGTTGGGTGTAAAAATCATATCTTTATATATGTGCATTAGAAGTTCAGGTTCTTTTATCTCCTTTAATTATACCAATCAATCTAGCATCAGATATTTAAAACACCATCATATTTTCTTCACTGCATTGCAGTGTCAACTTGTTGTAAAGTGACCATATGTAAGTGGGTTTGTTTCTGAGCTTTCTGTTTCATCAGTCTATTTATCACTACTTGCACAGTGCTATACTGTTTTAAATGTCCTCTCTGTGCCAAGTTTGTATACCTGATAGTATAAATCCTAGCTCAACTCTGTTCTTTTAAAGTATTGTCTTTGCTATTCTTGGTCTTTTAGGTTTCCATAAACATTTTGAAATTGGCTTGTCAGTTTTTAACAGCCCACCTCAAAAAATGTCTTGGGCTTTTAATTGGGATTGTATTGAATCTAAATTTTTGTAGCCTTAAAACATTTAATATAAGCAAATATTTTACAAATATAAATATTTTTTATAAATCTATTTCTTCTTGGGAAGAAATAACATCTTTACAATATTGAATTTACTAATCTATGGATCTATGGATATGCAATATTCCGTCATTTATTTAGGTCTTTGATTCAAAGAGAGATTGTTCATTCTCTCTTTTGTCTTGGTCAGTTTTGCTAAGAAGTCAGCATTTTATTTGTTTTTACAAACAATCAAGTTTTTGGGCCTCCTTTGTTTTATGTATGTTTTTATTTCATTGAAGTCTACTATATTGCCTTATTTGCTTTATCACACATTTTGTGATATTTTCAGTTTTTTGTTGCTTTTTGAGACAGGTGATTATAATCATTAATTTTCAGCTTTCTTATTTTCTAATTTATGGGTTTATATCTAAACATATATCTCTAGCTGTTCTTCATGTTTTGATAAGTCATATTCAAATAATTTATTCTGAATATATTCAAATTTTTATTTTTAAATAACCCATAGGTTACTTACAAGTGTGTAGCTTAACTTCAAATCATATGGGGATTTTCTAGCTTTTTTATTATTCCATACTAGCTTAAGTTCTCTGTAGTCAGCAAATTCTTAGAATTATGGTGAGATTTGTTTTATGGCATAGTAATCTATCACTTTTGGTAAATGTTCCATGCGTAATATGGTTTGGCTCTGTGTCTCCACCCAAATCTCATCTAGACTTGTAATCCACAGGTGTTGAGGGAGGGACCTGGGTGGGGGTGATTGGATTAGCGGGGCAGTTTTCCTCAGCTGTTCTCCTGATAGTGAGTGAGCTTTCACGAGATTTGTTTGATAAGTACTTGGCTTTTCCTCTGTGCTCTTTCTCTCTCCTGTCATCTGGGAAGAAGGTGCTTGCTTCCTTTCGCCTTCCGCCATGTTTGTAAGTTTCCTGAGGCCTCCCCAGCTTCCTTTCGCCTTCCGCCATGTTTGTAAGTTTCCTGAGGCCTTCCGCCATGTTTGTAAGTTTCCTGAGGCCTACCCAGCCATGCGGAACTGTGAGTCAATTAAAACCTCTTTTGTTTATAAACTATCCAGTCTCAGGTAGTATCTTTATAGTAGTGTGAGAATGGACTAATACGATGTGTATTTGAATACAATGTGTTTTCTTCATTCATTGATGCTGTGTTTTAAACATGTAAGTTAGAACATTTTGTTAATTATGGTGTCTACCTCTTACTAATCTTTTGGTCTGTTTTTTTCCTCTCAGTTACTGACAGAGGTATGATAAAATCTCTGGCTGTAATCATAGGTTTTCCTATTTCTCCTATAATTCTGCCAGTTTTTGCTATGGATATTTTGGATCCATGTAATTAATTGCATACAGAGTATGAATAGTATGTTTCTATTGAATTAACACTTTTATTATTGTGAAAAGTATCTTTTGTTCCTGGTAATATCTTCTTACACTGAAGTCTAAGCTGTCTTCTATTAGTATAGCTCTCAGTCTTGCTCTTAATCATGGATTTTATAGTTTATCTTTTTCATCATTTTACTTTCAATCTTTGTCTTTATGTTTTTCACTCTAATATAAAAATCTTTCTTTTTAACTGGATGTTTAGTTTATATGCATAATAAAAATACTAATTTATTTTTATTTTAATTTATCATATTATTTTTTGTTCTTTGTTCCACCTCTTTTTTTTTTTTCCTATTACTGTCTTATCTTCTATTTGTTGGATCAAGCATGTTTCAGTATTTGTTTCCCTATTAAGCTAGTTAATTACACTCTCTTTTACTGTCCTAATTGTTTCCTTAGAGGTAACAATAAATATTAAATTAGTACAATAAATGTACTAATTTAAGTTAGAATGTACCTTAATTTTCCATTTTGTAACGTTTTTAGAACAAAACTCTTTTTACTTCACATCCAACTTCTACCCTATTTTTACCATGCATTGCAGTCACACATACTATGAAACTACTCTAGACAGATAATTAGTAAACCAATTATAAACTGATTGTTTCTCAGCCCCAGACCCAACCCTGTTTGCCTGCTTTTCTCAAATTCAGTGGCACCCTCTGAATGTTCCTCTTGCCATCTGGAGTAATGCTAGACTTTGTCAATAGAGGACACTGTGATGACAATAGATGACCATAACAACAAGGAGACACTCGTTCTAGCTGGGGTATTCCATGTTTTTAGTTACCCTACCCTGCAAACCTCACAGACCAGTTTCAACCAAACCTTCAGGACTTGCTCTCCTCACCCATTGGCTATTTCCAAGTGCACCATTTTCTCTGTTTTGGCAGCCATGGCTGAACCCATTTCTCCCCACCTTATGGCAGGTTCTGAGAAGGTCCACTGTACTGCTTGCCTGGCAGCTCTGGCCACACCCTCAGGCAACCACCTTCCCGGTTGGAGGGTTTTTTCCGTATGTCACCTCTAGCCTGCCCACACGTCCCAGCACTGGTAGGACATTTCTAAAGATCATTCCGGCCCTGTTACCTCTGGCATCTTGCTTCGCAGCTATTAGGCAGCATTTGCTGTGGTACCCATGCTCTCTTTGAAGAAGTCTGCATCTTAGCTTCGGGGTGGGGAAGCTGTCTCTTGAGTTCTCAGTTTTTTTTTTTTTTATTTTCTATATTCTCTCAACCTAGAAATATCAGCTGTTTTACATTTGTTTTGTATGCACATACTACTAATGGACCCCTTTAAGTCTTCGTTCATCCTTTTTAGTAGTTAGTTATCTTTGAAATGTGCAATTCTTCACATCACATTTTCATTGTTCTAATAACTGGTTTGGTTTCTGTCTCCTGGCTAATATACTCAAAATTTGTGTTTCCATAATTTAGCATTTCCGATGCTTTTTTCCTTTCTGCATTTCTGTGATTCCATCTGAAAGCATTTTCTTTTTGTCTAAAGAGTACTCTTTAGTGTTTTTATAGATAGTGCATGTCTGCTGACAATAAATTATTTAAATCTTTGTCTAAAATGACTTAATTTTACATTACTTAATAATTAATAATTTTGCTTTGTGTAGAATCTGAAGTTGGCAGTTACTTCTCTTCAGCACTTTAAGGGTGCCATTTCTTGTTTTTGGTTTTACCATTTCTATTGATGAGTCAACTGTCATTCCCATTGATGTTCCTTTGAAAATAATACAACTCTTCTGTTTGTTCTTGCAGAAAAAGTTGTAGATACCCTTTGTGTTTTTAAGCAGATTTTACCATTATGTGCCTAGAAATGGTTCTCTTCACACTTTTTCTTAGAATTCATAGAAATTCTTGAACCACACTGACTTGACATGGTTCATTAGTTCTGGCAAATTCTCAACCACTATTTTTTCAACTATAGCTTTTTTCCCAGTTCCTTTTCATCTTCCTTCTGTGACTCCAATTATATTTATACTAAATCTTTTCATGCTCTTTTCACTCATGTAATTTTATTTTTGTCTGTGCATCAACTTGCAGACTTTCTATTGACCTGTCTTCTAATTTACTATTATTCTCTCCTGCAAGGTCTAATTAGTTGCTCAAATAAATATACAAGGTTTTTTATTTTCCATTATTAATTTCTCATATACAGTATTTTCATATTTTTTTTTACATAGGCCAGTTGTCTCCACATTTTCCTCTGTTTCTGTGAACACAGTAACATGCTGTAATGTCCTGTTTCACAACTTCAATATCTGGATCACACATAGATTTATTTCTGTTGCAAACTTTCTTCATCATTTACTCTTGCTTTCTGTTAATTCTTGATTAAGCAACAGAAGTTTTATAAAATTTACAAATATATATTTATAGTGCATACCCTGTTTTGATTTTGTTGTTTTATTTTTATAATTTTTGAAATATTTTCAAAATAAATTATAGATTCTAGGCTGGGCGTGGTGGCTCACACCTGTAATCTCAGCACTTTGGGAGGCTGAGGCGGGTGAATCACGAGGTCAAGAGTTTGAGACCAGCCTGGCCAGCATGGTGAAACCCCGTCTCTACTAAACATGCAAAAAATTAGCTGAGTGTAGTGGTGGGTGCCTGTAATCCCAGCTACTCGGGAGGCTGAGGCAGGAGAATCGCTTGAACCCTGGAGGCAGAGGTTGCAGTGAGCTGAGATTGTGCCACTGCACTCCATCCCTGGCAACAGAGTGAGACTCCATCTCAAAAAAAAAATAATTTTATATATATATATATATATATATATATATACACACACACACACACACATACTATATATACATATACACACATATATATACACATATATATATATTCTATATCTAAAAAAAAGTAAAGTTTACTCTGACAAGAGTTTTTCTGCATGTCTATCTTTTTTGTAGGGCCTAATTCTAGAATTACAGTTTCTAATTAAAGTCATTATTATAAACCACTACATATTTATTACTGGCCTTTTCACTTCATTCTGATATCTTCTAATATCTTTCTATGGAAAAGTATATGTAATATATTTTTGGAAAGATTATACAAAAGTAATATGAAATAAATATCATCTTTATTAGGGGAGTAGGTCACATTTGGAAGAGATTTACTTTTGTCTTTAGGCATTCATAATGTAAACCTAGAACAAATAATTGTTGTTGAAATGTAACAATTGCTATTAAAACAAAGAAGAATAGACCAAGCATTTACAATTTTTATAGACCTTGTAAAGTCACACAGAGGTCACAGCTAGACATTTAATTTCTGGATATATGTCATCATCACTTAATGTTTTAAAACCAGAGAATTTCATATTGAAAAAATGTTTGTGGAGAAAAAAAATCTTTGAGCAGTGGTGTAGGTACATGACTATGGGCAGAGACAGGAAAGAAAATTACATATGATACAGAGGAGAAAACTACATATAACAAAAGGTAGTATTTCCAAGGAATTTTATATTCCGCCATTGTGGAAAAATTGTATTTGTATAAGTCATATCTAAATATAACATAACAAGTCAGTATGGTGAGAAAGGTATTAAAATAGAATTGCCTGGGCCTGAGTGTTAACAGGCAACAGAGGCTGACTCCAAATTTCAGCCTGGAGGAAGGTATTTTCTTCTTATATTTTACTCCTATATCTGCACCTCCTGAGGGGATAAATAAGCAGCATTTTTCATAAGCAATATTGTCTGCCTAGGTTAATTCACCCTGGAACCACTGCTATATGATAATTTTGATACCTACTCTCTCCTATGGCCCTATGCTTTGAAAGTCATGTTTACATAATAACTTACAGAGGTGGAGCTACTCCGAATACCTCAGTTTTCGAACATTGGACATTGATCCATATGGCTTCAGGGATAATGAACTGGGATCTCAAGGGATCTCCATATTTTTAGTAACAATACTGTTAATTATGCAATGAGATAAATATAAATAAAATCAATTTTCTTGTTTTTCTGTGTTCCACTAAAGACCATTATGTGTATGATGGTCTGCATTAACAAGATTGGGTGTCAGAATATTGACTGCTAACTTTAGGACCTATGAAATGTTGAACTTTGATGACAGGAAGAGTAGATAATTATGCAGTAGGAACTCAATATGGCTCGTTAAACAAATCCTTGATGTTGTTTGTCAAAATTCAGTACAAAGCATTGAACACCATAGACTGAAGTTCCTGGATTTCAAGAGACATTTCAGTTGAAAAAAATTATCACAATACAATTAGAGAATTGTTTGATTTTATTAAAAATCACATTTAATAGAAATTATTTTGCAAGTTTAGGAAAACATAGGAAAATGACAAACCGAAAACACTTCATTTTATATTTAATTTTTATTTTAAATTCTGGGGTACATGTGAAGGTTTGTTGCATAGGTAAACATGTGCCATGGTGGGTGGCTGCACCTATCAACCCATCACTTAGGTATTAAGTCCAGCACGCATTATCTATTTTTCCTAATGCTCTCTCTCCTCCAACCTACCCACCAATAGGTCCCAGTGTGTGATGTTCCCCTGCTGTGTCCATGTGTTCTCATTGTTCCGTTCTCACTTCTAAGTGAGAACATGCAGTGTTTGGTTGTCTGTTCTGGTGTTAGTTTGCTGAGGATAATGGCTTCCAGCTTCATCCATGTCCCTGCAAAGGACATGATCTCGTTCCTTTTTAGGGCTGCATACTATTCCATGGTAAATATGTACCACGTTTTCTTTATCCAGTCATCATTGATGCACATTTGAGTTGATTCTATGTCTTTGCTACTGTGAATAGTGCTGCAATGAACATACACTGCAATGAACATACAATGATTTATATTTCTTTGAGTATATGCCCAGTAATGGGATTACTGGGTCAAATGGTAGTTCCGGTTTTAGATCTTTGAGGAATCACCACACTGTCTTCCACCATGGTTGGAATTTACTTTTGCATTTCCACCAACAGTGTAAAAGCATTCCTATTTCTCCACAACCTCACCAGTGTAAAAGCATTCCTATTTCTCCACAACCTCACCAGCATTTGTTGTTTCTTGACTTTTTAATAATTGCCATTCTGACTGACATAAGATGGTATCTCATTGCTGTTTTGATTTGCATTTCTCTAATGACCAGTGATGTTGAGCTTTTTTTCATATTTGTTAGCTGCATAAATGTCTTCTTTTAACAAGTGTCTGTTTATGTTCTTTGCCCACATGGACCCATGGGGTCATTTGTTTGTTTCTGGTAAATTTGTTTAAGTTCCTTATAGATTTTGTGTATTAAATCTTCATCAGATTGATAGATTGCAAAAATTTTCTCCCATTCTGTAGGTTGCCTGTTTGCTCTGATGATAGTTTCTTTTGCTGTGCAGAAGTTAAATTATATCCCATTTGTCAATTTTGGCTTTTCTTGCAATTGCTTTTGGCGATTTAGTCATGAAGTCTTTGCCCATGCCTATGTCCTGGATGGTATTGCCTAGATTTTATTCCAGGGGTTTTATAGTTTTGAGTTTTCCATTTAAGTCTTTATTTCATCTTGATTTAATTTTTTTATAAAGTATAAGGAAGGGGGCCAGTTTCAATGTTCTGCATATGGCTAGCCAGTTCTCACAGCACCATTTATTAAATATGGAATCCTTTCCCCATTGCTTGTGTTTGTCAGGTTTGTCAAAGAACAAATGGTTGTAAATGTGTGGTCTTATTTCTGAGTTTTCTATATCCATTGACCTATGTGTCTGTCTTTGTACCAGTACCATACTGTTTTGGTTATTGTAGCCTTGTAGTATAGCTTGAAGTCTAGTAGCATGATGCCTCCAGCTTTGTTCTTTTTGCATAGGATTCTTTTGGCTATATGAGCTCTTTTCTGGTTCCATATGAATTTTAAAATAATTTTTTTCTAATTATGTGAAGAATGTCAATGGTAGTTTGACATTGGATATAGCATTGAATCTATAAATTACTTTGGGCAGTATGGCCATTTTCGTATTGATTCTTCCTATCCATTAGCATGAAATATTTTTCCATTTGTTTGTGTCCTCTCTGATTTCTTTGAGCAGTGGTTTGTAGTTTTTCTTGAAGAGGTCCTTCACTTCCCTTGTTAGCTGTATTCCTGGGTATTTTATTCTCTTTGTAGCAATTGTAAATGGGAGTTGATTCATGATTTGACGATAATGCTTGTGACTTATCCACAATGATTTTGTATCCCGAGACTTTGCTGAAGTTGCTTATCAGCTTAAAAAGCATTTGGGATGAGAGGATGGGGTTTTCTAAATATAGAATCATGTCATCTACAAAAAATGACAATTTGACTTCCTCTCTTCCTATTTGAATGCCCTTTATTTCTTTCTCTTGCCTGATTTCCCTGGCCGGAAGTTCCATTACTATGTTGATTAGGAGTGGTGAGAGAAGCCATCCTTGTCTTGTGCTGGCAAAACATTTTATTGATTGATTGATTGATTGATTGATTGAGATAGAGTCTCACTCTGTCACCCAGGCTGGAGTGCAGTGGCATGATCTCATTTCACTGCAACCTCTGCCTCCCAGGTTCAAGCAATTCTCCTGCCTCAGCCTCCTGATTAGCTGGGATTACAGGCATGCACCACCACACCCAGTTAATTTTTGTATTTTTAGTAGAGATGGGGGTTTCACCATGTTGGTCAGGCTGGTCTCGAACTCCTGACCTCAGGTGATCCACCCACCTCCCAAAGTGCTGGGATTACAGGCGTGAGCCACCGTGCCCGGCCAAAACACTTCATTTTAAATACTTCTGTTTAGATCTTCAGAAGTCATTTTCTGCTTACTGATAAATTTTTTTTTCTATATTTGGTCACCAATCAAGCTTTCATTAGTTTTAAGAAATGTATAGCTTATATTACAAAAGCATTGCAATGTTTCTGGAAAAAAGTATTGATGACACTCTCAGTGAACATTTCCACTTGAAAATTCTCTGAAAAAGCTTGCAATGTTAGTTTCATTTCATCCAGACCTATTTTGTTCAAGGAACTCTGCTAGCCACAGGGAGTACAAAGATAAGTAATAGAGATTTCCTGCCATTAAGAGATAAGACACAGGCCGGGCGCGGTAGCTCACGCTTGTAATCCCAGCACTTTGGGAGGCCAAGGCGGGCGGATCACGAGGTCAGGAGATCGAGACCACGGTGAAACCCCGTCTCTACTAAAAAAAAAAATACAAAAAATTAGCCGGGTGTGGGGCGGGCGCCTGTAGTCCCAGCTACTCGGAGAGGCTGAGGCAGGAGAATGGCGTGAACCCGGGAGGCGGAGCTTACAGTGAGCCGAGATTGCGCCACTGCGCTCCAGCCTGGGTGACAGAGCGAGACTCCGTCTCAAAAAAAAAAAAACAAAACAAAGAGATAAGACACAAATTTGCAGGAGTATGTGCTATGCTAGTTTAAATACGGATTTCAGCCTGGTTTTCTAACTGATCTTTCAGTTGCCTAAGGGAAAAAAAATTAGATATTTGATGACAGTATGGGTCAAAACATAGTAATGAATTAAAATGAATGTCAATACAAGCTATTTTATTTTTTATTTATCATAATTACAAAATTTTTATATAGGTGAAATCATGAAATAACCTCTTCTTTATAAAAATAAGAAAATATGGCTCTGAGATAAAGTAAGTAACAAAGCATTTCCAACATCTTTTTTTGTCAAAGCATTAGTTGTGTAAGATTTTTTTAATAAGAAGAATTATTATAAAAACAATTTTGTGGGGCTGGGCGCAGTGGCTCATTCCTATCAGCCCAGCACTTTGGGAGGCCGAGGCAGGAGGATCAGTTGAGGCCAGGAGTTTGAGACCAGCCTGGGAAACATAGTGAGACCCTGTCTCTCCAAAAAAAAAAAAAAAAAAAAAAAAAAAGAAAAAAATGTTTTGAAAATTTTCTGGGCTTGGTAGTGCATGGCTGTAGTCTCAACTACTCGGGAAGCTAAGGTAAGAGAATTGCTTGAGTCCAGAAGTTTGAGGCTACAATGAGTTATGATTATACCACTGCACTCCAGCCTAGGTGACATGGTGAGACCTTGTCTCAAAAATAATTAAAATAATTTTGTGAAATTCCTATCTGTGAAGAATCCCTATATATAGCCCATTAAAATTTTTGTGAAATCATCTGATTTAAAAATTCTATTTCAGTTGTTTAGCCTAGCTTTTCCCAAATTTATTTAACCACAGAGCCTCCTTTGTGAAATACACACAAAAAAATAATGAATTGTGGACAATGCAAAAAGAGCAATATCAAAATTTTTTTTCTCAAGCCTGGATGCTTTTCCCTAAGTACACTTGCCTGTCCAAGTGATGATAAGAGAGTAAAGTTAATGTTCTCACATGGAGATTGTGTCCATGGCATGAGTCTTGTAAGGCAACTGACTAAAAAGTGAAACATTGACCAGAATGCAGAAAGGAGCTATGTAGGAGAAAACATCAGAAGTTTCTGGAAAAAGTCTATGTCATGCTTAACAGCAAGGGCTCTGGATCCAGACTGCTTGGATTTGAATCAACTTCAGGCATATTAGCAGTGGGACATTGAAATTTTCACTCAATCCTTGCATGCCTTAATTTTCCTGTATGTAAAATGGAAACAGAGATTAGCACCATCATGTATTATGATCACTAAATTATTTAATATGATTAAGGCACAATGTATGGCACCTAAGAAACAGCATTTAAGTTTATAAATAAATAATCCTTGAAGTTTTTTTTTCTTTTCCAGTCTCCTACTTGATGAATTGTTTTCTTCTAATTGGGAAATTCCATTTTTCTTACAAGGTCAAGGTCACTGGATTAACACCCATCGATACCATATTTGGGAAATGTTTAAAAATGTATTTCTGGAGTGAATAGAGTGAATGGAAAAAAGGAAATACTTCTTTATATATGCTAGCCAAATCTTTAGTGCATGTTCATACGCAATACCTTGGGGCATATTCACTGGAGAAAACCAAACAACCTCCTGTAATAAGAGCAACAAATTATTTCCGGTATCGGTCCCTGTTGCCTCCAAATGCTTGCTTGTAGACCTTGGTTACACAATGTGAATAATAATAATATGTTTACTCAGTGCTTACCATGTGCCGTGTGCTCTTCTTAGGGGTTCGTATGTCATTTTTCAATAAATCCCTGCAGCAATCCTGTGCATGGGCTATTGTTATCCCCATTTGATAGATGAGAAAATAATGAGAGGTGTCTTCTTACTACTAAATTTAAAGTTTCATAATTAAAAAAAAATTCCAAATGTTTTCAGTTTTTAACATAGAAAATAGCTATTAAATAAGAGCCTTTTTAAAATATAGAATTGTTGGGGACAATAATCATAGCTTACAGGTGGATATTCACAATTTTTCTGTTATACACCAAGAAGGGCATGGATACTCACCCAAAGTTATGAGATTGCTATTATTACTTCATGTTACTGTAAAACAAACTGAAGTTCAGTGAGGCTAACTGACTTTGTCTATGTTCACAATAAAAATGATTTATCTCCTTTAAAATAGGCTAACAATTTTGAGCATAAACTACAGATACTTTTATCACCAAAGCTAGGGAAAGAACTGTTAGCAGCAGAGTAGGTATGTAAGAGATTATTGAACAAAGGCAGGTGATCTAGTGCTGAGCTAGAGAAGTAAGACATAACTCAGATCAAGCTTTAGTGGGATTTTTTATTATGACTCATTTTTACTGCAAAGTCTGATTATGCATTTATATATCTCATCAAGAACAAAGCATAAGGAAGTTACTTTAGTATGTGTTAAATAGGAGAAACAGAAGATGAACATTTAAATATTTCAGTATTTCTAATACAGGTACATGTCCACTTCTGAACTGAGCGTAGGTATTTGAACCACTGTTGCAATTACAGGAATGGTCAAGAGAAAACTCACAAAGATTTCTTATTATCTCTGATCTTAGCCTGCTTTGTGTTATTACAAGAGAATACATGAGACAGGTAATTTATAAAGAAAAGAGGTTTATTTCACTCACAATTTTACAGTCTGGGAAGTTCAAGGGCATAGGCCTGACTTCTGGCAAGAGCTTTTGTGCTGCATTATCACATGGTGGAGAATCTCAAAGAGGAAGCAGACAGGTGTGAAGACATCACATGGCAAGACAGGATGCAAGAGAGTGAAACCGAAGAAGCCAGACACTTTTTAATAACCTACTTTCTCAAGAACTAATCCATTCCCATGAGTGAACAAGAACTCACTCACCCCAGCAGGAGGGTATTAATGTACTCATGAGGGATCCCTCCATGACCTAAAAAACTCCGACTAGGCTCCACCTCCCAATACAACCACACTTGGGGATGAAATTTCAACATGAGTTTCAGGGGAAACAAACAAATCATATCCAAACCATAGCAGTATCCATTGATGTCTGGTTTCCCTGATAAAATGACATGGAGCACCCTCCAAACAGCATAAATATGCATACCCTAGTTATGTGCATATTTTCAATTCACTGAAAAACCTTCAGTTTCAACAAAGAATGCATTGTTTATTTTTCTCTGTACAAAAACCTTGCTGTGAGTCTGTCTTCCCCAGGAGAAAAATAAATACATTTCAGGACTTTGTAATTGTCATCTTAAAAACTTTCTTGCCTTCATTTAGTTATTTAAGAAAAAAAATCTTTACAATGCATCGAGTACCGTTTATGTCATTGTAAAGGTTGGAAAAACATCAACTAATTGTCAGGGAAAAATTCAATTTATATTCAAAGTTTCCAACATTAAATATTGTGAAAATGCAAAGAAGCCTTTCTACTTTCACTTCTCACTTGTAGGATTTAGATCTACTGTCTAAAATATGATAAAATATTGGGTGACAAATTTCCTTTGAATACAAGGTGTGGAAACTAAAAAAAAATGTGATTCAGTTCTCTCTTGTAAACTAGATATAAATAATGCCTGGATTAAAATTCTTAGCACATTCAGAGAACTTCAAGTAGTTCATGGTGGCCATAATGTGTAGGTTAGAATCCTGGGCTTTAGCAGTAGGCTAGCTTGTTTTTGAATCCCACCCAGCTATGCCACTAACTGGTTTCATGACTATGAGCCATCAACTTTACTTTTCTTAATCTCAATTTTTTCTTATGTAAAATCGTAAAAATTATAACAATAAATTAATTGTAAAATATATATTAAAATTATTTATGTATTAATTTCCAATATAAAAGAATGTTATATAAAGCTTTGATGAGATAATGAATGTAGTCTATACATCATGCATTGTAAATGGTAGCCACTACTACTTCTTTGGCTAGATGAAAAATCGTTTTTGAACTGGAGGGGTCATACCCACAGCTTGAAAATCTGTTATTCCACGTAAGGATTTCAGATTTCATACTGTGGTAGACAATGAACAATCACTAAAGAATTTTACCCAGAAGAGTACTATGTTGCATTTTGCATTTTAAGTGATCATTCTGCTTGCTATATGGGGGATGGACTGGGGGGCACAATAAGGAAAACAGTTACAAGACTATTCAAATGGTCCATGAGAGAAATGATAATTGGTTGAACCAAGTTAACCACAGAAAAAACAGAGAGCAAAATGTATGAGATCATGAGAAGCTAGAAGTAATGGAACATAGTTACTAATATATGCTGCAATGTGGGAAAGGAGGGAATCAAGAATGACACCCAACTTCCCAAGGGATGATTTTTATCAAATACAATAGTATTTTTACAAATACAATAGTAGACCCTGATAAGGGAATGTTGGGAGTGTGGGGAGGATGTAAGGAGGGCTAAGTGAATGGAATAAGGTTAATTTTGAAGAAGTAGAGTTTGAGTTATCTCTGGAACATAAAATTGCAGGTATTTATCATGCAATTTGTTACATTGGTTTAAATTTGGAGTTCCGAACATTCATGAGTCACCTACATATAATAGGTAGATTAAGTTATGAGACTGTATGTGATTGCTTATACAGACCAGATAGATGAATGAGAAGAGATCTAGAATTGAACATAAAGAAACATCAAAATGTAAAATATAGGTAGAAGAAATAGTACTTAAAATGGAGACTGGGAAGGCATAGCTAGGTAGCACAAGGGAAATAAGGAGATACTAATGCCAATGAAACCGAAGTGGAAATGTATCAAGAAAAGCAAGTGGTAAACCATGACAAATGTTACAGGGATAAGTGAAATAACCTTAGGACAAAATAAATATCGTATGATTTGGCAATTGAGTCATTTGGGATGTTTATAGATGAGTTTCACTGCAGTGGAAAGACGAATCAGATAGCCAAAGGTTGAAGTAAAATGAAAAGTTCTGGTAGATTGTCTTTTTCCAAAAGTGGACACAGCAATATTGCTGATCCCAAATCTTTCAGAACCTTGCTACACACCATCATAGGTGGAGGCTGTTTCCTATTTCCTTGAACCTAGATAGGGCTTTGTGACTGCCTTAATGAACAGAATGCAGCAGAAGTGATGCCGTGTGACTTCCAAGTCTAGATCATATAAGGAAATAAATGTTTTGTACATCTCCCCCCGTATTCCCTGACACCCCTCTCTCGTTCTTGAAACCCACTATCCACGTTTTGAGAAAGTTCAGACCACATGGAGAGTACATGTATAGATATTCTGGCCAACAGACTTAGCTGTCATTTCAGTTGTAATCCCAGCACCAACTGCTTAAGTGAGCAAGCCTTTGAATGATTTTCATACCTAACCTTTCAGTGTTCTAGCTGATACATTGAACATAGACATAAGCTGTCCTGTGGAGCCCTTCTCAAGTTGCAGATTAAATATTCCAGATGTTACAGGCCACTAAGTTTGGAGTCATATTTTACATAGCCATACTAGTACAGAAGCAAAGGAGAAGAAACCGTAACTATAAATTATCCATTGAAAGGCCTTAGCACTGAAGAATTGCAGGATGAAAAGAAACTAATAACCAGATGAGGATAGAGTCAAGGATGTTTAGGAATTTTTTTTAATTTCATTATTAAAATAAGGTCAATGTGAACCCTAGAAGATGTAACATGAAAATGCATGTTAGAAAGAGGAAAGAATCATTGGGGTAAATTCTATATCCTGGTGGATACAAGGGATATCACATAGAGAGCATACGAAATGTGATAGTTTTGCATAGGGAAACTGATATTTGTACATCAATAGATGCTTATAGACGTGGACACAGGAAATTAAAGAAGATCGTGCTCAATATTCTAAGTTGTCTCTATGAAATCAGAGGCAAATCATCTGCACTGAAAAACAAGTAGTGACGTAGATGGTAGGGGGAAGGCATATGGTGTGCAGAATAGTAGATTTTTTAAGTAAGGGAGCATGTAGAAGAAAAAAGAAGGAGATAATCAATAATAATTTAAAAACATTGCTAGGCTCAATTGAAGCTAGAGACCATAGTTTTTAGTGGCAAAATCCTATCAGCTGTATCATTTCATTTTTAATAACGCTTAGTACCTCAGATGCCTGATGATATAAGCATTACATAAATATAGCAGCTCACTGATTTGTCCTTTTTTAAACTTTCCGCAGAGAGGCTCTACACTTAGCTAAGAGTTCTCGGACATGGAGCCCAGTCCAGCAATGTCAAGGAACAACTCACAAGCTGTAGGGTTCAGAGCTACAGGATATAACTGGGGTGTCTGTCTAATTCAACAGTTACTCTCCCTTTCCTGGCAAATACCTCCTTAACAGCATCCCCCAATACAGGAAGCTTTTTGCCTCCAGGAAATTTATTATATTACCTGCTCCTTATTCTAGGTACTTACTACTTACGTCTTTCAGAGCTGATTAGTGCAAAGCGAATACTTGACTCTACCGCACCAATCATATTGTCTTTGAGGGAATTTGGCATTGGGATAAAAACAGATTCAGTTCATTTCTTCCTTCCCAAAACTTCAATGATTCAATTCAGAGGCTTTAAAATACCTATATGTGAAATATTTAAAGCTATATATATGGTGATAAATAAAACTAAATTACAGAGAGAAACAAAACCGAGAAATTGGTACAGAGTATTGCCTAGGCTTCTAAAGATTTTTCTATTTCTATATGTTGATTTTTTTAACTGAGTTTTTGCCTACAGGATATAGATAGACTGATAATATAGATATGGAGATAAGTGTGGATACAGGCATTGATATAGAGATAGATGTAATCTAGTTTTTGTTATTTTTGAAACTAGCAATTAATCAGAGAGTCTAAACTTGGAACAAAGTTGATGTAAGAGATTGTCTTACAAGTGTGTAGCCAGGATCAAGAATATAAAAGAAATTACAGAAGAGACTCCAAACTGAAACTCTTAGGCAGCGAGACAGAAGTCATTAAGATCCAAAAGAAGAGTAACCGGTGAAAAAAAAGAAAAATGGGAGATTTCTCTTAGAATCCTTAGAATTCCATGCATAGAAGTTTCATAGCATGCCCTTACTGGCCTGGAGAGAATTCTCAAGGGGTTGAAGCCAGATGAACAAATAATATAAAACTATATTGTCAAAAAATAAATGAAAACTTTTAGTTCACTAAATATACTCATGATTATTTTTGAGAACCAGAGTAAAGAAAAGCATTTGATACCTGTTAACTCATAAACTGTTCATATTGTAGAAAACACACATCTTTTTATTCCATATATTTAATTAGCAAGTCAGGCACCGTGGTTCACACCTGTAATCCCATCATTTTGGGAAGCCGAGGCAGGCAAATCACTTGAGGCCAGGAGCTCGAGACCAGCCTGGCCAACATGGCAAAACCCCGTCTACTAAAAATACAAAAATTAGCCAGGTGTGATGGAGCACACTTGTAATCCCAGCTACTTGGGAGGCTGAGACAGAGAATTACTTAAATGGGGGCGGCAGAGTTTGTAGTGAGCCGAGATTGCACCACTGCACTCCAGCCTGGGCGACAGAGCAAGACTCTCTCTCGGCACCCCCAACCCCCACCCAAAAAAATTCAATTAACAAACATCATCAAATTCCCCTTAGGCCCAATCCTTAACTCTGAGGTTAACCATTATATAGTGTGACCTCTATCACCATTAACTAGTTTTGTCTATTTTTGAAACGTATATAAATGAAATCACGGAGTAGATACCCTTGTGTCTGGCTTGTTTTGCTCAACATTATGCATATTAGATTCAAACATGTTTTGCATGTAGGAGCAGTTTTTTTATTAACATTACTAAATAATATTACATGATATTAACCTAAAAGTCATTTTCTCATTTGAATTATTTGGACGTTTGTATTATTTCAAGCTTGGGACTATTAAAAGTAATGCTTTTGTTGGATATTCTTGTGCATGGCTTAGCTGCAAATATGAATACATTTCTGTTAGGAATATACTTAGGGAAGAAATTTCTGGGTTAAGATATGCATATTTTCAGCTATAGTTCATATTATGAAACAGTTTCACAAATGGTTATACCAATTTACATTTCCCCCAGCAGTGTATGTGAGTTCCAGGCATTCCACATCTTCACCAACACTTGGTGTCACGGATCATGTTAATTTTAGCTGTTTGGGTGCAAGTGTAATCCTTTTCATTTTTCTATTGGATTTTTGTCTTTTTTCTTAAATATTTGTAGAAATATTTTTAATTTTTGATTTTGTTCTTTTTTTTAATTTTGGCTTCAAATCTTCTTTCGTATATATGCATCACAAACATTTTTTTCCTTCTGTGTGGTTTGCTTCCTCACTCTCTTAAGAGTGTCTTCTGAAGAAATAAAGGCCTTAATTTTAAGGTCATTTATTTGATCAATCTTTTCCTTTGTGGTTAGTGTTGAGTAAATTAAAATGGAGAGCAAGAGGTAGAGCAAGATACAAATAAAATCCTCGAGCCACCATCTCCCTGCAGGAACACAACATTGAACAGCTATCCTCACAAGACACCCTAATAAGAGCCAAAAATCCAGTGAGCAATCACAGTACTTGGCTTTAACATCATATCAAGGGAAGAGGCACTGAAGAGGGTAGGAAAGACAGTCTTGAATTGCCTAAATCAACTCTTGCCCCCATATCCTTGGCAGAGGGAGAACGAAGTAATGGTAGAACTTTGCATTGGAATCCAGTGCTGCCTTGTCACAGTGGAAAGCAACTCAGGGCAGAATTCAGCCATGGACAGAACATTTAGACCTGCCCCAGACAGAGAGGAATTGTTCGTTCCGGTAGTTGGAACCTGAGTTCCAGCTATCCCTACCATCACAGACTAAAGTGCTCTGGGGTACTAAATACATTTGAAAGGCAGTCCAGGCCACAAGGAGTACAATTCCGGGGCAGGTCCTGCTGTTGTGGACTTGGTGTGCACATGACCCAGTGATACACTAGCTGGGGTAGCCAAGGGAATGCTTATGTCACTCCTTCCCCAAATGCAGACAATGGAGCGCATAGCTCTCGCGGAGACTCCTTTTGCTTGGGCAAAGGAAAGGGAAGAGTAAAGAAGACTTTGTCTTGCAACTTGGATAGCAACACAGCCACAGTAAAATAAAGCACCAAATGGACTCCTAAAGCACCCATTCCAGGCCCTAGCTCCCAGAGGACATTTGGAGATCCACCCTGGGCCAGAGGGAGACTCCTGCCCTGAAGGGAAGGACCCTGTTTTGGCAGAATTCATCACCTGCTGACTGCAAAACCACTGGACCTGGAATGAACATCAGCAGTCGCTAGGAAGTAGTCCAGACAGGCCTTGGGTAAGACTCGGGACTGTGCTGGTTTCAGGTGGGACCCAGCACATTCCTAGCTATGGTTGCCATGGGTAGAGACACTTGCTTGAGGAAAGGAGAAGAAAGAGTCAAAAGGACTTTGTTTTACGACTTGGGTACCAGCTAAGCCAAAGTAAAATAAAGCATCAAGCAGACTCCTAAAGTCTCCAATTCTAGGCCATAATCCCACAGTATATTTCTAGATCCACCCTGAGCCAGAAAGGAACCTGCTGCCCTGAAGGGAAAGGCACAATCTTTGCAGGATTCACCACCTGTTGGCTAAAGAGCCCTTAGGCCTTAAATGAACATCAACAATAGCCAGGCAGTAGTTGTCACAGGCCTTTGATGAGACCCAGTATTGTGCTGGCTTCAGATGTGACCCAGCACAGTCCCAGCAGTGGTGGCAGTGGCAGTGCTTGCATCTCCCTTCTCTCAACTCCAAGCAGCTCAGCATACAGAAGAAGACTCCAGTTGTTTAGGGGAACGTAAGGAGAGAACAAGAAACACTGCCTGGTAGTCCAGGGAATTCTGCTGTCTCCTACCTAAGGCCACCAAGGAAGAACTTCTGTGACTCTGCAAGAGTCACAACTTTAGTGGGCTTGGGATGCCTGCTAATGCAGATATAGTTGCAGTGACCCAAGAGTTAGATCACAACATTCAATTCCCTTCAGATATTTGGAAAGCTTTCTAAAGAAGGACAGGTGAAACAAGCCCAGACTGCATGCAAATATTAGAATAAATACCTAGCTCTTTTTTTTTTTTTTTTTTTTTTTTTGAGGCAGAGTCTTGCTCTGTTGCCCAGGCTGGAGTGCAGTGGCACGATCTCGGCTCACTGCAAGCTCTGCCTCCTGGGTTCACGCCATTCTCCTGCCTCAGCCTCCCGAGCAGCTGGGACCACAGGCACCCGCCACCACGCCCGGCTAATTTTTTGTATTTTTAGTAGAGACGGGGTTTCACCGTGTTAGCCAGGATGTTCTCGATCTGCTGACCTCGTGATCCGCCTCCCTTGGCCTCCCAAAGTGTTGGGATTACAGGCGTGAGCCACCGCACCCGGCTAAATACCTAACTCTTAATTGCCTCAACATTGACAAACATCCACAAGCATCAGGGCCATTCAGGAAAACATGACCTAACCAAACGAACTAAATAAGTTACCAGAAACCAATTCCACAGTAAGAGATATGTAACCTTTCAGACAGATAATTCAAAATAGCTGTTTAGAGGAAGCTCAAGAAAATCTGAGATAACACAGAGAAGGAATTCGTAATTCTATCAGGTAAATTTGACAAAGAAAAAGAAATAATTTAAAAGAACCAAGCAGAAATTCTGTAGCCAAAAAACTCAGTTGACAAACTGAAGAATGAATCAGTCTCTCAATAGCAGAATGGATCAAGAAGAAATAATGGGTACCTGAAGACAGGAAATTAGAAAATTCACAGGCAGAAGAGACAAAAGAAAAAAGAATCCAAAAGAAAGAAACATGTCTACAAGATACAGGAAATAGCATCAAAGGGGCAAATCTAAGAGTGGCCTTAAAGAAGAGATAGAGAGATCAGGGTAGAAAGTTTATTCAAAGAGATAATATCAGAGAGCTTCCAAAATCTAGAGAGAGGTATCAACACTCATTTACAAGAAGGTGATAGAACACCAAGCAGGTTTAACCCAAATAAGACTACTTCAACACATTTAATTATCAAATTCCCAAAGGTCAAGGGTAAAGAAAGAATCCTAAATACAGCAAGGGACAAGAAGCAAATAACATATAAAGGACCTCCAATATGTTGTTACATTCTTCTTGCATTCTGTTCAAAAAGTCTTTGCTTATCTCAAAGCCATAAAGATATTTTCCCATGCTATCACCTAGAAACTTCAAGTTTATTCTTTGCATTCATATAAATAGTACATTGGGAGTTAATTTTTGTGTATGATTTGAGGTAGAGTTCAAGCTGTGCTATTTTTTATGCAAATGACCCAGGACCCTTTAATTTTAAAAAACATTATTTCTCCAATGTACTAGTGTCATCTTATGAGTATATGTGTCAATCAGGTTTTTTGGACTCTATTTCATTTGTCTGTTAGTCAGTCCTTCCAACACAGCACTCTATTTATGACTGTAGCTCTTACATTAAATACATTAAACTTTGATTAGTGACAATGTTAGGCATCAAGGTTTTTTATCCTGAAGATAGTCTTGGCTATTGTTTGCTCTTTGCATTTCCATATGTATATACTTTAGAATTACTTGTCATTTTCATAAAAATAAAATCTTACTGCAATTTTGATTGGGATTACAGTAAATATATAGAATAATTTGGAAACAATTGACATTTTTATAATATTGAAACTTCCAATCCATGGACATGATATATTATCTATAGATTCATCCATACTGTAGGAGAAGCAAAATTTTACCTCTACCCTCTCAGGGTTTTTCAGCTGAGCCTAATAAAAAGAAACTGACATAGGACAGATTAACAGGAAAAAGTATACAAATTTACTTAAGTTTTATGTGTCACCAGATCTTCATAAGGAAATGAAGACCCAAAAATGCAATTTGTATGTATGTATATATATGCATATATAGATACATGACTTTTAGTTCATCCTAATGTACTGACATTTTTATCATTGTAAAATGTCCTTTTTTTCTCTCTTGTAACACTGCTTATTTTGAAGTCTATTTTATCTCATATTAATATAATGATTCTAGACTTCTTTTGCTTGCTGTTTGCATTGCGTATTTGTTCCATCTATTTTCAGCCGCCCTCTGTCTATATTTAAAATGCATCACTTGTGACAACAAATAGTTGGATCTTGCTTTTTTTTAATCCATTCTAACAATCTTAGAATTTTAGAGTATTTACTGCATTAAAGTTTAAACAATTAATTACATGATCAAATTTAAACATGATGATTGTTTGTTTACTGATTAACATTAACCTCACTCTGTGCTTTTGGTCTCTGTTTCTCCTGACCTGCCTTTTGCATTGCTTAAATATGTTTTTTAGAATTCTGGTTTAATTTCTGTATTGGTACTTTAGTTGTGCCTTTTAGTATTGTTATTTTGGTGGTTTTTCAAGGTATTTCAATAAACATTAATAATATTTTACAGTCTAGTTAGGGTTAATATTGTAGTATTTCATAAAACAAATGTAGAAATTCTGTAATCACATAATCACCCTTCCTTGTTTATGCTATAATTATCGAATATATTAACATATATTATAAACTACAAAAGAAAATGTCATAATTCTGCTTTAAGTGATACATGTATTTTAAAGGAAATTGAAGAAGACATTTATAATCACCCAGATACTTAACAAATTTTGATGCCATTTGCCATTTCCTCCTAAAGAGTCAAATTTCCATCTAATCATTTCCTGTCAATCTGAAGTACTTCTTTAGCATTTCTTGTAGCGTACATCTGCCAGCAATAAATTATCTTAGTTATTTTTTAACAATATCTTCATTTGCCCTCTGTATTAAATAATATTTTCATTGCATGTAGAATGCTAGGTTGAATTATTTTTCTTTTAACACTCTGCAAATGTTATTTGTTATCTTTTTGGTTCTATAGTTTCTAATAAGAAATCAGTTATTTATTTTTCATCAATGAGCGTAGTTATAATAGCTACTAAAAGTCCTTGAAGGCTAATTTCAACATGTGGGTCTTCTTGGTATCCTCCATTTTGTCTTTTCTCTTGAAAATTGATTGCATTTTTCTGCTTTGAGTTTTTGTTTTCCTTGTTGTTGCTTACACTGTGTAATTGTGAATGTTGTTTGCAGGTCTGAATCCTATTATAATCCTCTGAAGAGTTTGGGTTTGTTTTTACCATACATCCTTTCTCTTGATCCTAATTCTTGATATGTCAAAATATATTTTCCATAGGCTTAGGATAAAGTTACCCCTCTCTAGAGTTGATTTTCCCTCTACTCTGATGAGTAATAAAGAACAAATCACCTAGATCTAATCATGCCTGAACTGACTTGAAGCTGGCTTGCAGTCTGGCTGAAACTCTTCTCCATCTTCATAGAGGAAAGCTCTCCAGAATTATCAGTTGACAGCCTGGGTTGTATTTTAGAGCTCTCCTTCTTGGTGGCACCTAAACTCCATTTCTTTTCTCAGCATCCGAAGACTGCTAAAAACTCTCCTCTTTTTTATAGTCACTTTCTACGTAATTCTTAGCTTCTTGCCATTTACAACTGCAGTGGTAAATGTTTTGGTGGTTAAACATGTGTTCAGTGTCAAGGTGACTTACTTGCACCTTTCTACTGTCCAAGATCTTATTCTTTCAACCCCAGGTTGCTTTGGTAACGCAAACCAAATTTTTATCTTTCCATACTGAAGAGGCTGTCTTGAAACTCAAGTGGCTTCTCTGCCAGCATCTACTCTGGCCAGTTCTTTGGCCTCTTGGCCTCTTGACCTCTTGACCCATACTGAAAATGGGCAAATGCATTAAGAGTAAAAAAAATGCAGAAAGTTGGAAACACTTCAATGAATTTTCCTTCTTTGTTTGATCTGGCCCCGCATATCCTGGTAGCTTAGAAATTCTCTAATATCTTACAGATTTTCGTGGGGATTTTTTTCTTGACTTTCATAAGTCATAGTAAAAGTGTTAGTCTGCTGCAAACTGTTCCACCATTGCCAGAAGAGATCCCTACAACAAATATCTCCAGAAATTTGCCAAATTATTTTATAACAAAATATTTATGATGATGTTATATTCCACTGAACTGGTGTTCTATAACTTTCTTAATGTCTTCCTATTTATTGCATTTACAATAATCTTATTTTTAAAATTTTTTGCAGTGGGCATAGTAATTTATGTGGTTTTTTTTCCCCCTGAGGAATTAATTTTTTTCCAAATGAATTCCCAGGAGCAAGAAATCCTTTGGTGTTTAAAAAAATGTGAACAATGTATTGCTCATTAAAGGCTTTTTTTGGATAACCTTTCAAAAGGATCGTACCAATCTGTAATGCCACATAAAATGTATAATTGCTGCATTTTTATTACAAGCTCTCCAGCAGCGAACAATTTTATATTTAATTTTCGGTGATTTAATAATTATAAATAATATATGTCATTTCAATTTAAATTCTCTTTGATCACTTACAAAGTTAAGAAGTGTGTTATATGGGCAGGCCAGGAGTAACTTAAAAGACTGCATGTCAGTGGAGCTACGGGGGAAGTTTTCATAATTATAATAGCACGTGAGTTCATTTCCCAGTTGTTGCTGGTGTATCCTTCCTTGTATTCTCAGAATTTTGCACAGGCTATGTTCAATAAACATTTATTAATTACTACCATTCTTCTTTCATTTTTCTTTTAGTTTTCAATGACTTTAGACAGTCTTTGAAAAATATTTCTGAGGCTTTAGTTGCACATGATACAAAATTGTGGCTTATCTGTTTAAAGCACTTACCATCTGTCCAATATCCTCCTTTCCTGGATGCCTCTTTCTGATCTATTTTACCATCATGAGAAATAATAGATTCATAAGTTACGTATCTTATCTAGACTTAGATTGGTAGATTTTCCTTTTTATTTGTAGCAAACTGGCAAAGAGGACGCAATTGTATTTCTGGACTTGAGCAGGCACGTAATAACAAAGTTTTGAAAAATGAAGACATTATTCAAGGCTGCAAGATAAAGCATGACAGACAGAGTTTTTGATTGGGCAAACAGTCAGTTCTGCTCAACCATCATTCTGTAAATGCCCATCTTTCTGTAAGCAAAAATAATGCAGCTAATTTATCATCAGTAGTGTGGTTTTGAGTTGCTTTTCCAGGAGTAGTAATCAATTTGCAATGATTCTAGGATTCTTGTATTGTAAAATTTCCTGACAAATTACAATTATGGCAAAGCAGAAAATATTAATTTTTTAGATAATAGTCACTTTAAAATACATAATATCCTTTATAAATTTTTATAGGCTTTTCACTTAGAAACAAAATACATGCATCTTTATTTTCTCCCAAACTATTATATTTGCTGTGTTAAATTCAGATGTATAGTTTATTCAAGCAATAGCTGCAAATGTTCTAATTTAATTTGTTTGCAGTTCTTTTTTTAAATATGAAGTCGTAAACTACTTCACTTTAAAGACAGCATCTCTTGAGTTACACAGGCTAAAATTTGTAAAAAGGAGAAACTGCATTTGCTAAATAAAAATAAATATAAATACATACTTTAGATCTACTCTCTCCTAGAAAGATAAACAGGTAGAAAAATATTTTCTTTTAAATGGAGACAATAAAGAGAAAAATTTTAAAGCTTGGAATAAAATTTTATTTATTTGGTTTTATTTCCAGGTTGGAAACAAACTTTAAATTTGTCCATTCCTTACTATCCAATGAGTCAATAGCCTTTCAGTTATCTCTCATAAATAGTTTCCTACATTTTGGGATTTCGTGGCGGAAGAAAGACATGCATTTCAGGAAATGTCCAGAGAAACAAATGTTGTTTCGATAACTCATCCATTTTGTTAAGTTAATGACAATAGCGATAGCAACCAATAAAACCTAAAATCTACAAATATTATTTTCCAATAAAAAGGGGATTTGAACACCTAAATAGAGGCAAAACCTAGTCTCAGGGTAAAGACAGACTTTTCATCAAATCCATTAACCTTTTAGAAAAGTTGTTACTGGTTTTACAGTTTCTTGTTCTCACTTTTACATCTTCATGCGCAATATTTATTTCTAGAACTACACGTCCATTACATGGGTATGTTCACTTTGCTTCAATAGAACAAAAATTGTTTAAAAATTGGAAAAATATAAAAAACTTTCCCCACTGCCTGGAGCCAGTACTCAGACAAACACACATCTAATCTAAACACTGCCGACCACAGAAAATTTACTGCTTTATAAAATTGGAAAGCTTTAAGTTTTAAAAATATTTTTATTATTTTAAAACAGAAGTTACTTCCCTACAATTTCCTTTCACGTTCTCTAGGTCGGTCTTTTGGAACTATTTAGAACAAGTCCGTTCTCCTTTTCTGTAAGAATTAAGACAATTAGTGAAGCAAAAGGGTTGGGATCGTATTAGTAGTTTCCAAATGTCTTCATGCCACATTTCAGCATTTTCAGGGACTTCTGAAACGCAAAGCTTTGAACATATGCAATAAAACTTTCTACAATTTAATGGGCTAGTTTATTTCTTGATTTGGTCTGAGTTCAATCCTGATATGTGAGCTTCAGATAATGATGACCATCTTTGAAGTAAGCAAGAAGCAATAATCAGAGACCTTGCCCACAGAGTGCCAGAAGCTTTTCTTCTTTGGCAGCACCTGCGACTGCATTCCTGGATCAAACAGTGGAAGGTGCATTCTGTTTTCTGACTGTCGAAAATGGCTTTCCACCACAAGTCTTCATGCACAGCATGCTATCGCATGAGTGCCATTATAGCACTGCCCTTATCTAATGAGAAGCGTCCCTGGAGGCAGACATGAATCTCACTTGCTTTTGAGAGATGTATTATTTGTCCATGGTTACAGAAATAGTGATGATCTGTTCCTGTGCAGTTTAACGTCCTCCTCTTGCAACATTCATAGGAAATCATCTAAGGGAGTAAAAGCTGAGTAACAGTATTACCGCATTTAACCAAAGGGATGTAATTCTAATATTATTCTCATCCTATTTTCCACGCTGCTACAACACTTTTCTGTAAATATGTTCATTCCTTTTATACTGGTAACATGTTTTCAGGATAAAACTTAGGGTCTTCTATGTGGCTTAGAAAATCTTTCTGACCTGATCCTGCCTGCCCTATCTGCATTATCTTTTGCTGCTACTAACCTGACTCAAAACTCTGACACTGAACCATGAGTTCCTTGAAGCCCCACACTCATTCTTGCCTCAGTGGCTTTGAGCTGGTTACTTCCTCTTCCTAAAACGCCTTGTGCCACCAATCTTCTGGATTATATACCAACAGTTCTCATCTCGTCAGATAAGCATCCCCTAACTCCTGCATGTCTCTGTATTACCACAGCATGCCACATGCAGCTCCATTCTGTGCAAGCCACACGTATACTAGAGATTTATTTTGTATTCCTGTAGATTGCTAGCATCTTAAAAATAAAGACTCTAACATATCTGACTCTACATCCTCAGCACTTTTCACAGTGCCTGGCACGAGCTAGTCTCCTTGGATAATTTATTTTTCCTGTTTTCCATTTTGATAATTGATAAATGCTCTTTCATATTATCTTTTTTACAGCCAGCTGTACACATATCTAAGAAAGCTGGCTAGAAGATAGAATAAAAGTGGAAAGAAACATACCCCTCCATACCCCAATGCGTATCAAAAGAGCATATTTAGCCTCATTGCCAAAGTTGTCCAACTACGTGGCGAATACATCATGAACCTTTTGATATACTTTGTCTTACTAGGTATAATTGTCATTTCCCTGTTTGGTAGTGCCGTGATATTTGGTGGCTTTGTAACAATACATAGATTCTACTGTTAGTGACAATCACAGGGTCTGTGTGACCCACTGTATGTAGAATAGCTGACAACTGTGAAGTTGGGATAACAATGGATTTGTCATGCATTCTTATAGTGACAAGTAGAAAACACTGCTTTATATTTTCAGCTTCCGGATAAGTACACTTTGTATCTTCTTTCAAATATTTCCCAGTCATCCTGCCTGATGGATTGACAACCTCAAAATCATTTTCTCACAGGAAAAATTTAGCAAAGCATCACAACCTGGTTTGAGATAGAATAAAGTTCAGAAAATAAAAGAACATGGATAAAAGAAAATACAGGGTGTATCAGGGCATACACTACTTAGATTAAAAAGAAAAGTCAGAAGACATGTCTCTGCATAAGATCATTCCACCTTTATACACACAGCTGCGCACACATGCATTTTTTGTGTGTGCAGTAAAATAATAAATGCTGCCAAATGAGAATTCTAAAAACAAAGCACCTTTTTTCTTAGTAATAATCTATCAATAATAATCGAGTAACCAGCCATTTTAATTAAAAAAATTCAACCAGTTTCTCTTTGGAACCCTCAGCAAATCTGTTGCTATTGATTTGATCAGTAGAATTGGCGTATCTGTGTGGTGGGCCCCACCATTCTCAGCATATTCAATCACATGTTGTATTACAAGTGTGGCATAGGCAGAGACGGGGAGTAATATGAGAGAACTATTTACTCAACACCAACTCTTCACCAGCTCTTGGGTCAGTTTCATTACATGATTATTTAATCATTACGTGAACTCTATGGGTAGTTGTATCTCCTCTTTATGAAAGAGGAAGCTGGCTCAATTATATAGGCAACCCAGAATTCAAATCGATGTAAAAATGATTTCATAGCCCCTACTTATGCTATGGGGTCACAATATCGGTGAGATATCTCATTTGTGGTTCCATCTTCATCTAGTCTACATCAATATTGAGTAAGACAGGAAATAGTTCATGAGGAGCTGCCAAATAGGTGACGTGTATATTTTACCCCATCGAGTTGGCCCAGTTCATATGCTTCAGTATTATTTGCTCAAATTTCTTAAAATCCATAAATCTAAGTATTACTTCAGGTCTACATAATCAAAAAACTTAATAGGTAGAGCCCAGTATCTGTAGTTTTAAAAGCCTCATGGATTATTCTAATGTGCGTGCTAAACTATTTTCTGAACTTTCCTATTCTTTTAAATCCATAATTACTTATTGAAAACCTACTAAGCCATCTACCAAAGGCAAATTTTGTTACAAGGACCTGGTAAGTACCAAGAAATACATGTTATTATTTTCCTGACATTTTCCAGGGCCTGGAAAGTGACTTTGATTGACCAAAGATTGTCCGAAGGGTGCTTTAAATATAAAAAGAATTCATCAGCCTATACAGATGTCTATCACATACAGGTAAAACTAGGTACATTGCTTTGCTTCTGCTCATCAGGAAACAATCTAACCTTGGTCTCTATTTTTAATTGGCAAGAGTGATATACAATCCTATGGACACATGTTCTGGCCTTTTCTTGAATCAAATCAACAAACAGCATGATTTGGGCACTTGAAAAAGAATCAGTGAAGTTTGAAATATTATGCTAATGGTCTCATTACATTATCAATAATGGCCTTATTTTCTTCAAACTAGAAAGACAAGAAATTTTCTCTAGATGGGGAAGAATAATTTACTATTTAGGAAAAATCACAAACCACAGATTCCTGGTTTCCAGTCGGGCATATAAAGAGCTTAGAAGTCACCACTCTACCCTAACAAGTGAAAAGCTAAACAAACTGAGAACTCAACAACTCTTACATCTATCAGGGATTTCAGGTCACTCAATTCAAACACTGCTACTCCCAAAATTAGAGAGACAGACAGGCAGATACAGAGAATCACACTTCACTGCAGCAGAAACTCACCGGTAGGAACCTCCACATGAACTACTGCAGAAGTAGGAAACCTAAACTATAATTGACAGCTCTCTGGAGGCTTGATATGGACAAGTATGAGAGTTAAAAATTTCAGGTAGACCTAATCATAGGACAGCCTTCACACTTTAGTGAGTTTTCCCCCCAGGAGACCTACCAGGTCTTCACAATGAATGTCAGGGAAAAAAAATCCCCTCCTGCTTCTGTCAGGCAGAGGAGAAAAGGAGCCATTTTATTGTTTTTTTGGTTTTTTGTTGTTGTTGTTGTTGTTTGTTTTTTAAATATATTTTTTTAATTATCCTTTAAGTTCTAGGGTACATGTGCACAATGTGCAGGTTTGTTACATATGTATACATGTGCCATGTTGGTGTGCTGCACCCATTAACTCGTCATTTACATTAGGTATATCTCCTAATGCTATCCCTCCCCATCCCCCCACCCGACAACAGTCCCCAGTGTGTGATGTTCCCTTTCCTGTGTCCATGTGTTCTCATTGTTCAATTCCCACCTATGAGTGAGAACATGTGGTGTTTGGTTTTTTGTCCTTGTGTTAGTTTGCTGAGAATGATGGTTTCCAGCTTCATCCATGTCCCTACAAAGGACATGAACTCATCATTTTTTATGGCTGCATAGTATTCCATGGGGTATATGTGCCACATTTTCTTAATCCAGTCTATCATTGCTGAACATTTGGGTTGGTTCCAAGTCTTTGCTATTGTGAATAGTGCCGCAATAAACATACGTGTGCATGTGTCTTTATAGCAGCATGATTTATAGTCCTTTGGGTATATACCCAGTAATGGGATGACTGGGTCAAATGGTATTTCTAGTTCTAGATCCTTGAGGAATCACCACACTGTCTTCTACAATGGTTGAACTAGTTTACAGTCCCAACAACAGTGTAAAAGTGTTCCTATTTCTCCACATCCTCTCCAGCACCTGTTGTTTCCTGACTTTTTAGTGATGGCCATTCTAACTGGTGTGAGATGGTATCTTATTGTGGTTTTGATTTGCATTTCTCTGATGGCCAGTGATGATGAGCATTTTTTCATGTGTCTGTTGGCCACATACATGTCTTCTTTTGAGAAGTGTCTGTTCATATCCTTTGCCCACTTTGGGATGGGGTTGTTTGATTTTTTCTTGTAAATTTGTTTAAGTTCTTTGTAGATTCTGGATATTAGCCCTTTGTCAGATGAGTAGATTGCAAAAATTTTCTCCCATTCTGTAGGTTGCCTGTTCACTCTGATGATAGTTTCTTTTGCTGTGCAGAAGCTCTTTAGTTTAATTAGATCCCATTTGTCAATTTTGGCTTTTGTTGCCATTGCTTTTGGCGTTTTAGACATGAAGTCCTTGCCCATGCCTCTGTCCTGAATGATATTGCCTAGGTTTTCTTCTAGGGTTTTTATGGTTTTAGGTCTAATATTTAAGTCTTTAATCCATCTTGAATTAATTTTTGTATAAGGTGTAAGGAAGGGATCCAGTTTCAGCTTTCTACATATGGCTAGCCAGTTTTCCCAGCACCATTTATTAAATAGAGAATCCTTTCCCCATTTCTTGTTTTTGTCAGGTTTGTCAAAGATCAGATAGTTGTAGATGTGTGGTATTATTTCTGAGGGCTCTGTTCTGTTCCATTGGCCTCTATCTCTGTTTTGGCACCAGTACCATGCTGTTTTGGTTACTGTAGCCTTGTAGTATAGTTTGAAGTCAGGTAGCATGATGCCTCCAGCTTTGTCCTTTTGGCTTAGGATTGACTTGGCAATACGGGCTCTTTTTTGGTTCCATATGAACTTTAAAGTAGTTTTTTCCAATTCTGTGAAGAAAGTCATTGGTAGCTTCATGGGGATGGCATTGAATCTATAAATTATAAATTACCTTGGGCACTATGGCCATTTTCACAATATTGATTCTTCCTATCCACGAGCATGGAATGTTCTTCCATTTGTTTGTATCCTCTTTTATTTCGTTGAGCAGTGGTTTGTAGTTCTCCTTGAAGAGGTCCTTCACGAAAAGGAGCCATTTTAAAATACACCAGAACAGTCTATTCTTCACAAGGCCTGCTCTCAAGAGAAGCTATTGTACCAGAACCTAATCTGCTGGGGGTTTTATCAGAGTCTGACCTACCTAGGGAAAAGAAAATGCTCAACTCAAGTTCCCGCTAGCCTTCCAAGTGGGAGAAGAAAATAGCTAATTCTACACCCTCTAGCCATCCTGTCCCACCTAAGAGGGGAGAAACACTGAGAAGCACTTGAGAAGTTCATAGTTCATGAGCACAGGCTCACCAAAAGACTGAAACCTAATCATAGGACCACAGTATGCATCCCTTTCCTTCACACCTTAACACTGTTATCAAAGTCTCATTCATCACAATTCCTTTTACCAGAACATCATGCACATCTTCCAACAAAAAAATTACAGGCATATTAAAAAGGGAAGAGATGGAACATGCATCAGAACCACAGTCAGATCCAGCAAGAATGTTAGAATTGTCAGGTCAGAAATTTTTAAAAATCTGTGATGAATACATTAAGGAATTTAATGGAAAAAGTAGACAACATGCAAGAACAAATTGGCAGTATAAACAGAGGTGAAAATTATAAGAAAGAATCTAAAAAAATGCTAGAGATCAAAAACACTAACAGAAATGAAAAATGCCTTTGCTGGACTTACTAGTACACCGGACACATCTGAGCAAAGAATCTTTGAGCTTGAGTGTATTACAATAGGAACTCCTGAAACGGAAAAGTGAAGAGAAAAAAAAAAAAAAAAGAAACTAGAAAAAAGAAGAACAGAATATTCAAGAACTGTGGGACAACTACAAAAGGTAATACTAATGTGTAATGGGAATGCCAAAGGAGAAGAAAGACAGAAAGGAACAGAAGCACTGTTTGAAGCAAGAATGCCTGAGACTTTCCTCCAAATTAATGTCAAATACCAAACCACAAATTCAGGAAGCTCCGAGAAGACCAAGCAGAAGATATGTTTTAAAAAAACTGCACCAAAAAATACATATTATATTTAAACTTTGGAGAATCAAAGACAAAGACAAACTCTTGAAAAGAGCAAGAGGAAAACCACACCTTACCTATAGAGGAGCAAATACAAGAATTAAATACAAGCAAGAAATTAATAGAGTGAAATATTTGAAGTGTTGAGAGAAAACAAAACAAAAAGTGTAGAACTCTTGTTACCCTGCAAAATTACCTTTCAAAAGTGAAGGAAAAATAAAACTTTCTCAGACAAACAAAAGCCAAGGGCATTGTTGCCTGCATTGCAAGAAATGTTAAAAAAAAATTTCTTCAGAAAGAGGGAAAATAGTAGAGGTCAGAAACTCAGATTTACATTAAAAGAGGAAGAGCATCAAAGAAGGAATAAATGAAAGTAAAATATTTTCCATTTTTTATTCTTAATTGACCTAACACATGACAGTGTTTAAAATAATAATAGTACCAATGTATTTGATTATATATTATATATGTATATATAATATATACATATGTAAATATTTATATATGTCTTATATATACATATACATATATACACTTATGTATACACTTATATATAAGTGAAATGAATGACAGCAATAATATGAGAGATAGAAGAAGGAATTAGTAATATGTTTTCATAAAGTACTTGCACTACTCATGAAGTGATACAGTGTTGTTTGAGAGTGGAGTTGGATTAGTTGTAAATGTATATTGTAAACTCTAGAGCAACCACTAAAAATTTGAAAAAGAAATATATAATTAATATGCTAAGAAAAGAAAGAAAATGGAATCAATGAAAACCCCAGAGGAAGAAAAATCATGGAAGACAAAATAGGAACCGAAAATAAGGGCAACAAGTAGAAAACAGTAACAAATATGGTAGATATCAATTCACCTATATTAACAACCACTTTAAGGGTCAAAGGTCTAAGTACACCAATTAAAAGACAGAGATGGTCAAAGTAGATCAAGGCAAGATCCAAATACATATTGTTTACAAAAAACTTACTTCATGTAATATATAAAAATACACGAATAAAATTGATGGAGAAAGAAATACCATGTTAACACTAATCAAAGAAAAGGCAGGAGTGGCAATTTCAAGCAAAATCTGAGCATATTATTTTGAGGATATCAGCAAATTGATTCCAAAATTTTATTTAGAAAGGCCAAATACCCAGAAAAATCATATAATACCGAAAGAGAAGAAGTCACAGGATTGACACTACATAACTTCAAGACTTTACTATAAAACAATACTAGTCAAGACTGTATGGTATTGGTGAAAGAACAGACAAATAGATCTACGGAACAGAATATAGAGCCCAGGAATAGACTCACATAAATGGAGTCAACTGATCTTTGGCAAAGGAGCAAAGACAGTGGCAATACAATGGAGCAAAGGGACTCAGCAAAGGGACTCAACAAAGGGACCATTTGAACACATGGTATTAGAACAAAGAGACACCCATAGGCACACACAAAAAGGGCCTCAACACAGATCTTTCATCCTTTGTAAACATTAACAATAGATCGTAGACCTAAAGGTGAATTATAAAACTGTAAAACTTTGAGAAGGATAATGCAAGAATAAATCTAGACGACCTTAGGTATGGTGATGATATTTTAGGTATAACATGAAAGGCACATTCCGTGAAAGAAGCAATTGATAAAATGGATTTTCTTAAAACTAAAACTTCTACACTATGAAAGACAACATCAAAAGATTAGAAGGCAAGCCGCAGAATGGGAGAAAATATTTCCAAAGACATATCTGATAAAAGACTGTTATCCAAAATACACAAAAAGTGCTTCAGAACTCGACAGGCAAACCAACAACTTGTTTTTAAAAAAATGAGTAAAAGACTTGAACAGACACCTCACGGAAGTAGATATACAGATGGAAAGTATGCATATGAAAAAATGTCAACATCATAGATCATTTACAAATTGCAAATTAAAATAACGATGAGATACCACTACTTGCCTATTAAAATGACCTAAATTTGGGAGTCCGAGGTGGGTGGATCATGAGGTCAAGAGATCGAGACCATCCTGGCCAACATGGTGAAACCCCATCTCTACTAAAAATACAAAAATTAGCTGGGGGTGGTGGCATGTGCCTATAGTCCCAGCTACTTCGGAGGCTGAGGCAGGAGAATCGCTTGAACCCAGGAGGTGGAGGTTGCAGTGAGCTGAGATTGCGCCAATGCACTCTAGCCTGGTGACAGAGCGAGACTCCGTCTCAAAAAATAAAAAATACATAAAAATAAAATAAAATAAAATGACCTAGATACAAAACACAGGCAATATCAAATGCTGCCAAGGAATTTGGCAAGGAACAGTAGGAACTCACATTTATTTCTGGTGGGAATGCAAAATGGTACAGCCACTTTGGAAGACAGTTTGACCATATCTTAAAAAACTAAGCATGCTTTTGTCATATGGTCTGGCAATCATGCTCCTTGATACTTACCTAAATGAATTGAAAGGTTATGTCCACACAAACACCTGTACATGGAGGCTTATAGCAGCTTTATTTATAATTGCCAAAATTTGGAAGCAAACAAGATTTCCTCCAGTAGGTTAATGGATAAACGGTGGTATATCCAGATGATGCAATACTTTTAGCACCCAAAATAAATGAACTAGCAAGCCATGAAAAGAAATGGAGGAAACTTAATTGTATTACTGAGTTAAAGAAGCCAATCTGAAAAAATTACATACTTTCTCTTTCAATTATATGACATTCTGGAAAAAGCCAAACTATGGAGACAGTAAAAAATGAGTTATACCAAGCAGGTTAGGAGGGGGAGAAAGATAAATAAGTAGAGCACAGAAGATTTTTAGGGCAATGAAAGTATTCTGTGAATGGCAGATACACATCACTATGCATTTGTCAACACCTATTGAATATGCAACTCCAAAAGTGAAACTTAATGTAAACAACGGACTTTGGGTGATAATGATGTGTCAATATAGGTATATTGATTGTAGCTAATACATCACTGTAGTGTGGGTTGTCAATAGTGGGAGAGATTATGTCAAGGGCCAGGGAGTACACGGAAACTCTCTCTACTTTCTGCTAAGTTTTGCGGAGAACCCAAAACTTTAAAATTAAGTTTATTAATTATAAAAAATCACAAACTATTTAATATTATGTGATAGTCCCAAAGGTATTCCTTAGGAGTGAAAATAATATGCAATAAATAATACCCATGATTTTTTTAAAAATTTGAGCCACATTGATCTCGTGATACTAAATTTGTTTAGATCTCTGTCTTTACCTGGAGAAAGTGAATAATTTGTTAGTGGATTAGGAATCAGCTCATTCCATGGTTTACTTATTTCACTTAATGATAAGTGCCTATTATAATTTGACTTCCAAAAAGGGACAAGCAACCAGAATGTGCTTTTTTAAACCATTAATCAACACTCTATATTTTCTCATTAAAATAGCAGGCTACATTCTTAGTGAATGGCCTACCACGTTCACCAAAATTGACAATATTGAAGAATATTCTTTAGATTCCTTGGTTATAAACAACCACTTTATTGTCTGATTAGAGATAATCTGTCGGTAGGTTCTAAATGTCTTAACATTATCCACCGAAGTGAAGGAGCATATTGATGTTGTTTGTGTGTGTTTGTACGTGTGTGTGTGCATGCACACACACATAATGATATAAACCACGAATACACAGCCATCATGCTTTTTGTCATTGTGTGAACTCTCAACTCCTACCTTTCTGCTCCACATGTACACACGACCTATGGGACCGTGCATATAGCCAGCATGATAAAGTGGGGGGAAACAAACTCCCATGTACTCCACGCACTCAATATTGTGCATGGGCTAGTTACTAGCTTCTTTGTGCCTCAGTTTACTGTTTCTTAAACATTACTTATGACAACCAACCATATCAAAGGAGAAGAAAATATGAACTAACATGCAAGTATAGAGATGCTGCTATATAAGCAAAATCTTACCAAACTGTAATATTAATATGGAGTGATAGGAAGCAAGGAATTGAGGGTTAACAAAATTTCCCTTAATGGAGGGAATGTTTTGAGAGTTTGAGAGGTCCTGAGAGACCTTGGTGGTTTGAACTTAACAAAGATCTTATGCAACCAACACCTGTAGCTGGGTTAAAGGAGCGTAGGATACAGCTGCTTAAAAGGAATTTTCCATCTCTACAGGAATCAAGCAGCCCAAAGGGACATTGCAAATAGTAAAGATGTGGGCTACGGAACAGCAGGCTTAAAACCCCCCGTCAAAGTGGGAAGTAAAAGGTCATTCTCAAAGTGGGTAAGTAGACATTTATCCAAAGGTCAGAGGGATTGAGCACACGTGAGTGCATCTTGAGAGTTTGTTGGCCTGGTGTCAAAGGACATTTATTGATGGGAAGCTGAGCAGTGTCACACAAATGTACTTTGTTTCAGCTTAATTGGACTTTCCCCCAGGTATCTGGGGTAAGTAATGCTAGAAGTATCTGGGGACCTAAAGTCAGAGAGTATGGTGGAAGATATGATGATATACTTCAACATATCAAATTTTCATGAAATTGTTTATGCAAGGAATTTTTATAATAAGTAATATCAAAGTTTCAATAGTTGTGGTTTATACTGTCTCAAGAAGCAAGGACAAATTCAGGTTATTCATAGACTACTTCTGTTCATATATTCCCTACATATTTATTGAATGTCTGGTATGTGTCAAACACTATTGGCCTTGAAGTTGGGCTGAGTCTCAATCAGTTTTTTCAGCACACTGGCCTCACAGGTGTGTCAAATATCAGTAAATGATCTAGGTGCTTTGAATGTAAAGTTATCCGGAGGTAAAGGACTCTGGATAACTTCACAAAATCAAAGTAGCAAAATCATCTTTCCAAGACAGTAAACATAAAGGAGCCACATCCAAGTTAGAATTTGGAGAAGAACCAGATTCACGGGAGACTCTGGTTACCTCAGGTCATCATTCAAAGTTCGAGGGACAGCAGTGATACTTCCAGCTCATGTGGATGGAGTGAACAACAGTATGAGTGATAACTGGCAGAAACAGCAAATCGTGAGAATATTTACCAGGGACACCGCAAAATGACGAAAGGACTTCAGTGTCATTCTCACTCAGTTGAACTGAGAGCTAAATGTGCTTTTTCAAACCATTCTATTAACCAAGCAGTCCCAAAACAGTATGGACCGAGGATACAAGAATGACACAAATAAATAAATCTAAAAATTAATGATGGGTATGGGGGAAAGTATTTCTTAAAGAAATTAACAACAGCCTAAAAGCAAAGAAAAAATGAAAATATATAGATCTCTGCAGAGGAGTCATGAATCTATAAATATAACCTCATTTTACTTAACTCTCACAGCAAAAGATAAAGATCAGCCAAACTGAGGTTTAAGTACTAGATCCAACATGTTGATCTGTCTCTACCCCATATCAGTTCAGTTTCAAAGGAATTTTGCCAAGACCGTCTCCTTTGAAAAGGGTACATAAAAGCACTTCAGAATTTTCCCTTAGGAGAAATATGAGTCATCGTTTTCTTTATACAAGTTTTTGTGTGATATTCAAGGGGAAAAACAAAATACCTGCTTTTAGAGATGGTGTTAGAAACAAATTTCTTAGACAAGCTGAAAACAATGCCTCAGAAACTATGCCTTGAAATGTGTTTCAAACTTAACAATGTCTGTGAATGAGGTAAAACTATTTGTAGGAAATATATTTGTATCTGTATGAGTCAAGGTTCCCCAGAGAAACATAACTAATAGGATCTGTATATGTATATATATATATATCCAAAAATATTTATTTTAAAGAATTGGCTCACACAATTATAGAGGCCGGCAAGTCTGAAATCTGCAAGGCAGACCGGCAGACTGGAAGACCTGCAGGGCAGACGGGCAGGCTGGAGGATTGACACCCAGGAAGCACTGCTGCTCAGTTTAGGTCCAAAAGCTGTCAGGCTAAGAAACCAGGAGCCAGTGTTGCACCTCAAGTCTGAAGGCTGTGTGGCATGATTCTTTCTTTCTTGACAGAAGTCAATCTTTTGTTCTCTTCAGGTCTTCCACTGCTTGGTTGAGGCCCATTCACATTTGTGGAGGGCAATCTGCTTTATTCAAAAGTCACCAATTTAAATGTTACTTTCATCCAAAAACTCCCTCACAGAAACGTCCAGAACAATGTTTGATCACATATCTGGCATCATGGCCCAGCCATGTTGCCGCATAAAATTAACCATCACAGTATCTATATTACCCACTTTATTTTTAAAAAATTTTAGTCTTTTGTCCAAAAAATCATAAACACGTTTTCAGAGAAGACCCCCTAAATGTAGGCTATTATATTGATTGCCTACAATTATGAAATAAATGAACTTTTCATAGCTCCTGTTAATACCAGTACTTCAGGCACCAAAATCTCTGACATTCTTCTCAGTGGGTCAACAAATAAGCTCAAAATTTGCCAAAGAATTCTGTCTCTGCTTAACAATTACAGAAAGAGAGTATGAGAGACCACTATTCCCAGAAGAGAGTCCTTTGCCTCTGGATAACTTTACATTCAAAGCACCTAGATCATTTACTATTTGACACACCTGTAAGGCCGGTTTGCTAAAAAAACTGCTGACTGAGACCCAGCCCAACTTCAAGGCCAATAGTGTTTGACACATACTAGACATTCAATAAATATGTTTGGAATATATGAACAGAAGTAGTCTATGAATAACCTGAATTTGTCCTTGCTTCTTGAGATAGTATAAACCACAACTATTGAAACTTTGATATTGCTTATTATAAAAATTCCTTGCATAAACAATTTCACGAAAGTCCTTCAGCCTGGAATTTGTGTCTTTGATATCACTAAGTGGTGCTCAAGCTAATTTTTGAAAATGTTTGAAATTTATTTTTTTATGCCTGCATGCAGCTCTCAACACAAATATATTCTCCTTTTATTACGTATTCCTTTCTTCTTTCTAATTTCATCCCTTTCTTTTCTCTTCTTATTTTTCTCTTTTAACATTTTTTGTTTCTCTTTTCTTCTCTGCAGTGTTTTAGGATTAAAAGAGCCCTCTCCTGCCCCGTTTGATATTATTTAGTCCTTTTACAGGCACTAGAAACTATAGTCATTCACCTTTTCAATGGTCTTACGTTCAATCATTTGTTATTTGCATTAATGTGCTTCAGTGTTTATCTCATAGAGTTCTTTCCACAAAGTGTAAAGTTAATGACAGATATTATAAGGATGAATCATGATTGATGAAGATGATGGTGATGATGACGTTGTTGTTGGCAAACGACTTGCAGAGTGGACTACTGACATTTTTTACCGCCTGGCTTATCTCTCATTTTGATAGAATAACTGCCCTTTGACAAACATGCCTTTTAAACTTTGCTTTTTATTTTTTTTCTAAGTGAGACAAACAAACAAAATTGCACCTGGCAAATGCTGACTAAGCCAAGAGCAAACGCCTGACTCTGGAGAAAACTCATATAGGTTGGCCAGTGATTTGTGGAATTGTTAGAAATGAGAAGCTGGTTTATTATTATTCCAACTCCAGGACTTTGATACATAAAAGACTCTGTTAGTAAAATGTGCTACAGCTGGGAGGCCACAATAAAAGTTTACATTGGTGGCCATTACCCGACTATATGTATAAATCAATCAAGCCAGAGGGTAGATGGAGTTAATGGTGTAGATAACTACAGCCAATTCAGGAGAATAAGAGTACAGAGAGATTGTATAGCACCTGAGAGATGCAGAGGAGCCTAATTTTCCACTTGAAATTTCTAGTTCTACTTCTTTCTAAGATTCATGAGATCCCCAGGTGGTTTTCTGTTTCTTGATATCCGAAGAGTCATAAAAGATTTTCAGGAGTCTCTGTCTCATAAGAAAGAACAATTATAATTTTTTATGTTATCATAACCTTCAACATATATTCTACATAGCTATATTTGTTCAGCATCTACTGTATACAAAAGCCTCCCCAGAAATCACAGAAATAGTATAGGATATAGCAAAGAAATAGGATATAGTAATCCTGTATTTTATCTTCACAGAACTGGATGAGTTTTAGTATGTCACATATTCCAGCAAAAGCATGTTTCTCTTAGTTTCCCATGCAGCTAGGTGAGGTCACGTGAGTAGCTTCTAGCTGTGAATTGGAAGTGCTCTGTGCAACTTCTAGGTGAGGTCTTTAAGGGTAGGGAGCATGCTTTCTACCCTCCCTTATACCTTTCCTGTTAAGTAGGATACAGCCATTATAGTAACAATCATCTTAGACTACAATATGGTAGCCAGACCGCGGTGACGGCGGTCTCTAATATTACAGACCTTTCATGTAAGATCTGGATTATTTACCCTTGTATTCTTGCGTGAAATCTCCATGTTATTTAACTCAATGTTACTTTGTCTTTGCTACAGCAGCCAAAGAGATATACTAACAAACAACATTGATGAGAAGGAGATTCTGTTAATAGGAGGAAGGAAAAGCATCAAAGGTAATTAGATGAAGTAAGATGATTTAGTTTTGGAATTTAGAAGGAAGTACATACTTCACCAAGATGTTAAAAGAAATAGGCAAAAAAAAAAAAGAGGAAAACTGCACAAAGTGAATGTGTTCTCAATCACAAAAATAAAGTGAGTAAAGAACACAGCAGATGTTTCCCCAAATATAGTTGAGGTAGTGGTTAAGGATGAACTTCATATGCACCCTCCTGATTGCCCTAAAAAAAAAGTATACTTCTGTATGTTTAATGTAATCTACATGCAGCCATAGAAAAAAAGATATAACCTGCTACATATTGTCTAATTAGCACCTCATCCGGGGTAGATCCAGGTATGTCTGCCATCAGCAATAACTAAGGTCATGGTTAGAAAACTTTAATTATATAGAAAACGATGAATTTGAACTTGTGCTTGAAAAATCTTCTGTGAACAGCACGCTTGTTTTTCCCTCGGACTTCGCTAAAAGTAATGTAGATAATAAGTATGTAGTCCATATCTATAGTCTCACCAATTCCGGTTATTGGCCTTCCTATCTTGAAGAACTCTTGATCTGAGAAATGGTTTTAAGTTCTTTTTCTTGGTGACCTCTGTGAGCTGCTTTGGGCTTCGAGTAATTGTAGAAGCTTTGCTGTTAGATTGTTTTCCTCGCACTTATCATTATCAACCAGGGAGCATGGAATGGCCCAGCGAGGGCTGTGGGAGAAAGGGAGGGAGACAAGAATCTGTAGAAACCTTAAGAGTTTAACAAAGGTTCCAAAAACGAATATGCTGAATCTAGCTCTGTAATCAACACAAAATGTTTCTGTTTTGATGATAGTGGGATGGACTGTCCTCTCCACAGCTATGACGATGGTTAATCTAAGATAGAATGCAAATCTTAATTAGATATATTAATTGCATTCATTCCTATTAAATATTGGCTTTATTTCTTGTATGACAACAATAATGATTAATGTTACAGAATTGCATTTGTGTAAACATAGATTTTAGTAGTTAACAATAATTGTAGAAAGCTGTGAGCTTGGATTTCCAAGGACAGAGAGAAATAAAGAAGTAAATAATACTAATTTATATGGACATGTTATATTCTAAATATCAGGATAATAGTTTCTTCCCTTGAAAGACTTAGATAGTTTTTGCTCGGGGCAGCCTTCTCGGAATTCCTACCCGTGTGTCTAGGTTAGATGTTTATTTTCTGAGCTTCAATAGCACAACTTATCACTCCATTATAACACTTTTGTAAATTTATTTTTCTGCCTCTATACAGTAAACTCTGATACAGGAACATATATTACTTGATACCATATGTTCCAGTTATGAATTTCCGGATAACAAATAACTCCAACACTTTGTGGCTTAAAGGAACAATCATTCTGTTCACGATTTTGTAAACACGTGTAACAAATTATGGACAAATTCTGTTGTAAACAAATTCTGTAAAATTCTGTTAACAAAATAGTGTGTAGAGTCCTGCCATTTGGACAGGACTCAATGAGGAAGTCTTGCCTTTGTTCCACACAGTGGATGAACTGGGGCTGGGAAATCTGCTTCCAAGATGGCTTGTTTGAATGGTTTGTGTATTCATTATCTATTACTGCGTGACAGTTTACTTCAAATGTAGCAGCTTAAAAATATAATCAGCATTTGGGGTTTTTTTTTTTTAACACAGTTTCTGTGGATTGAGTATGTGAGGAAGAATTAGCTAGGCGGTTCTGCTCAAAACCTGTCCTCAGAACAGTTTTGTGATTGAGAATAGCTGGGTGGTTCTGCTCAAAACCTGTCATGATACTATAGCCTAGGCTTGCAGTCACCTGAAAGTATGACTGAGGCTAGAGAGTCTTATTTATAAATGGCTCAGTCACAGATAGGGAGCTGGTGTTGGCTGTTTGTAGAAGACCTGAGTTCCTTACCACGTGGACCGATCATTGGCTTTCTCCAGGGTGGTCTGACAGACCACAAAACCAAAAGCTGCAATGGCTTTTCATGCTTGCCCTATGAGGTCACATGCTGTTATTTCTGTAATATCTTGTTGGTCACACAGTTCAGTCCTATTCAGTGTGGGAGGACCCTATACAAGGCCATGAATCGAAGAAGGTGGGAATTACTATGGTCACTTTAAGGTCTGGCTATCTACCACAGCTGCTATATTGGCATTAGCTATGACCTGTGCTTTCCCATAAGGCTCCTCGGACTTCCTCACAGCATGGTGACTGGGTCTCAAGAGAAAGAAGAAGCAAGGAAATTAAGAGGCAGGAAGTAACACAGTGGCCAGGCCAGTTTTTAAAGCCTATACCCAAAGATAGATACATCATTTCCACTTTATTCTACCAATGAAACCAGTTATTTATCCCACACAGAATAATCTATAGAAGTAATGACAAAGAATTTGTGATTTTTTTGTTTTTTTGAGCTGGAGTCTCGCTCTGTCACCTAGGCTGGAGTGCAGTGGCACTATCTCGGGTTCAGGTGATTGTCCTGCCTCAGTCTCCCGAGTAGCTGGGACTACAGGCTCACACCACCATGCCCAGCTAAGTTTTGTATTTTTGGTAGAGACAGGGTTTCACTATGTTGGCCAGGATGGTCTCCCTCTCTTGACCTCATGATCTGCCCACCTCGGCCTCCCAAAGTGCTGGGATTACAGACGTGAGCCACTGCGCCCAGCCATTTGTGATCATCTTTACAATCATGTGTATGACATATAAACTAAGCACAATGTTCTGAATTCCATAGGCAATCATTAAACATGGGTTCAAAACATGAATGTACCTTGAGTTTAATTTTTAAAGTATTGATGGGTATAGGTATATGCAATAAACATTTTAGAATTGAAATTTTTACATACACTAATACACTCACAAATAGAATAAATAAAAGATGCTTTTATGCTCCAGTTAAAATGCATATTATATTATTTAATATTAGCCATTATCATTTCTTCCATGGAAGCTGCTTTCTCAAAACATTTTTTTTTTTTGTAAAAATGAGTTTTGAGCGGAACCTGAGACTATTAAAGGCTATGATGACATAATACTGTTATTATTAGATCAGGCACGTGGCTCACATCCATAATCCCAGCACTTTCGGAGGCTGAGGTGGGTGGATCACTTGAGATCAGGAGTTTGAGACCAGCCTGGCCAACACAGTGAAACCCTATCTCTAAAAAATGCAAAAATTAGCCAGGCGTGCTAGTGGGCACCTGTAATCCCAGCTACTCAGGAGGCTGAGGCAGAAGAATGGCTTGAACCCAGGTGGTGGAGGTTGCAGTGAGCTGAGATTGTGCCACTGCACTCCAGCCTGGGACCAGAGCGAAACTCCATCTAAAAAAAAAAAAAAAAAAAAAAAAAAAAAAAAAAAAAAAACTGTTACTATTTAAGGTTGTTAGTAGACAATATATAGTACAGCCATTAAGGAAACTTTATAGAATTTATTTGAAGGGATGAAGACCTTTATAAGGTAGAAAAATCAGAAGACAGCTAAGATAAAGTTGCATAAAATGTCTTATAACATATGGCTTACTCATAATGAACTATACTAAGAAGGTATAATTCCAAACATTTATTTTTTTTTGTGCACTGTTATAAAAAGATATACCCAAATTGGTTCAGGCAATACTCAACTAGTTTAAAAATAGCACTTAAAGCATAAATGTCTACGTTGTTTATACTTTTTAACAAAGAGCTAAGTGTATTTTTTGAAAGGTAGTAAAATAAAATTGCAGTTCTGTTGGATCCAGTTTCACCTTTAGACAGTTCTTTTAAACCAAATTATGAAGGTTTTATAAAAGCAAGGTAGGCATTTAATTACTATCCCAAGAGCAGTACCATTCCAGTATAAGTCAGTAACAACACATATTATCAATCAAATTGAATTTTCAAGACTGCTTTGTGCAGAATATACACTTGATTATGTACTTTGTGTCACGAATAGTTTTCTAAGGACCTTAATCCATATTGGCTTTAACCCTGTCCACTAAGTTTCTTTGTGGCATTCAATCTGGAGTGAGAATTTGTAGTGAATAGATAAACAGTATGGTATCTGGTCGTTGTATGCAACCATAGCATGGACTGGATTTTGTTGCTATTTCACAGCTAAGTACAAGCCGCAGCAACTTGACCATGACCTGAATAATCAGAAAAAAGAATGTGCATTAATTTTCACCTTGAATAGCTATACTGAAGTTTTATTTAGCAATTAAATTGTCCATAAAGTTTTCTCTTTATTAACATTTCTCCTAGTAAATTATTTTGAAAACAAGGCAAAGTCTATACTACTTTTCTATATTAAATACTATACACAATGAAGGTAACTTGGACAGACTGATGTGCATTCACAGGAAAAAAGATCCCCTGCTTTCTTACCATAAGTCAATAAATAGAAAAAAATTCTTTTCAGAGGTGATATTTAAATTTAAATCTGAAATACGAGAACACGGCAGATTTCAAGGGTCCCCAGGAACACGATTTTAGTTGCAATGAAAGAGAAATGCAGAGCAGAGGAAACAAATGAACTTAGCATATACAAGGGAATTTCAGAAGCAAGGGGCTGAAGGGTAGAGATGAAGCAAGGAGGAAGGTGATACAGTATGAGTTTGGACACGTGGGCAAGCAACAGCTTAGGCAGACAGTAAGTGCCATGATAAAGAATTCAGACGTCTTTCCAAAGACAATGAAAGTGATGGAAGGGTTTTAAATAAGAAAGTGTTATGATGAGATAAAAATTTAGCAAATACATTGTAAAGGTGCAAAGGGAAATATGGAGACAAATTAGTACCTGATTCCAGCAAGGCTGCAGATGGTGGTTACTGACACTAGAGTGGAAGCAGTGATGATGGAGCCAGACAGGCATATTCGAAAGGCATTCTATAGAACCAGTGGAACTAGGAGTGGATCAGATGTGGGATCTGTAAGAGATGAAAATATCAGGAACAATTACCAGGTTCCTGAATTTAGCAACTGAATCTATTTGAGTGCCATTTAGTGAGATGAGGGTAGACTAGAGGAAAATATTTAGAAGAAAACTTATATATTATAATTTGGGGATATGTTTATCTGAGATGCTTATGAACTATGTAAGTGGGTAACAGTTCTTGCTTTGGTTATAAGAAGTCAGAATATCAGGGGAAAATGTCCATACTGTAAGTATAAACATGGGAGTCCACAGCATAAAGATGATTTTCAAAGTCATAAGAATTGATGAGTTCACCCAGCAAGAAAATATAAAGACAAAGACCAATGACTGTGCTCAACACAGAATTGTAATAGTTTAGTATAGAAAGAGAAGCTAAATTCTTTGGAAGAAAACCAGTGAAGCATAGTGTTATTAAAAATTGAGAAAGGATTTGTTCAAAAAGCCAGTTGCCAACTAAGTTGAAAGATACTTCGAGGCCCAATAAGATAAGCATGGAAAATTCCCCATCAAGATTTAACAATATGGATGTGTTTTGCAAATTAGAGAACATCAACTGCAGTGGCCTAGTGGGGACAGAATACTGAGTAGAACGGTTAACAAAATGAATGGGATGTGAAGAAATGCAGACAGTAGATGACTCTTGCAAAATATTTTACTATGGGAAAAAAGCAAAGAATTGTGTAGAAACCAGGGGCATATGTGGGATCGAGGGCAGATATTTTTAAAATGGGAACTACTCTAGCACGTTTATATACGTCTAGAAATCAGGCATAGTAGAAAAGGAGAAAATGATGGTGCAGAAAAGGGTTGTTGTCAGAGTGTCCTCTTGCCTGGCTGATGCAGAGGTTTAAAAAAAAAGAGTGGGGGGAAGCATAGTGAGACTCTGTCTCTACACAAAATAAAAATTAGCCAGGTGGCTGTAGTCCCTAGCTACTCAGGAGCCTAAGGTGGGAAGATCACTTAAGCCCAGAAGGCAAGGCTGCAGTGAGTAATGATCCTGCCACTGCACTTCAGCCTGAGCAAAAGAGGATTGAGGTTTTAAAAGAGTCATATTCTCAAGAAGACTAGAAGAGTGAAATGTAGAAAAAGAAAGAAAAGATGAGGGGTACTTTCTCTTCTACAGCTGGAGAAATCAGGGACAGTTGGGGCAAGGTGTGAAATAATTATTTCACAGAGTGAGAAATAAATGTTATATAGGAAAACACAGCAAAACTAATGTGCAGAATCAGGGACCTGTCTGAGGTTTGTACTTATGAATTTAAAGTGAAGCCAGTGCTGTGTGATTATCTCTGGCAATATTCATTTCCTTGGGTACAGGCACAGAGGAGTGAATAATGTTGTTACTCCATGATTGGGGATATATCAGGTGATAACAGAGGGAGAGAGGGGCAAGTGAGCTAGGGATATTTGCTAAGATATGAGTATAATTATAGACAAGGTAATTTAACCAGGACAAGCAATGCAATAAAGAGGGAGGGAAAGAAGCAAAGAGATAGTGATGGTAGAGAGCCTGTTTTGGGACTCAGGGAAGTTGAATAATTAAAGAAGTTGTGGTTCTAGAGCAAATGTCTTAGAAGTATAGAAAGTTATGGTTAGATATCGGGAATTTGAAGTTTAAATCTAAGAGAAACCTCAGTTTCTGATGATTGCCACATCCAGTGTGTATCTACAGGAGCAAATGACTAGGGTGGAAGTAATAGTCATTGGAGGTGGAGAGGGAAAGAACTCAGACTCAAGTTTCCACAGAGATCATTGATATATAACCTACTAAAGGTGCGTGGGGAGAAAGACCGTGAGCCGAGAACAGAAGTCTTCAATGTGCAGTAAACCAGATTGTGATTGCTACCCCTATGGGGAACGGAGCATATTTATTTTATTGAATGATCTTTTTAATGCAATCAGATTTATTTCTTTTCAGTTCACATAAACTCATGAAAAATGGAACTTTTTCCAGTTCAAGTTTTTCAGTTATATATTCTGAAAATTTATGCATCACAGACCAGAGCGCTTTGCTACTGCAGTTCTGGGAAATGTTGAATCTAGAAGTGGCTAGGGAGAGCTGTTGAGATTGCAAGACAAAACCAGGGAACTCACAGAGGAGCAAGACACCCGGGAGCAGAAGAGAGAAAAATCCAGGAGCAAACTACATGGGAATGGAAAGGGGAAATTAATTTAGGAAAAAATAATAATATAATGTTAAACATGGGTTATCTATTCAAATCTTTTCTCCACTATATATGAGCTGAAAACCTTAATTGTTATATAGCCTAGTGTTTTGAGCAGAAAAGCAAAACGGAGATAATACTCAAGATATCTGGTGGTTTTAAAACTTAAATGAGGAAATACATCTGAAGTTCATTTATTAGTTGTGGTACAGGCTAAGATATTGTTAACAAGGAGATCTAAAATTGTAGTTACTTTAAGAAGAAATCGTTGTTTTTGTTTTTATGGGGGTTTTTTTGTTTTTTGTTTTTTTGCCACTGACAGTCCAGGGTAGGTAGGTGGACTCTCCTTTGCAAGGCCAGCCCAGGACTTCAGTTCTTTCCACCCTGTCATATCCCATGGTGTGGTTTTCCTTTCTCATGGCTGAAACTAGCTGAACTTCATGTCTGCATGTCTGCTGGGGAGGAGGCAAGAAAGAGTGGAAGTCCAGGGCAGACAGCTTATCTTCAGGAGGTTGACACATGCCGTACCGGTTATTTCAACTTGCATCCCCCTGGCCCAAAGTTAGTCACACGACTAGTGTGATCTTTAGCAGCTGGTCTCATTCTCAGCCTTAATTTGGGGGCTTTGGACTCTATTACCAAAATTAGTAAGAGGAACATGAATTCTGGGGGAGAATTTCAGTCCCTATCATGGTACCTATCACAAAAATTGACCCATGCTTTTTCTAATTAATAGTTCCATTAACTACAGTTTCCAGATATTTTTTATTTCTTTATTCAGCCTTTATCGATTTTACGGACATTTGAGTGCAAGCACAATGGATTTTTATTTATAAATATAGGTAAAACTGAATTTGTTAATGATTATAGACCTAACCTATCAACAGTTCAAAAACACTTTACAAGTACAAGCATTTAACCTTGTCTTTGGTGAACCTATTCACATAATAAAATGGTAGCACAGTGCATAGTTTAGGTAGACAGAGAACTTTAAAATGGAGCATACACTCACACACTGTTATGTCTGGAGATGGGTGCACATGACTCTATTATTTAACTAAGTGCAACAGATTTCCAGCCCAAAGAAAACTACTCCGAAGTAGCAAGTTAATGCAACAATCATAAATCACATCTTATTCACTTAATTTGGTAGATGGCTTCACAGAAATACATTATCTCTTCTAAAAAAAAAAACTGTGACTATTTACTTACCTCTATTTTACTTATTAAGCATCTTTTTGCTTTTGAATGCCCCTGATTGTTCATCAGATGTCCAGGGAAGCAAGAGAACATTTGCCTCTGATTCCACCAAAACCTTTCAATAATGGGCCCATGCTAAATAAAGCAGCTGTAGAGGCACCAGGGACATGTAAATCAGGATGTTAATGAAGAACTGAATGCTCTCAGATTTAAAGAGTTTCCAGGAACATGGTCCACAGAACTAAAACAGGTCATTACTACTCAAAGTCAATTTTATTGGGGAAATAAGGTATTTAACTTCTAATGACAAGTGAAGAACTTTGTAAGAGGGGGTCTATAAAATCAATGAGAAAAATTATACAAGTGATTTTTATTTAAAACAATAACTTTTAATATATGTACCTATGTAAAGCGCCTCCTCACTTCCCTCCTTTGAGTCAATATGCCTCATCTCCTTTAAGGTCATGTTATGGTTCCACTTCTCCAGAAGGTTTTTCTTGATTACTGTACACCTGTGTTCTATTTTTAATTCTTTAAAAATATTTGAAACCTTTTTATACTTGTTGATATCTGGGTCTGTGAAACAGAAACAATATTATTATTATTTTATTGTTTCACTACTAACATCATAAATAAAAACAGGGGGGGAGAGAAAGAAACCAACATATACTTACTTAGCACAGGATATGCATGTTTTATTCACATAAATATTTTTATTTATTTCGATGCAGCATTGTGTAGTGGTTGAAACTCATGTTCCAGAATCAGACAGTACTAGGTTTTATTGCCGACTTGCCAATTTTGGCTTAAATAACCTCAGACAAAAATCAGCCTAAATTTCTTCATTTTGATAATTATAGAACCTACCCAACAATGTTGCTGAATGATGAAATGAAGTAATATGTGTAAAGCTCTTAGATTATCCTAATATGGAATAAACTGTAAATAAGTATTAGTTAGCATTGTTGTTATTACCAATTCCTTCTGAAGCAATAGTTGTGATAACTCTATTGTATAGGTGACAAAACCAAATTTAAAGATTGCAGGTAACTTGAAAATATATATAGAATGGAAGATTTAGAATTCCAGACCTTGCCTAAATTCTAATGTGTTGTGCTTTCTTATCACTTTTTTTTCTTTTGTTTTTTGTATCTTCCTCTCCACCAACACCTAAGCAAATACTGTTGTTTTCAGAATGACTACTAGGAAGAGCAGTTCATTTGGAGGAAGAAGGCGAATTGGTTATTCTGTATCTCGAGTGGCTTGAAATAGAAAGATAATAATTGCTTTTTCATACACTTTGGCTCCTTTGCTTTTCATATGATGTTGTTAGATAGGCAAATGTTTTTACTATTAAGTAGCTTTTGTTCTGCAAATCCATCTGCCTTCCTTCTCTGTCTTCTCTTTAAGGGAAGGGAGAGGAGGGAGAAGGAACTAAAATGGATCCGACCAAAAGCAAAATGTGTAGACCGTGAGTGGACAGTGAAGGAGCTCTGCACTGGTTCTGAAAAGTATGGATTACGGAATTACAGACTCCAGAGCTAGCATTTTTACTATGTTACATGATGCCACTTCTCCTTGAGAGAAGTAACATTTATTATCTTCTTAGAAGCAGTGTAAGAACTTTTAAGCTGTTAAGTTTTGTGCCAAGCAGAGTTTAAGATAAATCCAAGTTCAGATATCGAAGAGAGAATATATAAATATCAAGTTTAAGTGTCAACGTTCTGAGTCACCGAATTGTCACTGTATTGTCCATCCTGTTTTGGGGAGCAATTTGCAATCCATCCATAGTCATAATATTCATATATATGTATATAACTGAAATTGAGTACTCCTAAGGTTTAGTTCTGATTTTAATTCATAGGAAATTTCTTTCTTTTATCTCAATAGATGCCAGTGTATTGGCAAACATGTTCCACTTCTACATGTATCATTTTGTGAAGACAGGTGGTAAAATGCTCTGCATGCTACTAGTGTATGGACCTACGTTTCTACCATTATTTTATTATTAATTTTTAATCCCAGCATATGGACCCACTTTTAGGAGCAATGTTATGGAAGTTGCTTTAGTGGGGGCAGGATGGGTGGCAGCGAAATAGTTGATAATTGCATTGTTGTGTGTGTGAGAGGCGATGAGAAACTGAATTCAGTGGAGATGTGGTGACAGAAAAAAAGATATGTTAAAACACCTGCAAGCATCAGGCTAGATTAACGCTTGGAATTTAAGAGGAAAAAAGAAAGAGACTTGGAATGAAGCTTGGATCTGGGTTTTGATGACAGGTTAAAAGGTTTGTAAAAGAAAGGGAAAAGTAGGAACAAGTTGAGTTTTAAGGATTATAAAATCACAAAAGTCATGCAGATGAAATTCAACTATATACAGTAACAAAAAGTTTTAAAAATTTTTATCTAAAACCTTATTTAATCATTTAAAAATCTACATCAACCACTATGTGCTTCTAAGCATCATTTAGAGATATTATTCTGATTTTAAGATGTAACCCACAGCAAAATGTAGCATTTTGAAGACATTAATTAAAAATGTTAAAAGTAGTATTTTGAATCTGTCTGAAACTTTCTCTTTGTTCAAGGTTTGTTTTGGCTTAATGTAAGATTCTCTGACCCAATATAAATATAGTTTACTCTGGTTATTCCTGGAACATTTTCAGACGAAAGTTTTACATATTATATAGCGGGTTATATTTGTTTTAGTTAAAATGATGTCCTAAAAAGGATTTTAAAAAAAACCAAAACCTTAGCTCATTGCTTTGATATCATCATAACCAGGCAGCATTCATTCCATCCAGAGGCCATGTCACACTTCTAGATTAAGATAAAACACTCATTTAATTTGAATGAGCCAGGATCATTGCAAATACTACCACAAATCAAGAATTCCATTTTAGCATATATTTTTATTAAAGAAAGTGAATTTTATCCAGATTTCTCATACACTGGGACACCAACAGTTCAGATACTCTAGTTCATCCAGCTGTTTACCAAAATTCAGAATGGAGATTTTAACTATGAATAGAATAAAACAGAATATATATTTTACTTTTATTAGTGGGATTCTATTGACATAGCTTTAGACAAGGCAGCACAATGTTAATCAACACTTCATTTCTTTATATCTGTCACAAGGACATTTTTCAGTTTTAATTCTACTTGATTGGAAATAGAAATCAGTTTTGCAGCAGTGATTACAGCTTTCTTTACCATTGTTCGCACTTTCCATATAGAAGCCCCTAACTACAGCGTCAAAATAGCATTCTAATGACGTAAATTTTCTAATAGATGTGACTCTTTTTGTTTCTTCTTATTGAAAAACCTTATTTATGTATTTATGTATGTATGTATTATTTATTTAATTTTTTTGAGACAGTCTTCCTCCATCACCCAGGCTGACGTGCAGTGGCACAGTCTAAGCTCACTGCAACCTCCGCCACCTGGGCTCAAGCAAGTCTCCTGTCTCAGCCTACTGAGTAGCTGGGATTACAGGTGTGCGCCACCATGCCTGGCTGCTTTTTAAAATTAATTAATTTATTTATTTTTATTGTACTTTAAGTTCTGCGGTACATGTACAGAAAGTGCAGACTTGTCATATAGGTATACATGTGCCGTGGTGGTTTGCTGCACCTATCAACCCTGACTTTTATACTTTTAGTAGAGGTGGGTTTTCTCCATGTTGGCCAGGATGATCTCAATTCCTGGCCTCAAGTGATCCACCTGCCTTGGCCTCCCAAAGTGCTGAGATTACAGGCGGCGGCCACTGTGCCAGGCCCCCTTGTCTATAAAATTAGAGAAACAACCCGATTCTCAGAGTTAGTGCAGGAGTGAGATAATAATTGAGATATCAAGTGAGAGAGTAAGATAGTAAGATATTGAGATAGTAAATACAAGGCGTTTTGTAAACCTGCTAAATGTAAATAGAAAACCCTATTAATTGCAAAAAGTAACTTGTGCATTCAACAAACATTAAACATAAAAAAAAATTAGCTGGACACAAACTGTATGCCAGCTATTAGGGATATGAAGATAAACAAGGCAAAAGCCCTTCCCATAAGAAAATCCCAGTCTAGGTGGAGATATGGTAGCATAAACAAACACAATCTGTTTAATAGAATATTACAGTAAACACAGTAAGGTGTGCACAGGGCTTTGAGAATATGTAGAGAAGTACATATCTACATTTGCCAAGAGGTTCACTTATGGGAATTCCTGAAGGGTGAGTAGGAGTTGTTCATTAGGTTAACAAGGTGAGCAAGGCAGTCTTACCTTAGGGATAGGATGTCCAAAAGTAGAGAAGCTTAAAAGGAAATGTTGAGGCCAGGCATGGTGGCTCAGGCTGGATAATCCCAGCCCTTTGGGAGGCTGAGGCAGGAGGATCGCTTGAGGCCAGGAGTTCAAGACCAGCCTGGTCAACATAGCAAGACCCTGTCTCTATATTTAAAAAAATGAAAAATAAATGTGAAAAAAAGGGAATGTTGAGACTTCAGATTCCATGAACATGGAGTAGCTCTATTCCTTCGAGGTTCTGTTCCTTACAATTAAAAAAGCTTGAACCTAACTAATAAGCATAGGAAATCTCTTAAAGTTGGGAAAATGTCGAAAACCTAGGGAACTCAGGATTTGAGGAATGACTCAGTGACGAGTTCCCTGGTTTTCTTTATTGCCTCTCATACATCTCAAAAATGGTGCTACAGACACTTCCAATCCACAACACTAATAACCACAGGAAAAGAAAAAAAATAGGGTTTTTAAAAAGCCCTTACTCCTGATAAAGGACCAGGAAAGGAGTGACTAAACAACAGAGAATGTTTATGGCAACACTGGTTCTACTTCAGCCAAATATCACCTGGGAAAACCACACCTTCCCCTATCCCAGCCCTCACTCCCTGTGGTTTGAGTGAGCTCTCTGCCTCTAGAATAAAGTGATGCTCTCATTCCCCTAACCAGTAGTGTCTACAAGACAGAGTGAGAAGCAGAGCCACATGGTGCTACAATTCCCTGACCAGGATGGTATCAGCAGGTTCCAGTGGCCAGCTGAACCACTACTACCACCTAACAAGATTCCAATGGTGTGAGGGAGATCTAGAATAATAGGTTGACAGCTCAGCTCTATGGGGAGCAGTAAAGTGACCTGAATCAGCCCCCTACTTCCTTCCTCTCCAGCAGGGAATTGTTCTTACTATCCCACTTGGATATAGTCAGGCCGTGCCCACTTTGACAGAGAAATATCATCATGGTCAAGGGAGAAGCTGAACTTCCACCATACTCATCTGCAGTAAGGCAGTGTGAGTCTCAAAGTCATAAAATAAATAATCTAAATTCTTACTTCAAGTAATTAGAAAAAGAAAAGCAAAATAAAACCAAGGCAAATAGTAAAGATACGAACAGAAATCAGTGAAATTGAAGACAAGAAAACAATATAAAAAAATCAATGAAAACAAGAGCTGTTTCTTTCAAAAAGTCAATAATATCAATAAACCTATAGCAAGGTTAACAAAAATAAAAAGAGAGAAGAGACAAAGCACAATGAAACTGGAGATATCCCTACACATATTACAAGCATTACAAGAATAATGAAATACTATAAACAACTACATGCTCATAAACTTGACAACAGAAGAAATGGACCAATTCCCAAAAAACCACAAATCAGAAAAACTCAACCAAGTTAACACAGATGTCCTGGATAGTCCTACAGCCATTAAATACATTAAATTTTATTTTAAAAACTCCTGAAGAAGATATATCCAGGCCTAGATGGCTTTACTGGAGAATTCTATCAGGCTTTTGAGAAAGAATCAACACCAATGTTATAAAATCTCTTCCAGCAAGTAGAAGAGGTGGAAAAACGTTCCAACTCATTTTATGAAATTGATATCGTTCTGATACCCAAACCAGACAAAGACAATGCAACTAAGAAAACTACAGGCCAATATCTCTCATGTAAATAGATGCAAAAATTCTCACAATTTTAGCAAAAGGAATCCAACACCGTGTAAAAAGAATTATGCACCATGACCAAGTGGCTTTGTTCCAGGTATGCAAGGCTTGTTTAATATTTGAAAATCCATCAGCCAATGTAGCTGACCATCTCAATAGACTAAAAAAGAAACAGCACATCGTGGCATCAGTTGATACAGAAAAAGCACTTGACGAAATCTTACACTCATGCATAATAGAAAACACTCTCAACAAATTAAGAATAGAGGGAAACTTCCTCGCCTGACAAAATCTGCAAAAATCCTACAGCAAACACTATCTTTAATGATGACAAACTCAATGCTTTCCCCTCATGATCAGGAACAAGGTAAAGATGTTCACTCTCACCACTTTTATTCAATATAGCGCTGCAAGTTCCAGCCCTTACAATAAGGCAAGGAAAAGAAGTAAAAATTGTACAGATTGGAAAGGAAAAAATAAAACTATACCTATATCACCATGATATGATTTTTTATGTAGGAAATTCCAAAGTATATACTAAAACAAAAATAAATTCTTAGAACTAATAAGTGAGTTTGGCAAGGCCAAAAGTTAATACAATATTAACACTCACAAATCAATAACGTTTCTATATACCGACAATGAACGTCTGCAATCCAAAATTAGAATACAATGCCATTTACCACAACTCCAAAGAAAGCGAAACACTAAGTATTTAGTTATAAACTTAACGAATCATGCACAAAATCTGTATTCTGAAAGTTACAAAAGACAGATGAAAAAAATCAAGGAACAGCCTACCTACATATTTGAAGATTAATACTGTGTTCATGGGTCGGAATGGAAGGCTCAACTTAGTAAAAATATCAACTCTCCCCAAGTTTATCTATAAATTTAAATTTAATAAAATTCCTTTCAAACTACCAGCAAGTCTTTTGTAGACATAGACAAGATTATTCTAAAATATATATGGAAAGCCACACTCTCTAGAATACCGAAAATAATCATGACAAACAATAAAGTAGAAGAAAAGGAATCACTCTGTCTGATACTAAGGCTATTATATAGCTACATTGATCAAGAAAGTGTGATATCAGTGAATAAGCGCACAAAAAATATGACAGAAAATACAGAAATAGGCCAACACTAGTCCATACAGCAAAATGATTCTTGAAAAAGGTTCAAAAGCAATTCAATGGAGGATGGAGGGGGAGTATGAACTGCATCCAGTGATATCCATTTTTTCTTTATTATGCATTCCTTCTCTTTACTTTTTTTTTTGGTGGTTTGTTTTCTGATTTTTTTTTTTTTTTTTTGACAGAATCTTGCTCTGTCACCCAGGCTGGAGTGCAGTGGCACAATCTCAGCTCACTGCAACCTGTGCCTCCCAGGTTCAAGCCATTCTCCTGCTTCAACCTCCTGAATAGTTGGGACTACAAGTGTATGCCACCATGCCTGGCTGATTTTTTTTGTATTTTTAGTAGAGTGGGGGGTTTTACCATGTTGGCCAGGCTGGTCTCGAACTTCTGACCTCAGGTGATCCACCCACCTCGGCCTCCCAAATGCTGTGATTACAAGCGTGAGCCACCACGCTTGTTTATTATGTATGCTATTAACAAAAATGTTTGAATCCCAAGATATGGAGACCATAAACAAGCTACAGCATTTTTAAGTATAAAAATATAACTAGGGGTTCTAATAGTTCATTTATTTAATCCAGTAGATCATCTTGTATACTTTTGGGATGTAATCACCTCCATTTGGTGATGGCCATTATAAACAAAACTTGGTATTCTTTTTTTGGTTGTTGTTTTAGAATAACATTTTATTCTATTTATTTTCCTGAAACCACTGCCCTGACATATTACAAAAGACTAAATAATATAGATGATATTCTCACGGTATTAGTCAGAGCATGCCACAATTCTCTATAGAATATTTTCTGTATTATTCGTAGTGGGAAATTAACCACTTTCTGAAGGCATGAGAAATGTGAAGTAGCTTGAGTTTGCTCATTATATTTAAAATATGAGTGGTAAGTTTGTAGTGCTAAGGGTGCAGAAAATAAAAATGTACTTTTAAAATTTTTCTTCTAACCAGTCTTCTCTTATACTTTATTCATTATAGTTCCATGCAAAATACATGTTAATTGAAAACTATAGCTTTTCCAGTATGCATACATGTATGTGTACTTTTATATTCCATTCCGCTAAAAGCTGATGAGGACTTACTGTACTAAATACATTACCATAAAAGGTTTATGTTCTCTGTTTCTTTAAATTTTTTTCCTGGAGCTTATGGAAACAGCTTATAACAAGTAATCTCTGAGTTTTTTATAGACAGGACAAACTTTTTGTGTCGTATTTCTTCTTATGCGACCTACAGGTATACTTTGGTGAGTAAATGTTAGAAAGAATACTTTGTATATGAAGTACAAAATAATCAACAACAAATATTCCAAATGCATTATGGAAAACACTAAGGAGGACTCCCAACAAATATTGTGAAAATTTTGGAATAAATTTATTTCCAAATCACCATCTTTAAAAACCAAGGATTTTAATAATAACAAAAAAGCCCAAATAGAGAAAAAAATATTGTCTACTCTGATTCCAGAATAGAACTCAATATTTTGCCACAAATTCTAGTGAAAACTCATCTGATACAAAATAGTCTGGACCAACTTAAGGAAGGATGCTAATAACCAATATACAGCTCAGCTGTAAATTCAGTAAATATGTGTTCATTGATTGCACAGATAAACATAAGAGAGAGTCAAGGAGACTTCACCTGTAGTATTTCATGACAAATGAACTTATATAGCATTTATTCTACTTAAACATAAGTAAATAGAAAAAAATAGGACCTTAACAAAAATGTGACCAAAAATATATTTTGCAATCAAGGACAGCAAAGAAATCGTGGGTTTTAGGAAGCCGAAGTTATGATAATAAATTAAATGAAAGAGACGGAAACAGAACAAGGCAATAAATTATAGAGAACAAAAATGATAGTGCAGAACTTATGTATAAACCTAGTAAAAGAAAGAAGGCAGTCGACTTTTCAGAAGACCAAAGCAATGACATGTGGTGGAGACTTCAGAAAATCACAAATAATACACCGAAAAACAATCAATGAAAAGGTAATAAATGAGAAAGACAACAGATATCCAGCAAAAAGATTATTGGTGTGCCTGGAGAAGAGAACTGAGCTAGTAAACATACACAAAGAAAATCAAAATCAAAATATAAATGAAAGAAAACTTTGCTGATATGAAAGATGGCGTAAATCTGCATCTACAAAGTGACTCACTGAATCTACTTGGCAGTAAAAAATAAATAACAAAGCCTGACAATTACAAATTTTTGTCATAAATTTTATATTTTAAATTTTTATTATTTACATTATATTTATAATTATATATGTATAATACATAATTACATTTAAAATATTTACTTTCTCCGAGAAACATTTAGTTAGAAGTACTAAGTCTCCTATAAAGGAATAAAAAGTAGGCCGACCTCAGATTTCTCTGGCAACTATAGATGTGAGCAATAGAGCAGTGTCCAAAGCTGAACAATGAGGGTACAAATCAAGAACCTAACCCCATCAAGATTGTCATTTACTTGTATTGGTAATAGAGACATTCTCAAATACACCAGGACTCTGAAAGCATCACCTCTGTATCCTCCTTCAAAAATAAAAAAAAATGTTTAAAGTATTTTGGGAGAAATGAATAAAAATAAAGAATGTGTAAATAGTAAAGCCATTGTCGCGATCTCGGAACTTACAATCTCTATTTTGAAACTCAAAGCTGAGCAGTGACTTCTTTGTTCAGTCAGTATCTGGCTTCTCTCTGATACACTGAATGGTTTCATGGGTAAATGGCCACAGAACAATAAGAAAAGAGAGAGTAAGAAGAAAAGAAAATTTCGTTCATAACCTCAAAATACCTCACCTCAACTGCATTTAGGAGGAAATATTTTAGCTCAAACTTTCTGCTTATAGTTCTTTAGTTTATCTCATTCTTCTACTAACCTATTGATTTTTTTCCCAGATAGTCAACATTTTTTTCTAGAATTTCTAGTTTTAAAATTACACACAGCATCCTCAGAAACAGTCTATCTTCATAAATACTATTTTTTTCTTTCTTTTTTTTTTTTTTTTTGAGACAGTGTCTCATTCTGTCACCCAGGCTGGAGTTCAGTGGTACAATCTTGGCTCACCGCAACACCACTTCCTGGGTTCAAGGGATTCTCCTGCCTCAGCCTCCCGAGTAGCTGGGATTACAGCCACACACACTACACCCAGCTAATTTTTGTATTCTAGTAGAGATAGGGTTTCACCATGTTGTCCAGGCTGGCCTCAAACTCCTGACCTCAGATGATCTGACTGCCTCAGCCTCCCAAAGTGCTGAGATTACAGGTGTGAGCCACCGCACCCTGCCCTGTTTATTTTATCAATATTGATGTTTAGTTAGTGTCTCTCTTTCATGGTACCTTTTTTAAAATTGTCAAAGATTATTGGCTATCTTCCCATATTTGCACTGAGATTCTCTCTTTGCCCTCCTGCCTCTGGTTCTTGTGAAGGATTATGAGGAGAAGTGGGCTAGTAAGTTGTCTTTGGCGTTCGGGCGCCACCTTTCCCTGCTAGAGTTATTAGCTAATGTGAGCCCTATCTGATTTCCCAGGTTTCAACGTAGACTTTTACCATTTAAAGCTGCAAGCAAATATACCAACTATTCACTGTTCAGTCAACTATGAGGAAAGAAAGGGACAACCATCCAACTGCTCCAAAAGCAGATCACCAAGCGATCACCCTGTCATTTTCCGTCCCTTCACTTCTGTCCACGCTCTCTGAACTCAGTTTCCACAAATCACTCCCGTCACCTCAGGAAAGTTTTGCTGATATTCTCTACTTTTTATCTCAGCAATTCCTTGAAATTTCTGATCCAGTGTCCTTACTGATTTCATTTAAGCAGAGCACTAAAAATACAAGAAATTAACCAGGCGTGGTGGTGGGCGCCTGTAGTCCCAGCTACTGGGGAGGCTGAGGCAGGAGAATGGCGTGAACCCGGGAGGCGGAGCTTGCAGTGAGCCGAGATCGCGCCACTGCACTCCAGCCTGGGCGACAGAGCGAGACTCCTCTCAAAAAAAAAAGAGATAAAATAAAGTAAGGGAAGACCTTTGGGGAGATGGTGTTTGAACACCGACCTGAATGAAATGAGCCATAATATCTTTAATATAATATAATTTATTATTATATTATTATATATCTAGAAGACTAGTATTCCACATAGTGAGTATAGCAAGTATAAAATCTCCAAGTAAAGAATATGCTTGGCTCATTCAAGAAATCTAGTAGGACTGGAGTACAGTGTGATCATTGCTTCTTGGTAGAAATGAGAACGGTAAGACCACGACTGTGTCACAATATAATGAGGGTGACAGAAACACACACGTATAAAACAATCCAAAAAGCAATAAGATCAAAATATGAGAATAATTATATGCCAAGCAAGCATAGGAATGGGAGAGACTAGTTCAGATATGGTAGATCAAGCAAGATTTTGTGAAAGGCATGGGAAATGAGCTGATCTTTAAAAAGAGGGTTAATTTTGTGTTTATGTAAAAGTGTGAGTTTATTTGTTGACCTTGCAACATGTTTAATGAAAGCCTTCATCATTTGTAAAGGGTTGCTTTTGTCTGAGTAGTCTAAGAAGTCTCATCACTGCGCAGGCATTGCAAAGAGAAGAAAGAGGCCAGAGAAGGTTGTGATCATTACCCCTTTCTAATAAGGGCAGACTTGAAAATCACACTCATCACTTCTACTTACATTCCATTGGTCAAAAGTTTAATCACATGGCCAACTTTGCTGCAAATGCATGTTTAGAAGTGTAACCTTTGTAACAAGTTGCACACTACCTAGCTAATCGCTATTACATTGGAAAAGGAATGAAGAAATACGAGGGAAAATTGAGTGTCTATATCAAACTTTCTTTAAAAAAGCTTTATAATTCCAATAACCAAAATATATCAATTATAAACTGCTTAAAGCTCTACTGATATATAAACTTCAGTTTTATTAACTATTTCTGATAGTTAATATTGAGTATCAACATGATTGGATTGAAGTATACAAAGTATTGATCCTGGGTGTGTCTGTGAGGGTGTTGCCAAAAGAAATTAACATTTGAGTCAGTGGGCTGGGGAAGGCAGACCCACCCTTAATCTGGTGGGCACAATCTATTCAGCTGCCAGTGAATATAAAGCAGGCAGAAAAACATGAAAAGGAGAGACGGGCCTAGCCTCCCAGCCTACATCTTTCTGCCATGATGGATGCTTCCTGCCCTTGAACATCGGACTCCATGTTCTTCAGTTTTGGGACTTGGACTGGCTCTCCTTGCTCCTCAGCTTGCAGACAGTCTATTGTGGGACCTTGTGATCATGTAAGTTAATAATAAACTCCCCTTGATATATGTGTATGTATATATATGTGTGTGTGTGTGTGTGTGTGTGTATATATATATATATATATCCTGTTAGTTCTGTACCTCTAAGAGAACCCTGACTAATACACTATTTAAAGAATCACATTCACCTTAGGATGGGGCTTCATCCACCTTTCCTCATATTTAGCTATAGATATTATATGGAATATTATTTGACTTGTTGAAATACGGGGCTAGCAGATTATAGCATAAATTCTTTGAATTAAGTAGACATTCTCCATCCAAATGAGAAATACTTCATAGGTTACCTGTCAGAGTCCAAGTTGTATTGAATGGAATTTTTATTACTTGATTCCCCATCACTTCCATGGATTTTTATATTGCCATTTGTATGGGTCTTTTCTACTTCAAATTTGATGGATATGCATATTATATGAAGTAATCTATATTTATGTTCCCTGGAAAGGCCAGAAGTTGAGTAAACACATCTGGCAACTGCTCCTGTAAAAATGCAGTTGCACACATCATGAGTACTTCACTGCCATTGCAGCATCTGCAGTGCATGTGGCACAGACTGCTGCAGGCACACTGCAGCAAAAGGCAAATATATGCTGCTCTTTGCTCCAAGAAGAAAATTCTGCATATTTTTTGCGAAAGTATAATCCCCAAATGTGCATCAACTGCAACAAAACACAAAAACCATATATAATTTCAACAGTTGTGATTTTCTATAAATGTAAGTTTAAGTAATTCTACACATATGCTAATCAGCAAAAGAAGTTTATTATTCTATATTATCAATGACTTCAAAATTAAGATTCTGAATGAACATTAATTTTCAATCTTGATTCGTTACACTGGTATTTTTGTGACCAGAATTCATCTATAAATATCAATAGAAGAAATAATTTCTAATGTATTAAATGATGTAAAAAATAGCTATTTTCTATTACTTTCATTGCCTACATAATAACAAATAGCCCCATAGTTTAATAAAAAAGAATGAAGAAAGTAGACATTTTAATAATTGGGTACATTTTATTTATTTTTTGGAGGAAAGAAACAAAGTGTAGTAAAGAAAATATCACAGTGGAAATCAACCCTAATTTACAGAGCCCCATGACCAGTTTATTTTGGAAAAACTAAAAATTAAAATCATCAGAATGATAAGACATTGAGTTGGTAAAACATAATATCATAAAAATGGAACAATCAGAGAAGAATGAGATTTTGAAAATTTTTAAAGTTACAACCAAAATAAAAATGTTCAGAAAAATAGTTGAAAATGTTGGAAAATGACATCACTTTGGAGAAGAAAAAGATATCAAAAATAGGAAGGCTAAAAAATTAAATGGCCAATATAAGGGATCATATATCTGAATAATAAAAGTTTTTGAAAGAACAGAGAAAAAGAAGGGCGATATTATAACAGAAGTAATAAAGGAATATTTCCTAAAACCAAAGACATGAGTCCCTGCATTGATAAGACCCAGCAAGGCTCCACCACATTAAATATAAAGGATTCATACCAAGGCAGCATTATAAAATTTCAGAATATTAAGAAGTCCAAAATGTGGATGCTGAGAAAATTCTAAAAACCCAGACAGGAAAAAGTTAAGATTCAAAGGAATAAGAGGACAAAACGTCACTAGACTTCTCAAGAGCAACTCCGGATGCTAAAAATCAATTAGCAATGCCTTCAGTATGTTGAGAAAAAAAGGAGTTTCAACTTAAAATGTTATGTCCGGCCAAACTCTTAACCAATGGTGAGGGTGAAATATTTATCATATAAAGAGTAAAAAAATACTGCCTGTCATGCACCTTACTACGTGACTAATGAATGGTATGCTTCAGCAAGATAAGGGAATAAAGAAAGAAAGATCTCAGCAACAAAAAAGACAGGCAAAGGGAATTTCCAAAATGTGGGCTAAAGAAGTCTTTGGGTGGCTGCTATTTGCCAGGGTGAGAAAGAAATCTGTCCAAATTAGAGCAAAAAACACAAAGAGTTAAGGAAGACTGGGGTGTGGAAAAAATTAAAGCATGGGAATGATAGATCATCTGATGTTTGGCAGTCTTTGAAAATATTACTGCAAGGTATATGGCAGACTTGGTAGTACTTAGGAAAAAAATACCAACTGCTATATGTAACACTAAACAAATGGATAAAATGAGACAATAATTAACTCCAGGTAAAATTAACTGTTCTTTTAAAAAGGAAGCCGAGTCCTGAACAACACGGAGGTTAGAGGTCCCTTTCCCCACTCTGGCACAGTCAAAAATCTGTGCATAGCTTTCAAATCCCCCAAAACACAACTACTAATAGCCAACTGTTGGCTGGAATCCTTATGGATAACATAAATAGTTGATTAATCCATTCTGTATGTTATATGTATTGTATATACTATATTCTTTAACATAAGTTAGAGAAAATAACATGTTACTAAGAAAATCATAAGGAAGAGAAAATATATTTACTATTTATTAAATGGAAGTAGACCATCATAAAAGTCAGTCTTCACCATCTTCACATTGAAGATGCTGAGGAGGAGGAAGAAGAGGAGGGGTTGGTCTTGCTGTCTCAGAGGTGGAATAAAGGAAAGAAAATCCATGTATAAGTGAGCCCATGCAGTTCAAACCCCTGTTGTATACCACTTGGCTCTGTAATTTGCGTAGTCCTAGTAATGTAAAAACTGACTATTGATTTCGCCAAAAAATACAATATAATGATATGGAGAGGTGAGGAGGGATGTTAGCTCATCCAAACTCTTAACTACTATAACATAAAATTAAATAGATTCTGTCAAAATTAATCAATCAAAACCAGGCATAGTGGCCTGTGGCTGTAATCCCAGCTACTTAGAAGCCTGAGGATCGTTGAACCCAGGAGTTTAAGACCAGACTGGGCAACATAGCAATTACTCATCTCAAAAAAAAATCAATAAAGAGCAGAATATGTGTCATATTTAGGTTTATGGGTGCAAACACCAGAAAACACCAGAAGCAGCAGCTAAAAATTGGAAAGTGGCTGCCTCTAGTAAAGCATGACTAAAAGATAGAGAGTAAGTGCTGGACACAGCTTCTGTTTTAATATAAGGGTAATATTTTATTATATGGACAAAATTTAATAATGTGCAAGTAGAAAACAAATTGATGCTTCCTCTGCTGTTTCAAATATTAGCTATGGTCTTTTGTTGTTGTTCTTTGTTTTTTTGCGTAAAATTTCTAATAGGTGCAATAACTATTTTAGGTTATCCTCAAACAATAAAGTATCCTCTGCTCATTTTTAGACCCAGCATAGTAACTACATTGCCCACACTCAGGTCAAAATAGTCGAAATCCATATTCTTTCCCAATTTAAAGCTTTTCCTGGAAGCTGCCTCAGTATTGCTATAGGCTGGCTGTGCTGATGGGAGAGAATGAAAGCCTTCTTCTCTATTTAGTGTGTTTTCTTTTCCCTAACCTCCTGATTTCTTTTCTGTGGTGAGAGCACTTTTGTGAGTTTCTCCAGGACACTTTGTCTTTTTTTTTTTTCCCCGAGACGGAGTCTTGCTGCTGTCGGCCGGGGCTGGAGTGCAATGGCACGATCTCAGCTCACTGCAGCCTCCACCTCCGGGGTTTCAGCAATTCTTCTTCAGCCACCTGAGTAGCTGAGATTACAGGCACCCGCCACCACGCCTGGCTAATTATTATTATTTTTTTTTTATTTTATTTTTTTTTATTTTTTTTTGAGATGGAGTTTCACTCTTGTTGCCCAGGCTGGAGTGCAATGGCGTGATCTCGGCTCATCGCAACTTCCGCTTCCTGGGTTCAAGCGTTTCTCCTGCCTCAGCCTCCGAGCATCTGGGATTACAGGCATGAGCCACCACGCCCGGCTAATTTTGTATTTTTAGTAGAGACGGGGTTTCTCCATGTTGACCAAGCTGGTCTCGAACTGCCAACCTCAGGTGATCCGTCCCCCTCTGGGCCTCCCAAAGTGCTGGAACTACAGGCGTGAGCCACCGCGCCTGGCCCAGGATACTTTTTCTAAGGTTCTCATCACTGAAGCTTGTTTGCTGTGGACAATAATGGCTCGCCATTGGTCACCTGTCCTCCTAGGATGGTAACCTCAGGCTCTGAATTCAAGGATAACACTTTCAGCCTATAAGATATACTATTTTAAGTTGTCTCCATACCATGAACATCTTACGGGTCAATGGGGCTCATGGGAGAAAGTCTCATATCCCTGCCAGGCAAAGTAGCTTCCTTACAAGGCAGCCTCCCACTTTTGCTCTGATCCAGGCAGGCAGCTCCACCCACTAATTTTCACCTTTAGCCTTTCCAGATGTGAGTTGCTTATTCTCATGTTCCTTTAAAATCTAAGAGATGTGTGCAAGGTATAGTGATCCTCTAAGACTCCTCTCATGTATCGAGATGTGAGGGAGTCATTCCTCTGTCTCCACTTTATAGTAGTAAAAACCACATAGCACATGACAATACTTCCCAGGAATCTTCTCTTCCACTGCCTCCCATCTTATTGCTGAATGTGGGTGATTACGAAGGCTGGAAGGATGTTTCACAGTTTCTGAGTCTATATAACATAGGTCTACAACAGACCAGCTTCAGAATGCAGGGGTATTTTTCAGCTATTTTTTTGCTCCTGGCCTTTAGGCATCAGGTAAAACTAAAAAAGAAGTCCCTATTTATTATCCTTTTGCATTAGATTTTTAGTATTTTTTGAACTATGTACTTTTTTATTTGGATAAAAAATAAAGTGTTTTTTAAGTGAAAGCAAAATAAGATGCCAAAATGTAAACTAAATACTTTTTAACTGACTTTTTTTTTTGTCGGGTTTCTTGGTAAAGGAAAATTTGGAAATATGTGTCATCATAAAGCAGCAAGCTTCAGGTAAGAATCATGGATCTGACACGCAAAAGTCACAAACTCAAATGCCCACAACAACCAGACATATAATGTACATGCATGAAGTGGTATAACTGTGCTGTAATAACAAATGTATTTGGTCTTTGTCCCCAGTTCCCGGCACAGAGCTGCTAAAAGCCCTTAGAATTTCTTAAGTGATAGGAGTGTCTTTTCTTATTCATAACAAGGTACTGAGTTCAGATCACACATGATTTTATGCCAAGAAGGTGACTTAAGGTGTAGCCCCAAGATAACCTCAGGTTGGGGCTGGTCACCAGAAAAACCTAGGGGATTAGAAGGTTGAAACTTACAGTACCACATGAGCTCTGGGGAGGTGAGAGGGTCTAGAGATTGAGACTTATAAAAACTTTTAAACAAGGAGATTTGGACAGCTTCTAGGCTGGGGAACACATGGACACCGTGAGGATGGTGAGCTCAGAGAGGTCATGGAAGCCCTACACACCATGCCCCATTCCTTGAACTGTGCATCTATATTCTCTGGCTATTCTTGAGTTGGATCCTTTATAATAAACTGGTAATGTTAGCACTAGGGAATGTATCTGAGTCACATAGCACTAAAGTATGTTAGTGGCAGTGAATAGGTATGGGTCTGCAGCAACCTCAATGATTGCCTCCTCAGAAGAAAATTTGACTGAGGAGCACATGGCAGAGTGAGAGACCAAGGCAAGCTTTAGAGCAGGAATGAAAGTGTATTAAAATGCTTTAGAGCAGGAACAAAAAGAAGTAGAGTACACTTGGAAGAGGTCCTAGCAGGGGACTTGGGAGATCAAATGCGTGGTTTGACCTTTGACTCAGGGTTAGCGTGCTTCTGAGGTTGCATTACTTCTCACCTGATTCTTCCCTTGGGGTGGGCTGTCTGGATGCACGGTTGCCTGCCAGCACGTGGGAGGTGAGCACGTGCAATGTGTTTACCAAAATCACGCATACGCTCACTCGAGGCCTTCTTTCCTTACTGGTTGAATTTTCTCAGGGGAAGGTCATGAACCAGTTAAACTCTGCTATTTTTGAGGGGCGCGTGCTTGAGCCCACTTACCCAACCCTTGAGATTTTATCAGGAAGCTGCCCATCACCAATTTTAGGTGTTTCTATCTACTGGGAGACCGCCTTTCTCTTGCACCAGCTCCAACCAATTATTATTTTAGAGAGGCAGTTTAACAACTGCCTGCCCATCATCTGATGGTTGCCTGGCATTCCTGAGGGCTAGGGGCTCTCCTGCCCTGTTTATGTCTGACTAACTACCTACTGTAACAATAGATGTAAATAAAGTGTTTCCCTGAGTTCCGTGAGCCATTCTAGCAAATTGCCAAATCTCAGGAAAGGGTCATGGAAACCTCCAATTTATAGCCAGTGGTTGAGAAAACTACAGGTCGCCTGGGACTTGTGACTGGCATCTGAAATGAGGGCAGCCTTGTGGAACTGAACCTTCAAATGTATGGAATCTAATGCTAATTCCAGGTGGTTGGTGTGAAAATTGAATTGAATGATTGGACACCTAGCTGGAGTAAGAAAATTGGTGTCAGAAACACCCCAGAGTAACCTTAACAAAAGCTACAGGGCAAGTACACTGAGAGGAAGCAAACAGTGTCAGAAAGACGGGAGTGAGTAGTGGGGATTTTGAGAGTCCACATAATCTAAAGCAGGCAGCTACCACTCAGTTTCAGCTAACTATGCTATTCATTCGTTAGCTACCACTCAGTTTCAGCTAACGAATGAATTCATAACCCAATTCAGTGTTATCTTCATTTTTCACTGTCAGTGGTTGGTTTATACCAAAGCAACAAATATCCATTGAGCAAAGGTTGAATGAGCACGTGCTACGTGTCAGGTAATGGAGAGTTAAAGCTTAGGTTCTCAAGGAGCTTACGGTACAGTGAAACTTACTTGACTACATTTGAAAAGTTGAATCTGATTTATAAAACCAGTAAAAATGGTGCCCAGCCATTCATCCGTATCACTCTCCAGACATTATTTTTCTTTCAGTATTTTAAACAAACTTGAACATAAGGAAATTGCTTTAAATCCAAGCTATATAATTCATTCCTGTTAAGAAGTCAGAGAGAAAATAGAGAAGCTAGAGGGAAGAGTTTGAAAGCGGACAGAGTCATGCAAAGGGTGATCAGGGCCATTTATGATGTCCAGTGCTCACGGAGTGAAAGCTGGTGGATTGAAAGCATGCATGCATGAAAAAACACATCTGAACTATAAAAATAATGATCACAGTTACATGGATTTCTTTCCGCTCAAATAGTGGGATTCATAAGAATTGTTAAATAGTATTTTTATTTTGGAAATGTGGTATTTTTTCATATTGTTCTCCAGTTGTCTGACCCGTGCTTCGAGTGCCATCTCTTCTAAGAAGTCTTCAGTGATTCCTCTAGCTAAACATAATCCTACCTACCACATAGAATTGTTAGGAAGAGTAAAGAACAAATTCATGTGAGCGCACTTTCTGAACTGTAAATATTAAACAACCGTTAGTTTATTCATTCTTCAACAAATTTTGATTTTCCACCATGTATCAGCATTCATTTTTCCAGACACTGGACATACACTAATTAAGAAAAAGACAAAAAATCGCTCATGAAGTTTACATTATAGTGAAAGAAACCAACAATTAAAAATGTAAGTAAAATGTATTATGTGCAGAGCTAAATGCTTAGGAGAATAAATTAAACAGAAAAGAGTGATATGAGATAGGTATATGTGGTTAAAATTTATATAGGATGATTGGGAAAGGTCTCATCGAGAAAGTGATTTTTGATTAACAATCAGTAAGTAAGAAGGTGGGCTCTGTGGTGATCTGGCAAAGAAGAACTCCAGGCAAAGGAAAAAGAAAGTACAAAATTCTCTAAAGAGGACTTGTGTTTGGAATATTGGAGGAACAGTGAGTAGATGTGTGGCTAGAGGAAATGAGTGAGGGGTAACAAATAGAGGACGAGGTCAAGAGATCAGATATGTAGATTATATAAGGACTCAGTTATCAAATACACCAATTGGTTATTAGCAATTAGTTTTCATAATTAACAATAAATATTTCCCTACTTGAGCACTCAAAGTGCACTTTAATGGTACCTCCTTAATGATCCTTATCATTCTCTTTCTTGCATTCATGGCTATTCTTCTCTATCAGATCATAAGATTAAATCTTACTTATCATTTTGTACCTTTCAACGTTACACCGAACAAATTGCCGCCCATAAAGTTATGAGACTAAAACCCGAATCACTTAATTGAACTTTACTGGTGTTTTTATCATAGAAAAATGGCCATAAACATGGCTCACCCTCACATCAGCCAAAGAAGGATTCACTGAAATTTTACAAGTTTTATTTAGTCACAGTCCAAACACCTGATGATTGATCCTATGTAGATACGTACTTTTCCAAATTTTGTTTGAGACTATTAATGTTCTCTACAAGTTGCCTAGATGGTACATATTCATTCAATAAGTCAGCAAATGCAATTCAATGACTACCACATGCCAAGCATTATGAGGATACGGTGGTCAATATGATAGATATTATCTCTGTTCTCTAAAACTTACACTCCAGTGGGGAAAACATTCAATTTTGTAGTTGTAATGCTTCTGATATGAAAGTGAATGTTTTTGCTTCTAGACTAAATTAACGTTTAACTATGAAGGTTAACGGTAAATAACAACTACCATTTGTAGAGCTTTTATGTGTGCCAAGCATGTGTGAAATACTTTATAGGTATTGCTCTATTTAATATTCATACAATCTAGAGAGGTAGATATCATTCCTATTTTCTAAATGAAAACACTGAGGCACTGATAGTTTTAAAATTTTGTTTCCAAAATACAGACTGTTTTGCAGAACTGAGATTTCAACCTAAATCTGCCTAACTTCAATGTCTTACTCTTAACCTCATAGACTGTGTTTCTAACCAGTTACCTCTTTAGTGTATTACATGAAGTTTTGTATATATTAATTACTTTTGTATGGCAAAATGTCAGGGAGAAGTATGGGTTAATTTTGGGCTTCCCATAACAGTTTTCTCATAATGTCTGAGCACTGTAAATGTCCTTACAATATCCAAGTTATCAGATGTTACTTCATGTGATACTGAAAATTAGTGTGTGAGTGACCACAAGGAGAGTAGTAAGAGTATAAGTAGGATTCAGGACTACTCAAAGATAGCCCAAGCATATTAATTCTTAGTGAGGGTAATACCTAATTATTCTAATTAGTTGTTATTTCGAGGATTTTTTGTATATTTCTTCACAAACCCTTCATGGCTGCTTGAGCTAATTTTAAGAATGCAATTTAAGATACCATGTCATAATGAAGCAGCATCGTTGTCTGGGGTAAATACCCAAGGTTCATTGTCCTGCACCAAGAAGATTAAGAACACAAACACACATGAGGAGTGAATTTAGGAGCAGAGGTTTCATAGGCAAATGAAAGAGAAAGGAGAGCACCTCACTCTCTCTCTTGTGAGAGAGGGGAATCCAAAAGGGAAAAGCTGGCCTGCAGTGGACTGTAGCAGATTTTATAGGCAGGCTTGAGGAGGTGGTGTCTGATTTACACAGGGCCCACAGATTGGTTTGACAGATGTGACATTTACATAGCATGTGGGGAAGGCTGGTTGCCCCACCCTAATCTTATTATGCAAATAGTCTTTCCACTTGGCCAGCACCGTCTTGTCTGATCCTTACTGTACACGTGGCTGGCCAAGAGAAGAGAAGATGGAGCGGCCATTTTGATCATGCCTAGTCCCAGGTAACCTTTTCCTATCGGCACAACTGCCAACTTCCAACTTGCTCGTCTATTTCTGCAGCTCGATTTTACAGGCTGCTCTCTGTTAGAAAAGAAAATGATTTGGGGGCTGCTTTTCATTAAAAGGAGAGCCGTACCAAGGATTCCTTACCCTCACTGCCTGCCTAAATAATTTCTTTTTAACTCTTATATCAATAATTTGACAACATATCTTTTTTGAGAACTCCAAAAGATGCAGTGTGCTCCTCTGTCCCATAAAGTAGGCAGAGAACTGACAAAAGCTTCAAAGGAATTGCTTTTATGTCAGAGCTTTATGAGAGAGTTAATAACAATTTCTCTGATAGATAATTTGTCCCATGTACTGTAAAACAATCATAATCTAGACTTTACTGCCCAGGCTAAGAACAGGACTAGAACCTATTGTCATAATCTCTGAAACATATAGTCATTTTCTGATATGAGCATTATCCACAAGTGCACATTTGCATGCTCTTCTTAAGAGCTTTAAGATACCCTGAGCTTTGTGAGTTATACAGAAAACAGTTGCTTGGATTACTAGACAGGGGTGATTTTCAACACAAACTAGCAAGGACTTAGACATCTCCAGTCCTTTATGAAAAAATTCTTGATTATCCCACTGTTGAACTCATAAAATATTTCCAGTTGATGTATTCATTCAGAACTAGTCATGCTCTGCCATAAATTCTTACTGCATTTTTATATGTATAACCCACATGGAAGTTGATCATTCTCATAGGCAGGTTTTTCTCACCCATTCGGAAGCTGGTGGGTAGAGTCTTCGGAGGCCTCGTTGTTGCAATAAGATTCTAAACACAATTAGCATTTCTCACTTTAGTCTTTTTTGCAAAGAGTTGGTAAGTTACAGGGCAGAATCGCATTTTGGCATTTGATTCCCTTAATCTCACTACCTGATTTTCCAAACTTTCTCCTTCCTTGTGATTTCTTCTCTAGTTCTACACCAAATAGTGTCCAGTATCCTAGCCTCTACCCTTTGATTTTCTCTTCATGGTAATTGTCAGCACTACCACTGCCCACTTGGTTTTGCAGGATAATGTATCCAGTATCACCTTCTACCCTCAATTATCACACTCATGCCCATTTTAGTCCTCTGAAAATAAGACAATAATAATAAGCAATTTCAGCTACAATGAATGGTCACATCCTAGGAAACAATGAGAGTTACAAACAATTCTAAAAGATTTTTGTATATTTTAACCCCCTTACTGGTTTGAACATCCTTCAAGGGATTGCTTTGTAATTGTCTATGTCATTTAAAGCTTTTTGCACTAGGCACTCTAATATATGTTGTTTGGTTTAGTTCCCCAGAATATATCAGCTGTGAAAATAAATGAGTAAAAGAAAGATTTTCTTGTCTCCAACATTTCTGGGAAGGGGTGTGTCAGTGGATTTTATGTTACCGGAAAGAGACAATCCAGTAGTCCACTTTGTCAGGAGGGTTTCAAACAACATCTGTGAACCCGCTGGACTTCAAGCTCCTACAGACTAGAGATTTGGTCTATTTCATCTGCATCGTGAAAGGTCATGGGGACTGAGAATCAGGAATTACTAGACTATAATGGATGAGATTTATAAAACATAAGATGAAGGTAAGCAGCTGTGCACAGCTGCTCTGCTATATTGTGAGGAAACTAGAACAAAGATAGGAAAACAAGAGTTGCAAGAGTATATGTACATGTTCTGCCTATGTTTAAGAGCCTATCTATGTTGCACTTTGAGTTATCTTGATGGAGGACGAGTTTGCAAGTTTGAGGCAAAAAGGCTTTGTGCTCTTGTGGTAAGATCCTCAGGGAACAGCTCTCTGGAGGTGGTGCAGTGCATAAGAGAGAAACTGGCTAGTGGTGGAAATAATACACTCCTTGGAAAAGGAAAAAGAGAATTTAAAATGGAGTCTACCTCTGGATGCGAAGAAATTCTCAGCATCACATGAGAGCAAGGTACCATATATTTGCATCAACTATATGGGTTATTGAATAAGTTGTATTATGTGGCTAGGATATTTTTACCTTCTTTCTATTCTCTAAGACACCCAAATATCTAAGCCAGTCACTGCCAAGTTATGTAGTCTTGCTATTATAATTTATATTTTTTATTGCACTTAAAGTGTTTTGCCCATAGTATGTGCTCATTAAATGGGTCAAACAATATTTTATACAATTAATCATGTATTCAGTAGAAGTAAAACGTGAAAACAGAACTTTAAAAGGCTTAAGTTTTAATTTTATAGAAATCAGCTAATATCCTATAATTTAAAGAAAATAGGCATATTATTGAACACAGAAACAACATAATAGTGGAAGCATAAATAAAAAGGAATTTTTACTTAAATCATTTTGATGTAGATTACAGTTACAAAGATATTTGAGCGTACATTGTGGCTAATATAAGCAGGCAATTCCATCTTAAGAAATTTTTAATGTAATAGCTCTTCTACCTTTATACAGTTTCCATTTATTTCTAGGAAAGTAACCTTATCTATTTAAATTTAATGTTAACATAGCTTGAAGATCTTAAATTAATCAGATGTGTACTTTAGAGAAACAGGAATATATCTAGACATATTTAGATATACACAATCCCTAAAGGTTAAATGGTAAGAGCTTCCTGGTTCTCTTAGATATGCGCTTAACATCATAAAATAACCTGTTAGATTTTAGAAGATAGTGTCCGCATTCTGATCCAGTATCTACTTATGTAATAAAAGTCAATCACTTCCACAGGTTTAATACTGCAAATAAATTGCATTCATAATGATTTTCATATTATCTATTCATTCTCAAAACTTTTCAGATTCTTACTATTTTTAAGCGCTTTGTATTATATAAACTCCTGTAGAGAAAAAGACACTTCATTTTTATTTGAAATCAAGTATCAAGCTTAAAACAAAATGACTGAACTGTATTTAATTTTATTTTCTTATGCAGGGAAAAATATACTAAATAAGTCAGGCTCAGATATACTGGTATATGGCATTTTCATGCCATGAAACTAAAAAAAAAAACTAAAACAATGTTATTGAGTTGAAAATTACACAATGTGGGCCGGGCGTGGTGGCTCACGCCTGTAATCCCAGCACTTTGGGAGGCCGAGGCGGGCGGATCACGAGGTCAGGAGATCGAGACCACGGTGAAACCCCGTCTCTACTAAAAATACAAAAAATTAGCCGGGCGTGGTGGCGGGTGCCTGTAGTCCCGGCTACTCAGAGAGGCTGAGGCAGGAGAATGGCGTGAACCCGGGAGGCGGAGCTTGCAGTGAGCCGAGATTGCACCACTGCACTCCAGCCTGGGTGACAGAGCGAGACTCCATCTCAAAAAAAAAAAAAAAAAAGAAAATTACACAATGTGAACTATCAGTGTGTGATGACAAGAATACGGTTATCAAAAACCTTTTGGCTGTACCTGTGTAATGCCAAATTCCCGTATGAATCTTAAAACATTTCTTTAACTCAACTGGGGTAAGGTTAGTTTATTGATATTGTTTAAATCTTAGAGAATATCAGAGATTCTCAGCTCTGTGACCTTTTCTTGATAGAAACGAGAAGGAGCTGGACGATGGGATAGTGGGGATGTATAATGAGTTGACAAAACTTCAACACGTTTTCCTTTTAATACTATGAGGTATCACGGAACTTAACTAAAAACTGATTTTCTATGGGAAAAAATTTATATCTATATTGATACCGAATTTTCATGTATTTTTTTGCCACAGATAGAAAATATGGTGACAACAAAATTTTGACCATTTATAAATAATAAGGTAAGTCCTCTGCATTTCAAGCTTATATAATTCTGTATTTCAAATTTTCGTTGTTGTAGATATAGAGATTAAATAAATGAAATGTGTTTGTCTATCAGACAAGGAATAGTTAAATGATGATTGGTACACAGTTTGGTGGTATGAAAACAGGAATTCTGATACACAGTTATTAAGAACAAGAACTTCCCTTTTGGGAAGGAAAGGTACTATCAAATTTTCATAAATGTGTAGTTTTTATATTGTCAATATTATTTCTAAAAAACATATGCTATAAAAGTGTAACACAAGAATGCAAAGACATGTACAAAAATATTCATTGCAAAAATTGTTGCAATAGTGAAAAATTTAGGATCCATCTAATAATCATTAATAAGAAAGAGGTAACATGCATGATAGTGAATCATGCAATAAGATTCTATGAAGCCTATAGAAAGAAGGAATATTAGTACCTTGGTAGTAAAATAGAAGGATATTTCACAATATATTCAATAAAAAGCAAGTTATAAGGCAGTATATATAATAAGAATACATTTCTGGGAGATAAAACCACTAATATAACTATGTTTCTATACACTGAATAAATTTAGAGAAGTATACGATATTAATAACTGCAGTTATTTCAGGGATATGAATTATACAGAGCTTTTATATTTCACAACATAAAATGTCTATATTGCTTTGGATCTTAACAATAAGAATATATTACTTCTATGTTCAGAAAATATAAAAAATATAAAAACTGTCAGAGAAATAATTAGGTAATTTTTGTTCTTGAACAATGCTATAGTGTTACTAGTTATTTTATTACGTAACTTCTAGTTTATTGAATTATCTTGTATGTGTTTATCAGAAAGTTTAAAAAGAGCTGAATTTGCTTGGCTTTCAGTTTTTTAGGTCTCAGTGTTAATTGTTAACTGAACATCAGAACACCTTTCATGATTCAACTTGTTTATGCATTTTGTGTTTATAATATGAAGAGATTTCAATCAAGTAATTATCATTAATGCTAACCATGAGCGTGCCCTACAATAAAAAAGTAACAAATTTTGCATCTAGCTGATGGAAATAACTACTATTTAAAAGAGATTTTTGCTTACACTGACCCTGAAAACATATTAGGGTCATTAAGAAAACAACCAAAAATATGTTTTTGTTTGTTTCACTTAAATGCTGTTGGTAAGTAAAGTTACCATTATGTCCTGTGTAACAGCATCACGGTGGCAAGGCTTATTTCCACTGCCATCTCTTAAAATACCATGCTTGACAGAAAGGCAATATACAAAATGCTACTTAACCTAGCTAACTTCAACATTTCTACACCAAAACAAATCACCTCAAAAACTGTAATGTAAACAGATGTTAGTCTACTTCCAAAATATGGCAGGCTAAATACCATGAAAATACCTGTAGGACAAAACACCTGGAAATGCTGGAGAAAAAATAACAAACTACATTTTTTATTGTTTTGTGAACAGTGAACTTCCAAAAAAGAAGGGAAATGTTTGGAGACCAAAATTAAGAGAAAACAGGAAGCCGCAATGGTAAGAAACATTAAGTTTACAATTCCGCTAAAGGAATTTGTCCATTTTCGTAATCTAGAACTTGTTTACAAAGTGGTAGCTGAACAAGATCCTAGACTTCTAACCTAAGAAAGGTGGGAGATAACTGAGATCTCTACTTAAATGTGAGATCCTTGAAGGGTTACATCTTCACTAAATGGTTTATTTAGAAAATATCTACCCTCTTGAAAATACAGATTATAAGACACGTGTCTGCTTCAGTCTCGATTCTAGGTGGGGAAGAAAGTTGTTCTAAGGATTAATCGTCACAGGTGTGTCCTTTTCAGCACTCGGGGTTTATCTGAGTCATCTGGGAAGTCCACAGCTTAAGTTGCAACAGTTTAGGTAGTTAGCTCCCTGAAGCACCTAGAAGAAACAAATAAAAATCCTCATTGGAAAGAAACAACCGAGGGTTTACGTAATTTCCCCAGATAAAATCTAACCCAAAATCCAAGAAAACATACCTGCATAAGCAAAACTAAGAAGAAAATAAATTAATACCTCAAATTAGATCCCATGGAATTCAGATAATAAAATTATCAGATACAGCATGAAATATGCTATATACAGCATATACAATTCACTCCTATATCTGAAGGAGTGAATCAAAAATATGGGGAAGGAATATGATGCTTTCAGAAAAGATTAGAAAAAATTGGCATGTAACTTCTTGAAAAAAAATCAAAAAATTTTTTGAGGACTTTTGCATCACTGTTCATCAGGGATATTGACCTGAACTTTTTTTGTGCTGTATCTTTGCCAGGTTTTGGTATCAGGATGATGCTGGCCTCATAAAATGAGTTAGGGAAGAGTACCTCCTTTTCAATTGTTTGGAATAGTTTCAGAAGAAATGGTACCAGCTCCTCTTTGTACCTCTGGTAGAATTCAGTGTAAATTTGTCTGGTCCTGGGCTTTTTCTGGTTGGTAGGCTATTTATTACTGCCTTAATTTTAGAACTCCTTATTGGTCTATTTAGGGATTCAGCTTCTTCCTGGTTCAGATTTTGGGAGGGTGTACAAGAATTTATCAATTACTTATAGATTTTCTAGTTTGTTTGCATAGAGATGTTTATACTATTATTTCGTGGTTGTTTGTAACTCTGTGGAGTCAGTAGTAATATCCCTTTTATCATTTCTGATTGTGTCTATTTGATTTTTCTCTCCTTTCTTCTTTATTAGTCTAGCTAGTGGTCTATTTCACTATTTTTTTAAAAAAAAAACAGCTCCCTCCTGGATTCCTTGATGTCTTGAGGGGTTTGTGTGTGTGTGTGTGTGTGTGTGTGTGTGTGTGTGTGTGTGTCTAGCTCCTTCAGTTTTGCTCTGATCTTGGTCATTTCTTGTATTCTGGTAGCTTGGCATTTGCTCTTGATTCTCTAGTTCTTTTAATTGTGATGTTAGGATATCGATTTGAGATCTTCTAGCTTTTTGATACGGGCATTTAGTGCTATAAATTTCCCTCTTAAAACTGCTTCAGCTGCGTCCCAGAGATTCAAGTAGGTTTTCTCTTTGTTCTCATTAGTTTCAAAGAACTTCTTGATTTCTACCTTAATTTCATTGCTTACCCAGGAGTCATTCAGGAGCAGGTTGTTCCATTATGATGTAGTTCTGTGGTGTGCGTGCCTTAATCTTCAGTTTTAATTTTTGCTGTGATGTGAGAGATTGTTTGTTATTATTTTAGTTTTTTTCGCATTTGCTGAGGAGTGTTTTACTTCTAAGTATGTGATCAATTTTAGAGTGAGTGCCATATGGTGCCGAGAAGAACGTATATTCTCTTGTTTTGGGGTACAGACTTCTGTAGATATCTATTAGGTCCACGTGATCCAGAGCTGAGTTAGGTCCTGAATATCTTTGTTAATTTTCTGTCTCAACGATCTGTCTAATATTGACAGTGGGACGTTAAAGCCTTCCACTATTATTGTGTGAGAGTCTAAGTCTCTTTGTAGGTCTCTAAAAACTTGTTTTATAAATCTGGGTGCTCCTGTATTGGCTGCATGTATATTTAGGGTAGTTAGCTCTTCTTGTTGAATTGACCCTTTACCATTATGTAATGCCCTTCTTTGTCTTTTTTGATCTTCGTTGGTTTAAAGTCTGTTTGCCAGATACTAGGATTGCAACCGCTGTTTTTTTCTGTTTTACATTGGCTTGGTAAATATTCCTCCATCCCTTTATTTTGAGGCTATGGGTGCCTTTGCACATGAGATGGGTCTCTTAAATACCGCACACTGATGGGTCTTGACTCTTTATCCAGCCTGCCATTCTGTATCTTTTAATTGGGGCATTTAGCCCATTAATATTTAAGGTTAATATTGTTATGTGTGAATTTGATCCTGTCATCGTAATGCTAGCTGGTTATTTTGCAGACTTGTTTATGTAGTTACTTCACAGTGTCACTGGTCTGTGAACTTCAGTGTGATTTGTAGAGGCTAGTAATGGCTTTTCATTTCCATATTATGTGTTTCCTTCAGCTGCTCTTGCAAGGCAGGCATGGTAGTAATGAATTCCCTCAGCATTTGCTTGTCTGAAAAGGATTTTATTACTCCTTCACTTACGAAGCTTAGTTTGGCTGGATATGAAATTCTGGGTGGAAAATTCTTTAAAAATTTTGAATATTGGCTTCCACCCTCTTATGGCTTGTAGGGTTTGTGCTTAGAGGTCTGCTGTTAGTCTGATGGGCTTCGTTTTGTAGGTGACCTGGACTTTCTCTCCGGCTGCCCTTAACATTTTTTCCTTCATTTCGAACTTGGAGAATTTGATGATGATGTATCTTGGGGATGCCCTCTCTCACCACTCCTTTCAACATAGTGGAAGTTCTCGCCAGCACAATCAGGTAAGAGAAAGAAATTAAAAACTTATTTAATAGGAAGATACAAAGTCAAATTGTCTTTGTTTGCAGATGATATGATTCTATATTTAGAAAACCTCATCATCTCAGCCCAAAAGCTTAAGTTGATAAGCAACTTAAGCAAAGTCTCAGGATGCAAAATCAATGTGCAAAAATCACAAGCACTACTATACACCAAAAACAGGAAAGCAGAGAAACAAATTACAAATGAACTCCCATTCACAATTCCTAAAAAGAGAATTAAATACCTAGAAATAGAGCTGACAAGGGAAGTGAAGGACCTCTTGAAGGAGAACTACAAACCACCGCTCCAAGAAATCAGAGTGGACACAAACAGATGGAAAAACATTCCATGTTCATGGATAGGAAGAATCAATACTGTAAAAATGGCCATGCTGCCCAGAGCAATTTATAGATTCAGTGCTATTCCCATTAAACTACCATTGACATTCTTCATATAATTTAAAATAAAACTATTTTAAAATTCACATGAAACCAAAAAAGAGCCCAAATAGCCAGGACAATCATAAGTAAAAATGACACAGCTGGAGACATCACGCTACCTAACTTCAAACTATACTACAAGGCTACAGTGATCAAAAGAGCATGGTACTGGTACAAAAACAGACACATAGACCAATGTAACAGAAGAGAGAAATCAGAAGTAAGACTGCACGTCTACAACCATCTGACCTTTGACCAACCTGACAAAAACAAGCAATGGGCAAAGGATTCCCTATTTAATAAATGGTGCTGGGAGAACTGGCTAGCCATATGCAGAAAATTGAAACTGGACCCCTTCCTTACACCTTATAAAAATTAACTCAAGATGTATTAGAAACTTAAATGTAAAACCCACAAGTATAACAATCCTAGAGGAAAATCTTGGCAATGCCATTCGGGATATAGGCATGGGCAAAGATTTCATGATGAAAACACCAAAAGAAATAGCAATAAAAGCAAAAATTGATAAATGGGATCTAATTAAACTAAAGAGCTTCTGCACAGCAAAATAAACTATTATCAGAGTGAACAGACAACCTGCAGAATGAGAGATTTTTTTTGCAATCTATCTATCTGACAAAGGGCCAATATCCAGAAGCTACAAGGAATTTAAATTTACAAGAAAAAAGCATACAACCCCATTAAAAAGTGGGCAAAGAACATGAACAGATACATCTCAAAAGAAGACATTCATGCAGCCAACAAACATATGAAAAAAAGTTCAACATCACTTATCATTAGAGAAATGCAAATCAAAACCACAGTAAGATAACATCTCACTCAGAATGGTGATTATCAAAGTCAAGAAACAACAGATGCTATTGAGGTTGCAGAGAAATAGGAATGCTTTTACACTGTTGGTGAGAGTGTAAATTCGTTCAACCATTGTGGAAGACAGTATAGTGATTCCTCGAAGATTGAGAACCAGAAATACTATTTGACATATCCATCCCATTACTGGGTATATATCCAAGGGAATATAAATCATTCTATTATAAAGATACATGTAGGCCAGGTGTGGTGGCTCACACATGTTACCCCAGCACTTTGGGAGGCCAAGGGAGGCGGATCATGAGGTCAGGAGTTCAAGGCCACCCTGACCAATATGGTGAAACCCCGTCTCTACTAAAAATACAAAAAGCAGCTTGGTATGGTGATGCATGCCTGTAGTCCCAGCTACTTGGGAGGCTGAGGCAGGAGAATCACTTGAACCCGGGAGGCAGAGGTTGCAGTGAGCCAAGATTGCACCACTGCACCCTAGCCTGGGCAACAGAGTGAGTTTCCATCTCAAAAAAAAAACAAAAACACGCACATTTATGTTCATTGCAGTACTATTCATAATAGTGAAAGCATGAAATCAACCCAAATGCGCATCAATGATAGACTAAAGAAAATGTGGTACATATACACATGGAAAACTATGCAGCCATAACAACGAACAAGATCATGTTCTTTGCAGGGACATGGATGGAGCTAGAAGCCATTATTCAGCAAACTAACACAGGAACAGAAAATCAAATACCACATGTTCTCACTTTTAAGTGGGAGCTGAACGATGAGAACACATGGACACAGGAAGGTGAACACACCCACAGGGGCCTGTCAGGGGCAGCAGGGAGAGTATCAGGAAAAATGACTGGCGCATGCTGGCCTTAATACTTGGGTGGTGGGTTGATAGGTGCAGCAAACCACTGTGGCAACCATTTACCTATGTACATCCTGCACATGTGTCCTGGAAGTTAAAATTAAAAAAAATTAAGAGCATGCAATTTCTTAATATAATAACACAATTTTAGAATTAGGAGAACTTTTGCTTGCTTTAACTACATAATACCCATTTTAGAATGAAAAAAAGCATTTAAAATTTTTGTATACCTATAAAACCACCTAGAGATGGCAGAGACTTTTTCAGAATATTTGTATACGGTAATGTGTTGGTGAAGTTATCTACATTGTTTTTAAAGATATATTTCATTCTTGACTAGTCTTTTTACTCAGTTTTTATCTAAGATAAACTTTCTGTTGGAGTACTGGCATGATAAATTTAGTCTGAATTTCTTGTGAGACAGAATTGCTAATTTGTTATAACACTACACAGAACAAGGTCTTGTGAAATAGCAATCTGTTTTTAAAAGACTTGTGGTGTGAGAAAAATTTTAAAAACTATTATGAATTTGCACCATGCTTAAAAATTAATAGTACAAAAAGAAAGGATGAAGAATAGTCAAACATTTTGAAGAACAAGATGAGGCTCCTTGTTCTCCCTAGATATCAGTGCTGATTATAAAGCTTGAGTAATCAGGACAGTTTTTTCAGTTTTCAACTTGCATAGAATAGAAAGAACAAATTGCACATCCCCAAAAATAAGCCAATGAACTGATACATGATATGCTGTGCAGTAATGCAAGCATTCATTCCATGGGGAGGAAAGTAGAAAAGTAAAATGAATCCCTACCTCACACCATACAAAGAATCAATTTCAGATGATTTAAAGTCTGAAAGGTAAAACATTAAAATTGTAAGGCTTTTAGAATACAACATAGAAAAATACATTCATAACCTGGGGGGGTAATAAAGGTTTTCTTAAGCTAGATATAAAGCATATTCCATAAAGGAAAGTGTAGATAAAGTTATCAATTAAAGCTTATTTTTATAAAAATACACCACCATATGAAGATTGAAAACCAAAGAAGTGATACAACTGACAGAGGATTAAAATCTAGGCTACACACACAGACATAGATATACAAATCAAGAAAACCCAATGAAAATTAGTGAAATATATAAATAAGCAATTCATATTGAAAATGGGAATGGTAAATAAACCTATTAAAAGGTGCTCAACCTCATAAGTAAGCAAGGAAATGTGAATGTAAACCTTAATAAAGTACCTTTTTACACCCCTTAGACTGGACAACATGAAAATGTCTGATAATACCAAGTATTGCCAGAGTGTGGACCAAGAAAAACTCTTACAAATACTAATAAAACTGTAAACCATGTGAAAAACAATTTAATATTGACTGTATTATACCCTGAAACAGAAATCTACTCTTAGGTAATACATCAACTAGAAAAATTTTTATGCACATTCATAAAGAGATATAAACAAACATGTTCCCAACAGTATTACTTATAATAGTAAAAACTGTCATCAGAATGTGAATGTGATGAGTTTATACAATTAACTATTATGCAGCATTAAAAATCAGTCAACCAGAGTGACACATATGAAGATGAATCATTCTCATTTACATAATGTTGATATTTTAAAAATCAAAAGCAATTTGCAAAAGAATGCATACTGTATATCATTTATATAAGTTACCTATGCTAAGCAATACAAAAATATTGTTAGTACTCAAAGTGCACAAAATATATGAATGTATAAATGTACAAATAAATACAAAATTTAGAAACGAGGTTATCTTTTGTGTGTGGGGGAATGGGGTGGACAGAGAGAGGAATGGGAGAGGAGGCTTCAGTCATATCCATAATGCTTTCTTAATGGGCATAATGGGTGTATCAGTGGTCATTGGATTTTTTCACCTTAAACAGGCAAATTAATGTTTACAGAATAATTATTCAAATGAATTAAAATCCACAATAAAGAAGCATTTTCTTTAGCTAGAACAGATTGTTAATTTGAGAGGCCAGTTTCATAGTAAAACCCCTCTAACAAATTCATTTGAAGAAAAATCTTAATGACCTACCTCCATTTTCTATTCAGAACCTCAGCCTGGTTTTTCAAAAACTAACCACAACAAAGCATCACTCTCCACCCTTACGGTACCCCACTCATACTGATCCTGTCTTACTAAGGTCTACTGTCTCTGAGGTTTTCAGACCTTCATCTTCATGCATCAAAATTCAGTAATGTTTTCTATTTCCCCAATTACCAGTATCTAATTAAGCCAATCCTGTTAAGATACTAACAACTCAAAAACCAAAAGTGTTATCCTTTCTATATGTAGTTTTATTTTAATGAGTAATTGCCAAAGGGGATATCTTTTATGACAAGGGTAGCATTTCAGGCATCCAAAGAGAAATATTCAAAGATATTTGACATCTTATTGTTTAATATCGCCACGAGTTTTATTTTGAAATAAGGTTAGTCTTGCTTAGCCTAAGAAGCATCATTATTTCAAAGATTTTCGTAGTGTGGGTCAAAGAAATTGATTAACAACTTGCAAAATTGTATAGCCTTAATGTCTAACCATTTATAGATGTAATATGACCATCAAATCTGGTAAAACTGCCTTGATCTAACTTTTAAAATGGTGATAGTTTTTAGTGTTGGGCCTCTGAACAACATCCAAAGTATATTTAGCATTCCTTTCTCCAATTTTTAGACAGTCATCTGCATTTCCAGAGGGTTGATGACGGGGCAGCTTGAAGTTTAAAGACAGCACCTGCATTTGCATTTCAATAGTTCCATATTTCTATGAAATCACTGAAATCTCTTCAACATCTCATTGTTTAAATAGTAAGGGTGGCCAGATTTCATTCAAGATTCATACTCTTACAAAAATATGGAGCCATTGTATTCAAAGCTTATTCTAAAGAGAATACCTTCTCTTTACACCTTATAATCCTGTTTGTTAAAACCCATAACCATTAGGTGGACATCTGAACATATTTAAAATATTTTATCCAATGGATTTTTATGGTCCAAAATCAAGATTCTAAGACAAGATAAATGGGAAAGGAGGACATGTAGTTTGAAATGCGTTATGTCAGCACCATCAATTTTTAATTCGGGGTTCCAAAATTATCTTTTTCTCCATTGGAAAGGAATACGTTTGTTTTCACGTAGGAAACTACTTCTGCTTAACACACAGAAGGTAACCTCATTGGTAGGTATGCTGCCTGTATGCAAGGATCTGCAGTTACTCATAACTGGCTGTGTTTTTCAACAGAATAATTTTTGTCAAATATTTTGATACAAAAGAATGAAGCCTGAAGTTAAAATAAGAAATTCTGGGCTCAAGTGCCAGGCAACTGGATACCCTTATGAGATGAGCCTTTGTGCGCTTCCTGTAAGCGTGTATTAGATTATCCACCACCTAGATTTAAGAAAGGATTAAATGAAAGAATATATGTGAAAGTACTGTGTTGATTGTATTAAAAAGAACTGGAAACCCATAAAGGACCGCTAAAATTGTGTAATTGTTGCGCCAGGTTATTTTGTCAATACCTGTTTAATCAACACCTAAAATATTTCATGTCACTCCATCCAGCTGAGACATTGAGATGGCAAAATGTTTAAAAGGACAACACTACAGGTGAAAAAAACAGGGCACAACAGCAGTCAATTCAAAAAAAAATTCTTTTAACGATTTTATTCCATTTCCTTGCCATTTTCAGAACACTTTCTTTTGGTGTTTTGTAACAATATAAAAAAATGATCTGGCTTTTCAAAATATACCCCTTTTCCTTTCTATATGCAAATGATATGAAACACTGGCAAGTTGTCCTTAAAAGTCAGCCCACCTTCATGGCCCAGATAAAGTGGGCAATAATTCCTCTCTAGGTCCTCGGCACATTAGGTGCCAGTCTCTCAAGTCTTTTCCTAGACAATTTCTAGCAGCCAGGAAACATAATTTTTGACCTTGAAGACTTTAGCATTCCAAGTCTAAGAATACAATCAGGTGTGTTTTCTTGCGGCAAAGTGTGAGCTTACACACACCCCCAGAGTGGCATGTGAATGCTGTGCATAGTCTTGACTGTGTTTGAGGTTAGAGAACTAAAGACACGATTCTTTCTCTCTTGTAATGAAGAAACAAAAACCACATGGCCTATATTCCACAAAAGAATACCAGCATAATATATCCATTTTAAAAGATGGAATTCATTAGATGTGTATAGAGAATAAAAGTGTAAATATAGGCCGGGAACGGTGGCTCACGTCTGTAATCCCAGCACTTTGGGAGGCCGAGACAGGTGGATCACCTGAGGTCAGGAGTTCGAGACCAGCCTGGGCAACATGGTGAAACCCCGTCTCTACTAAAAATACAAAGAAATCATCCGGGTGTGGTGGCGGGCGCCTGTAATCCCAGCTACTCGGGAGGCTGAGGCAGGAAGATCGCTTGAACCGGGGAGGAAGAGGTTGCAGGGAGCCCAGATCGCGCCATTGCACTCCAGCCTGGGCAACAAGAGCGAAACTCCGTTTCAAAAAACAAAACAAAAAAAAGTGTAAATATAGTACTAGCTTCATCAATATGTCTTGCTGCTTATGGGACTTTAGAGAAGCGTATGAGAAGAAAAAAGAAGAAAGTGTGTGTGCCTTTACGTAAGGGAGCATATGAGAGAGAGAGAGAGAGAGTGTGTGTGTGTGTGTGTGTGTGTGTGTGTCAGAGAGAGAGAATGTTCATGGCAGGAGGAGGGGCGGTGAATATATGAAGGGAAGTTGGGAAACCCCTTCCCTTTTTGTGCACTCCCAGGGCAGCAGCCGCAACCCCAGAATGCGGAGAGGACTTGAGAGCAGGCACAAGGTCCGCTGCCATGACCGAAGCGAAGCGACCTGACGCACAAGCAGAGACTTTCCTCCTTGGCAGCCAACAACCTGCAGCAGGCAAGGCGGGCGGGGGAGGAAACCCCGAGGAGGCGCTCCCGGCCGCCTCTTTGCTGAGATAGCAGGAGCAGCAGCCCGAGGAGCCACGAGCTCGGCGTCACCGAGCGGGTGCGGGTGCAGGGGCACGCAGGCGGGCGCGCAGGCCGGGAGCCACTTCTGCCGCTCAGGCGGCCCCGCTGCAGGACACCGCGCCCCGCTGCCCGAGCGCCCGGGGCTGGCCCGCGAGCGGGAGGAGCCGGCGGCCGCGCTCCGCCCGGCGCGGAGATTCCCACCACCTGCCTCGAACACCACGGAGGCGAGAGGAAGCCAGAGAGCTCGGCCTCTCGTCCCGTTCTCGAAAAGCAGCCCATCGTGACGGAGCCGGGAGAAGGCTAGCGTTTCAATTCCGTGCGGGACTGGGATTCTTCTTCTCATAATCTGGGGGAACCGGAGTAGAGGTCAGAGGGACAGGCGAGGACCTCAAAAAGGGACCGAGGGTTGTGAACATGGTTACCCCCTCCTACCACTGGAAAATCTCCTTGACATTTTTCACACTTTGAAGCAGCTGCAGCTGGTGTCGTCGGAGAAGGGGGTGGGAAGAAAGAGAGGGGGCGGGGAGAGCGGTGAGACACAGCCGAGAGCCATGAGCGGCGCCTCCTCGCCTGCCAATCCTGGCACCTGTGCGCCCAGCCACTGCACGGAGGAGGACCCTACTCCGGGTGAGCACCGGGCTTGAAGCCACGGACACCCGGCCCCTGTGCGGCGGGTTCTCGCCGGCGGGACCTGCAGCCGCCCACGCGGGCCACCGCCACCGCCTCCTGCAGTTGCGGAGCGCTCAGCCCCTCCGAGACGCCCGCTGCGCCCTGGCCCCCGGGGATCCTCGCCCTGCACAGGCGCGGCGACGGGCAGGGGTTGTTACGGAGTTGGGTGCAGGATTCGCCTTTCCTGCTCGGCTCTTCTCCGCCCAGGATTTATTGTCTGTGGAGCCTTCTGGGGGCGGGGAGGGAGCTGCGCCTCCGCCGCCGCCGCCGCCGCCGCCGCTGCTGCTGCTACGGTCGCTAGCGCGGCGCGCTGGGCAGGCTGAGGCTGGGGAGTGGACGCGCTCCTGCCTCCCCGGCCGGCGCTTCGGGCTTCCCCTCAGCCGCTTCCCGCGGGAACCTCTCCCGCCGTCCACCTGAAGGGCACCGGCATCATGGTCTAACGTGGCACCTTCTGGATTCCCCTCTGTCTCCTGTTCTTCCTACCTGCTACTCCTTCCCTCCTCTTCGCCTCCTCCGAGGACCCTGGCGCCCACTCCGCCGCGGACCCCTGAACACTTAAGGAATAACCCTTGGCAGCTGCACGACTGCGCTCTCCGAAACCTCATGGGCAGCTTCTCCCGCCGGCGATGTGAGTAAGGCACGCTCGCTCCGTGGCGGAGGGTGCCGCGGGGGCCGTAGGCGCGCGAGGTGTGGGACCCCAGGGGCCGGCCCGGGGCGGGGGTGGCGGGGCGGGAGGCTTCGGCGTTCGCGGGGAGCGGCTTGTGCGGTGGCCGATGGAGGCGGCGATGATGGGGTAGGTTGCAGAGCATTTGGAAATGGGGTGCTAACTGGGCGGGTGCATGGGAGCACCGAGTAGCGTGAGCTGGCAAGAGACCTTAAAGGGTTACATACTGCGAAAAGGAAAGGTAAATGCTGGGCGCTGGTGCTGGGACCGCTGGTTCCGCTGAAATTAGGTTTAGCTCCTCGTTGTTATCTTGGGTATCTCCAGTCAGCTTTTTTCCCAAGAGGTGTCTGAGGGATGAAGCGCGTGTTTGATCGTGACACACTCACACTCACACACACACTTGTGGCAGGACGCACTTGTCTCTTTATCTTGGAAGGTGTTGTATCAATGTCTCGGTGTCTGTTTGAAAAAATAGAATTAGAAGATTTTTATGTGATTGGGATTGCAGGGAAAGGGTGGGGTTTGGGGGGATGGAGGGGACGCAGGAACATGAAAGACTGGAGGACGGAAAGAAGTGGGGGAGCGTGTTCCCTGGGAGTCAGGGAGAACCTTGCCTCCCTCCCCGTCAGCTAGACAACTCCTGCCCACACATCTCCTTTGTGTGGCACGAGAAGCTGGTGAACCTGCCTATTCCCAATCCAGCGCTGGGTCCCCTTGAGGATCCTGCGTCCTCCTCTCCGAGTTATTAAGGATGCAGGACGTGTTTCGGATTCGACGTGGGAAGAGGGAGGGAAGCACATTAGCATTAAGGTAATCATGGCACCCTGGCTCGTGGACTGTTAGATTGGCTACCGGTGGTCTCTAATCTGACTGTTTGCAGAGTCGAGAATGGGGGCGGGGGTTGGGGGACTGTATAGATTGCCTTTTAAAATAGTGTGACTTCATAATAACGGAGATGGCTGCAAGATTGCTTCCTTACACTACTTCTCGGCCATCAGGGCTGAATAAAGGACCCGCCTCCGCCCTCTACTCCCGCTCTTCTCTGGCTGTCTCTTCCCCATCAAGTCACAAAGCGAGCGGGTTGGGCGAGAGGGCACGGCTCGAGGCAGAGAAGAGACGGGGTCACTTTCGCAACTCCCAGGAATCGGCTTCAGAAAGGAACCATCTGCGACTCCCACGTTCCTTTCGAAGTTCTCCTTCAAAAGGAATTACAAAAAAAAAAAAAAAAATAGCGATGGGGGGTGGGTCCTCCCCCTGCTCTGTTCGATTACTTCCCCAATACTCTTTCAACACATCTGATGTACCTGCAGTGGTAACTGGGTCAGCAGGTAAATAGATTCGTATCTGTATATGTCGAAATGTGGCTCTGCTGATGGATGAAAAGCAATTTTATGTGAGCATATTCTAACCTAGGCGAAATTTCAAAGCACAATAGAGATTTTTATAGCGTGGGCGAGAAGAGTGCATTCCAGCGAAAGCAGGACACGTGATCCCTGCAAGGGAGAGATACAGTATTAGGAACTCGGTTTTCTTTGTTCCAGCCTGAGCCTATGAGATGTTCAGCATCCTGGTTGCTTAAGTCCTCCTACAGAAGGAAAATAATAATAATAATAATAAAGTTGATCGGAGGCTAAATAGAGGGAAAATAAGCACAGGTAGATATGCGTGAACGGTTTGAAAGCTTCGCCTCTGCCTTTTCTTTTTTCTACCGCCCACCCTTCACCCCCACCCCTTGCTCCAGCCAGCCCCCTATTTTAAAATGAGGCATTTCCTCTGGGAGACGGTGGAAAAGTTCTCCAGCCCCTGCACACGTGGGTTCTCCAGCACTTCAGAACCTGCTGTGATTCGCAACAGATTACACCACCTTCCCAGTCCAAGTGTCACGCCTCCGTCCAGGCTTCCTTGAGTTGGCTTCCAAGAAGGACTCTAAGGGAACTACCATGAGGTGTTTTTTATTTGTTTGTTTGTTTGTTTTTACAAAAGACAGTAAAGCAACGAAGTCTTTACTTTTTAGAAATCATTGATTGCACAGGGGGAAAAATGAGAAAGTAGGGATGTAGGAATGATTTTATGTTTCCTTAAGAGTCATGGGGCTAAAGTATATTGGGGGTGTGTTTAGTGATTGCGTTTGGACTTCTGAGGTGTCTCAGGCCTGTGAAAAATGTCCTGAGGTTAGAATATTTATTAATTTAGTGGAGATATAACTTGTTTACGACCCAACATTTAGAGTTACCTGACTTGGAGATTTCTTATTTCATTTTCACTTAATGTTTTATAATCCATCTTAGTAGGCTAAAGTTTTTAAAAGGTGGTTTATTTATGTGTTATGCTGCATTGCATCATACTAATATGTAATGATAAGAAAAACAGTCAATTTTCATGACTTATTATGAGGTGAGAGTTCTTTATACATTTTTAAGAAAAAATTGACTATCCAAGAAAAAATGTGTACTTACCATGGCAACACTTACATTCTATATCACTTGTGTCTGCACATATGCAGCTTAGAAGTAGAAACAACTTCATAAAGAAACCTGGTCCAATTGCAGTAGCCATGTTTTATTCAGAATTTTAGTGCAGCTTTAGGCTGTCATTAACATTTTCCCAATTAAATTCTTATTCCACTTTTTTAATAAGCTTTTAATTTTTCTAATTCCTTTATAAAATGCAGAACATAAGCTTAAAGTGTTTTTGTGTGTCTGCATTTTTGTTTGCTTTGGATTTCAAAAAATCACGAAGATATAAATTAATATTATGAATGTTATTGCTTATGAAAGTAATAAACTATATTATCTATATGATGTTCATTCCAATGGTACTTGTAGATCTCTCTTATTTCAGCACATAGTACACGATTAAATATTTGATACAAAAACTTGGTCTTGCTAATCACAATGTTAAAACATTCACTTTTTAGAACAGGTAAAATATTGATGTTAGGTTTTAATTGATGTATCAAAATTACACTTATAGATACTAAAATTTTATTTTCTGAATGACTGTGGCCCCAATATAAAAAGGAATCACACATTCCACGAGATTATAACTTCATTTCTTACTCAGATTAACAGACTACACGAAGTGTAACCAATTATTGATGAATTATCATCTGAATTATTTATGGATTCTTATTACATTTTCTTTCTTCATATAAATTATTTCATAGTTTTTTGAAAAAAATTATTTCAAACATATATGCTGTTGAGCACAATAGTTATAATAGCCAAACTATCATTGAAAGACATTATTTGGTGTATTTTGTGGTCTCAAATAACAATGACTGCTTTGCAGAGTATCATCCACATTCTTTTTTGGACCCGTGTAAATTTGCAAGATGACTTTAGGGGAATGTTAACTCAAATCTGTGACATATAACAGACTTTTAGTTTATGACAAGCCGAGTTACCATTAACTAATTTTTATTGCCACGGAAAGATATCATTGGAGATGATTCTAGGCTCTTTGGAGAACCTTGAAGTTTTCACTCTGAATTTCTTTAATTTAGCAGTCAACGTCAGTCTTCAATAGAGAGTTTTCAACGTTTCAACATTAAGAAATAAAATTTTAATATAAAGATAGCAATTTAAACCTATAATGAAGCAAATTATATTCTGACGGAACAAAAAAGCAAATTATATAAGCTATTGTAATTAAATCAAATACCTAAATCTAAAAAAGGAGATTCATAGACAGGTTTCACATGTGTTTTAAAAAACTTATTTGTGAATTGTCAATAAAAACTCAAAATGAAAAGTGGCACTATAAATCAACAATGTTTGAATGATGGTTGCCACAAATCAATAGTAATTTTTCTTTATGTGGCTTTCAACCATGTTATTTATGTGACTCAGGTTTGAATCATTAGAAATAATTATATTTTTATAGAAACAACGGTAGGGTATTACCCTGAGATAGTGAAAGAGGAGTAAGAAAAACTTAGGTATGTCTAGAAGTAATATGCAGTCTCAGGTAATACATCTCTTTTAACAAGATAAAATAGAGGTGGCAATAATTACTATTTTATAACTGTAGGACGTACCAAATAAGACAAAGGGGTACATGAAATGTGGTTTGGAAATTTTAGAAGAGTGAAGTATAAACTTTTTTGTACAGATTAGTTTTTGTGTAGTAATGTGTGTGTGGGGTGTGTGTGTGTGGGGTGTGTGTGTGGGGGGGGTGTGTGTGTGGGGGGGGTTGTGTTTAGTGACAGCATAGTATAATTATGTATATTATATAATGGTGTAATTAAAAGCATGCCATTTAAATAATCAAATATGTCTATTTCCTATCTCAAAAAAAGTGAATATGCTCAGAAATCCATGAACATCACTTGTCATATTGCCTCCCCTACCATAGTACCTGAACTGTAATCATAATCATAATAAGTTACCGCTTGCTAAATTCTTACCATGAGTCATGTGCTTTACTTCAAAATAATCCTATAGGAAGCATTATTCTCACTGTTTTAAAGATTAGAAAACTGAAACTCAAAGACAGCAAGTGGCAAATCCATGCCACATGGAAAGTGATGGGCCAAGATTTAAGCCCAGATTTGGCCCCTGTTCATTTTTCCCCATTCTGTGCTCTCTTCTTCATGGCATAAATTGAAGTTCGGTAAATAACCGAAATCTGTAGATTATGGAAGTTTTTCCTGGTGTACAAAGAAAAATTAAGATTTTGAACCAGCTTTTGAAAGCTGCATATTTGGTGATAATACACCCTATTATTTTTGGACTATTATTTAATGTAGGTATAGAAAGTACTGTTGCTTATTATCTTGGAATAATTCATTCACGACAGAAATTTAATAACCTAGTAGAATCTGTCATATAAAAGTACATTATGGAAGTTTTCAATAAAGCAAATTTTGAGTCAATAGCTGTCATGTCCATTTTGAAACTATGATGATGCACTTGATAATTAAGCCCCTGGGGAGGCATCATATATGCTAATTAAATTATTAATCATAATAGAAACATCATTTGTCATTCAAAGACATGGGAAAAATATTAAATACATTAATAACCCAAAGGATTTCCTGTGTACACTCATTCTCATTTTATTGTTCATTGCTTAATAAACTACTTAAAATCTCTATACAAAATATTATTTTACTTCAATACACGTGAAAGGAATAGTAGTTGTCAGGGATGAAGCATTGAAATGTCTATTGACATTGACATGATCTGTTTAAATATTTTAACAATGGAGCAGTTGTTTACATTGTTTAAAGAATTCATTTATAGACTTCTTAAAGATGCAGTTTCTTCAGTTGTGCCAGGATATTTTTGCTGTACATGAAGTTCAGTAAGGTTGAAAGCATACTTAACACGAGGGGATAGGTATGTCCAAGGTAGTATCATAACAAATGGCTTAAGTTAAAAACAGTGGAACTGTAGGACACTTGTGTGTGTGGCGGGGTGGGTCAGATGAGGGAGATATTTAAATGTTGTGGTACTCAAGAGGTAAAGTAGTATGAGAACAAGTGAGAAGCTATTGATTTCAATTATAGAAAAGAGGTAGCTGACCTTAAAACAAAACAACAGCATAAGTACTATCATTATCATCATGAATTTTTCATAGGTAAAAAGAAATGGTACTGTGAAAAGCAGAAAAACAGAGCTAACAGAGGAAAATATGGGACAAACAATTGGAAAAGAGCTGTTAGACAAGTCACTGAGAAACTACAGGATTTTATGTTATTATATTGAAAAAGATAAGAATACTCTGGCATAGTGGCAAAATACCTTATGGATGCTTGGCTGTATTGTCAATTTATTCAATAATGGAAGGAAAGGTAAGAAATGAACTTTATTAAGATACTGCCTAAGTATTATGAGACATTTATTGCACTAAAAAGGTAAGTAATGAACACAAAGCTAAAATATGCCAGCTGAACTTAAAGAATTAATGTGTTACAGATGGTGTAACTAAAACAATTAAAAATTGCAAATAATAGACTTCTAAATACTAACTACTTAAGTGTTCTGCCCCAAAAGTATTCATCATTGTAGTTCTTACCACCAGTAGGCACCTTACAGAACCATGTTGGATGGAGATATACCTTGGACCACGTATTTTGAGCACTCATAAAATTAAATAGTTACTATCCAGTGTTATTCTGATCAGTGTAATTCAAGACATGAAAAAAATTTCTTCCCTATATCAAGTGTGATTAATTTCTTAAGACAATTATAAAAGCTATTGTAATTAAATCAAATACCTAGTTAAACTTAGAGTGAGTGTTAAATATTAGCGAAGTCCTTAGGGTAATATGGTATTGTTGAACACTGGGCACACCACGCACATACACATACAGCTGTAGTTGTTCCATTTCACAACACATATGCACACACAGACATAGCTGTAATCTTACTGTTTCAGGAGTTTATAACACGCCAGAGCTGGAAAGGAATTTAGAGGGTCTCATTTTATAAAAAGAGGAAACTGAAGCCCCACTAAGTATACTTTCTTGCTGAGGGTCATCCAGCTGTTAATGGGAGAAATAGCAATAAAACCAGGTCTCATAGCTCCCACTGTCTGCCAGTAAAACCACACCCTTGGAACTACTGGGGTCTCTTATACCCGAGCAAAGTAGAAGAGAGAAAGGAACCTTAATTCAATCGATCCAATTAATATATCTAGCCAATTTGATGACACTATCCAAAAAGCATTTCTTTTTCATTTAATTTTTGGCCTGAATTTCAATCTGAGTTTAATTTTTGGCCTTAATTATGCCCTGAGTTTCTATTTGGCTTAAGCATTTTGGACAATTGCCTCATCCTCCACTTTGACTTGACTGTCTAGGCAGACTCCCATGCTATAAATTTAACATCTGTTAAGTATTCTATTTTTAAAATATCTTTATTTAAGAAATGTGGAATTAATTTTCACTAATATTGAAGCACTTAATTTGGATACTATATCCTTTCTTAAAATATTAAAATTCAAATGTTCTTTTTAAATCATTGATCTTTTTAGGATAACGCCAGCTAAATGAATGTTGGATGATGAAGAAATGTTCAATTCATTTTAAATAAATAAATTCTCTTCTAAATTTGCTAATTTTATTAGGGGTCAACCAATGAGTTTTCTCACCAAAAAAACAAGAAGGATTTTAAGTGCTATTAGGGCTTTCTATAAACTATTACTTCAAATATGAATTAGGAAACCATTCGAATCAGGAAAATAAAATACAATACAGTTGGAATTTGTAAAACAGACTCATTTCTGAGAAGTTTTTCGCATTATTAAGTTACGTTTTGGGCTGGGCGACTGTAATCCAGCACTTTGGCAGGTTGAGGTGGGATGATTGCTTGAGTCCAGGAGTGTGAGACCAACCTGGGCAATACAGTGAGACGTTGTATCCACTTTTTTTTTAAGTAGCCAAGAGTGGTAGTGCTCACCTGTAGTCCCACCTACTCAGGAGGCTGAGGTGGGAAGATTGCTTTAGCTTAGGAGGCAGAGGTTGCAGTGAGTTGAGATCACACTACTGTACTCCAGGCTGGGTGACAGAGTGACACTCTGAAAAACAAAAAAAAGTTACTTTGGAAGGTCCTTTAAAATAGTAAGATCCTTCCTTCCTTCTAAATATCTGGTGATACATCTGTTATGACTTAGTTCTTCTGTTACAAGACAAATTTGAAATAAACGTTTCATTTATATTTTTTCTAATGCTAAAATTCTTAGTCCACCATATCTAGAAGCTTTGATTACAGGTAAACTTAAGGCAAGATGTTTTATAACCCACCAGCAAACCATATTAGCAATGATTATAAAGCATTTTTGAAATTATGGTATAAATCTCTTAAAATATGTATTTGGGTTGTAAACAATGAAATGTAGAAATATTTACAAAGAAAAGTTTTGATTAAACAAGATACCTACATACCTACACAGTCCTATCTAATAACCCTTTTTAAAAGACATAACTCCTTAGGAAGGAAATAATGTTTTAAATTGAAGAAACACCATGATGACTAAATTAATGCATCACATATCAGCACATTAGCTATGCTTTTCAATTGTAAAATGGTTCTTATTCATGCCAGCTTTCAGTGTACTGTTCAGAGGCTCGTGGGTGTGATGGAACGGAACATATTTCTGCATCTGTGAATGTAATCCCACACACCATTTTACATGACAAAATCTGAATGTCCTAAGTCTAGGTGTTAACAGTAATACAAGACATCAACCTCTCCCAGTCCAGGGTTCTAATTACTCCATAATAATTCCTGTTTTATCTTTTGCACTATCTAATTTTATTTAATGAGCGGTTATTTACACATGTAATATAAGGAGGATGGACGTTTTTTGTTTGTTTACTTGCTTTTTCTGCCTCGTCATATCTAAGGTTTGCTTCCTGCAGACAAAAAGCAAGCCACTGAAACTCAAACGCAGTAGACATCAATGTGGGATGTGAACACAGGGGGCTGGGTACAAAGTTGATGTGCTTTTGTACTTTGGTACAAGAAGAAACTACTAGAACTGTTATGCATGTTTAAGTTCCATATAAAAATCATGGGTAAACTTATCCATAATTTATATAAAGGAATATGTTGTTAATCTCCTTCCCCCTCTTCCCTAGTAGAATGTCTTTGTATAATCATGTGCGAAAAATAGATAGAAATGCATGAAAAAAAGTTGTATTTTAGTCCTGGTAATATGGATTAATACTTCCTTGTTTTAAATGCCACTTAATGGTTTTAATATTATTGCTTAACAATGGAAAAAATAGCGTATTTTCGTGTAGAAGATAGAAACTTTATTGGGTGTCAAGTGTTATAATTTAATGAATCAACATAATAAAATGTAATATGCCAGCTTCTAGTATTTATATTAAAAAGGAAGGTAACAAAAAAACCCTAAAATGTTACTTGGGTTTTATATTCTCTTTTTCTGGATGTGAGTCAAGTGAGAAATTCACCCTCACACTGAGTAAAGATCACCGTTAAGTTGAATAGGAATATAGTTTAATGAAACTTCAGAATCCCTTGGTTACATTCTCCACATATCTTTTTTAAAAAAATAAAAAAGGTTAAACCTTTAAACTGTGTGATTTGTGTGATCACACAAAGGTCACTTTATATTGGTATTTTTAGGATACTTCAATATATGGACCATTCATTCATTCCCAGCATCACTGTTTAAATAATTATTTAAATGACTGTTTCCCCAACCAGCACATATGTAGAGACTCACTGGATATTTTATCCCAAGCAAACTAGCTCACAGCCTGGTGCAGAAAAAGATGCATGTTGTGTGAATGAATGTTTCAATGAATGAATCGTTCCACTTATTCTTCTGAATGCCTCTAAACGACTCTTGTAGCCATTAGCACAGTTTCCCTCAATTCCTTCTTCTCCTCCTTTCTGAGAACATCATAGGATTGTGCTTCCCAGCCATAGCCATATGACTTGCTTTGGTTGAGGCAATCAGAGCAAAAGGTAAGGAGTGTCTCTTTTTTTTTGTAGAGCCAGCATCTTCCCATGTTGCCCATGCTGGTCTCAAACTCCTGGGCTGAAGCAGTCCTCCTGACTTCACCTCCCAAAGTGTTGGGCTTACAGGTGTGAGCCACTGCACCTGGCCTGAATAGAAGTGTTTATGACCCAGTGCACTGCTTGCTCTTTCCCTAACAAAGTAATTGTGGAAGCACATGTCATGATAGAGCCTCCATCATCCTGGTCCAGGAACAATTACACTAAATGCAGACCTCCTGGCAATAGGTATTTGACATGTGGTGTGAGAAAGAAATAAAGCATTGATATGTTTGGATTTGGGGAGTTGTTTGTTTAATAGAGAATAACCTACTCCTCCCTCCTTCTCAAATTTATTGAGTTTGAAAGACAAAGGATAAGTGAAATCCTATTCTATTAAAAGTAGAATCCTAATTTCCAGTTTACAGTGTCACAACTACAGAAATAAGTATGCTACTAATTTGGATCGTAATATTAAAACATATTACATTTTATGACTGGTTAAAGATATAATTTTTAACAAAGCTATTATTTAATACATAAAGATATTATTTAAAAGATAAATCAACCTATTTGAGAAAATTGTACACGTCTTAAGCACTTCGACTTTCTCAGTTGGTAATTTTGTGCACAAGCATATTTTAATACACCAGAAGTCGAAAAACTGAGCTGCTGTTCTTGGACAACTGAGGAATCGCTCCTCGAATTTGTAAACAAATCAAACTAGGGTGCAACATATTTTTTCATTCTGTATATTGTTAGGAGAACTTTTATAATAAAAATCTACCATATCTACTGGAATCTGCCACGTTTTCAGTTTAGTAAATTTTACGAAGTTCTCGCCTGCCCGCATTCATTCATTCTAAATATTCACTGTGTGCCAGGCCTTGCGCTAGACACAGCTGAGTACAAACCTGCTCTCAGATTTCATGGAGTTTACAGTCTAATGGTATAGACAGACCTTAAATAAATAATAATTCTAGGGATATATAATTACAAATTCTGATAAAAGCTAAGAAGGAAAAGACCAAGGTACTTAGAGTGAATATTTTGAAGTTCTGAGAAGAAGTAGCATCTTTGATGAACTGCTATTTAAATAAAACCTCTAAGATGATAGAAGTTAGCCAGACAAAGAAAGAGGACAGGAGTATTCTAGTCAGGGCAAATGGCAAATGCAAAAACTTTACATCAGAAGAGGATGATGGTACATTGGAGGGGAATGTGATTGGCAGGAAGTCAGTGTGACTGGATATGAGGAGCACGGGTAGACTGGCACGTTATGAGGCAGACATGAGCCAGACATCCAAGGACTTACCAGGTTAAGAATTTAAGTTGTTTAGCCTACATTCTGTGCAAAGTCATTAAGCATTTATGAACACAAAGGTGGTGTGAACTGATTGACATTTTTAAATGATTACTTGGGCTGCTATGTTTACGTAGCTTCTGCTTAGATGAAGGTGAGAGTGGAAACAGGGATTCGTGAATTAGGAGGTGTTTACAGTGAGTTGGACAATAAATTATCTTGGGCTAGAATTTTGGTAGTGGAAATGGAAAGAGATAGACGAAAGTGAAATAAGCTTTGTAGAAGGTATTGGATTCACTGCTGAATTGATAGCAGTGAGGGCTAACAAAAGAAAGTGTGGTATCAAAGATTATTCCAAGATTTCTGGCATGAGAAACTAGATACATACAGGTACAATTTGTTGACTGGAGAATCTGGAGAGGGAACTAATCACGTATAACTAGAACATTGACAGAATGAAGGAAACTGAATAACGCTGACATATTGAAGAAGCATCAACTTGTAAATGTAAACACTTATTCCTATATAAACTTACTGGAAATGAATTGAATACTTCCATAGGGAAAAGTAATTAAAGCCTCTTTTTAAGAAAAAAGTTTTTAAATACATGAAAAATGGGTATGCATCAGAGTGACTCACCTTATATTGCTCTCTTGGCTTCGTTTTAATTATTTTTTTGGCATGAAAAGAAAATACTAATTTCTTCCATCTTTACTCACTATGCTTTACAGTTTGGAAGGGCAATTTACTCCTGGTCCTTTTATACTTGGATTCCTAAGATGAGTAGAAGAGTGTAAACCATTGATGGTGTTTGTTTTAAGCCACCCATCTCAGGCACTTCCTTAGCCTCTTGCAGCACTGTTGCTACCAAGGGGTCCATGCTGTGGGATTCTCTGGGCAAGGTTACACCCATTTGCAACTTGTCCCATGCGTGGTACCTTTTCCTAGAGCCCTTCATCTTCAAAATGTTTTTCACTGCTGAGTTCTGTCATTTAAGACATGCTGTAAATTGTTGCCCAGAGGGTGTACAAATAAGTAGAATGAGAATCCTTTGCTCATGGATACATAATCTAGGAATGTATTTAGCTGGAAATAAAAGAAGTATTAATGATTCATAGCTTAACTAAAATACTTATTTTACCCTTTCTTCCAGTTAGCTTTTGCAGTGGTAATTATAATCTCAGATTATCTCAGTGGCTTACACCACAAACATTCATTTCTCCCCTACAGACCTGTGGGACAGCAGCAGCTCCACTCAGCTCTCTTTACCCAGTCTTCTCACTCCAGGATCCAAGCCGAAGGAGCAGCCTTCATCTCAGATGTGCTGTTCTCCTGGTAGAGGATAGGAGCCAGAGGCCAAACTGGCCGACTGAAGTTCAATGAAAGCTTCTGCTCACACATAGCATATTTTAGGTCCATTTGCATTCGTTTGGCCAAAACAAGTCACATAACCAAGCCTGGCATGGCAAGGGAACAAATGGTTAAGCATCCATCTTGGTATAAGTGGCTCAGTGATGCCATCAGGAACTCCAACTCATTCCAAATCTTTATCTATTTATTTGGTAGTAGTTTAGCGTTTATACTTTGAAAGACAGTTTTTTCCTTCTTAACATAACTGCCTCTGAGTGGACTGGCACCAAAGGAATGGCAGTAATGGATATCCGCCAACTGTTGGGTTCCCTGGGTCTCTTCCTTGGCTCTTGTATCCTGGCCAGCATGCAAGTCTGTTTAATGCAGTTGTACTTCTGAGTATGTTTTGATTTTTTTCTGCTTTGATTAGCTTGAAATGTATTTTACAAATTTCTCGAGTAAATTACTTTTGCCCTATTTTCCTAAGTTATAAGACATTTGGGGAAAAATAACATTCATATTAAAATTTAGATATTAATCTAAATATCTAATATCTAAACAAGTCAGTTTTAGTTTGGTTAAACAGTTTCTTTCAAGCACTGTAGTTATAAAATAAAATTTTATTTTTTTATAATATCTGGAGGATTTATGGAGCATTTTATATTTTAGGAATGGACATACATAAGAATTTTTGAGATAACTATCAATTCATAAAGCCTGAAATTCCCTTTCATATTCAAAACCTTATATATTTTATTTTTGTTCAGATCTACTGTATCTAAAACTTTGGATTATAACTATTATTTATTAAATTAACTATACTTTTACAAATAAATTTTTTTGTTTTGTTAATAAATGGAATCACTAAAATGTGAAAGATATCTAATTAATTCTTCAGAAGTAAATAGGTTAGATTATTTATGTTGCCACTTCCTTAGGTGTTCTTGGGAAACTAGTTGGACTCCTGCTTTCGAGGGTAACATAGTCAACACTAGGTCAGTGGTTTTCAAACCTTTTTATAATTGGGGACTGCTTTTATCCAGTAAAATATTACAAAGAACTCCAGTACATAAAACAGAGACAAATAAGACTGCTGTGTTTAAAATGACTATGTTTTATGTTCAAGAATTATTATGCCAATGTATAATTATTTTATAATTTCTCACTTCCTCTTCTAACAGAAAAACAACTTACCCTCAGTTGGGGAAATGATATAAAAATATAGACATTATTGGTTATTTTCAGCTACAGATTTGTCAACAAACTTGGGGTTGAGCAAAGTCATTTGAATTGTCTTATGGGTACAAATAGGGTTGCATTGCACGATCTCTCAGTTTTTTTCTTTGATTGACAAAGGGTGGTATTATCCACACAAAGACTTTCGGAGGGGTTCATTTCATCACACCAATTATCAGTATGTATGCAAGGCCTCTCCAAGACAGAAAGGTATTTGGGACTGCCAGTTCTGCCTCTTAATGAATATCTTCTGTGCCCAGCTAAATAAGCAAAACGGCAGAGAAAAACACAACTCTAGGGTAATCTGCAGCAGATGAAAAGACTTACTCATTTTGATGAATATGGCTCATTAGGATGGCTGGTTTTGTACTTGTCAATGCTTGGAATCGCTTACTTCTCTCATCCTAAATATCCAGTTGACATCGGCTATAGTTTTGTGAAAGTGAACTCCAGGCTGATCAGCAAAAAATAGTTTCAGAGGCAAAGGTGGAAAGAATTATTATTTCCTTAAATTTTATTTTTCTGTTATCCCATTAGACAAACATATTTGAGGTTATTTTGGGGGTCTTCTATTCTAGAAGACTTAGAAGTTTTACCACTCTTTGTTGCCTAACCTCCGTTACTCCCTTGCCATCTGCTACCCTGGCCTTCAAAATTTTATTTTATCAAATGTCTCTCAAAATTGTGTTTTGCCAACAGCTGTGGTTTAGTAGCATGCATAGTTGAATTTCAGTAATACCAAAGATATGGATTTAAATTTGTTTTCTGTTACTTTTTAGCTAGGTGACCTCAGAAAAGTTATTTTAACTCTCTACATCATAACTTATCCTAAAAGTGAACATAATACCCATCTCACATAAATATTGTGAAGATTAAGTAATTTTAATTAAGAAAAGCAATCTAACACACTATTACCTTAATAATTCTTTAGAAATAATACTTTAGATATACAAATTGAATCATCTTACCCCTTCCCCAGTTAAGACAATTTATTGCTTTGCGATTTCTTTTGAGATAAAGACCAAAATTAATATGTTTTCTTATGAGGCATAGGAAAACATATGGATTCCTGTAAGTCTAGCTATTATCTACACTCCAGCTTCACTTCCTCCATGTCCACAAATGTGAGGGTTCTTTCAGGCTAGAAATGGCTTTGTTTCCTACCACCTCAGGCCCTTGGCCTGTGTTGTTCTCATTAACTTCTCTTTTTACCTGGTTAACTCCTATTTTATCTTCCAATTTCAACTCAGTGATCACTTCCTGGAGGAAGCCTCTGCTATCATCTTCTCTTTTAGCACTGTACATGTAGCAAAATGTTATACAAAATGTTCCATCCATGTTCATTGATTGTGAACTGCTAGACTGATACACAGTTCTGTCTTCCTGATATTTTGAAATGCTGTATCTCAAACATTTACAAAACTACTTCAAAATGAATTTGTATTCAAATGGAATAAAAGGAGAAGAAATGAGTCAATATTTATTGGGGGCCTACTATTACGTGAGGAACCCATCTAGGCGTAATATATACACTTTGCTTTACGTAATCCTCACCATATTTACTCTGTGAGCAAATATGATTTTTTAACAAAGAATGAACATGTGTAATCATTAAAGATCTTTGTGCCAATTCAAGGAGCAAAAGGGAAGCATATACAATTTATAGACTTAAAAAGTACCTTTCTCTTTTGTTGAAGAGATAGAGGAATCCAGGAAAGTTTTATTATATCAGAAAAGTTCTGTGTTGTAGAATATTCTAATCTTTCCAAAGATGCCTTTACCATTTGCGTAGATCAGGCTAGATGAAATTCAAAGCTTCTAAAAAGTTGATAAATAGTATATAACTTGCACATAGTGTAATATATTTACAAATTGTGTCATTATGAAAATAATTCCCATCATATGTATAAGTATCTATGATACCAATACTAATTTGCAACATAAACACAAAAAGAGATACTCTGAAAGAGTCTGCAGATGTCAAGAATAAGTTGTGAGCTATCACAGTAAACATTTCTTGGAAGTACAACATGTGATAAAACACTTGCAGCCTGTTAAATGAGGGCCACGGACCCTGTCAGAATGACACAGCCAGCCACCAGAGTTCAGAGAGAACTACATAAACTATTACCAAGAAATATATCCTTGTAAGAATGTTAATTAGCAAACTGTTCCGTTGTTTATCTTAAACATTGCACAAGATACTGCTTTTGCTTCTTTTGTGTCACAGACGAAATCAGCTACTAAAAATCTGGCTTACAAAAATGATTCTTAAAATGAAGAGACTATAAATTTTTGTAAATCTGTAAAGAATTGAGGTTTACTGTAGACTTAAATCTACTGTTGTTAAATAGTGAAAGTATCAAGAGCTAGTCTGATACTCAGCCAGCTTTACTACCGCCAGATGTTAGAGGATAAGTCAAAATACTGAAATAAAATTAATTTAAATTTTTGTCAATTTAAAATATTGACCTACTTAAAAGACTATTCTTTCCTTGTCCTTCCTTCCTTATGTGTAAGAACTTAAATATTATTGTAATTAGCCTCTCTGACTTTAGTCTCTGTCACCATCTGTCAAACTAATCTTTGTAAATGCCTTCTTTGTAGAATTAATTTTCCTTTTAGAAGATCCCCAATAGGTTCCCCTTGACTTAAAAAAATTCTCATTTTGGTGGGGGATGGGGCAGGGACAGATGACTTTATTGATGGTACGTGGCAAAATGGGGCTCCCTAAGCCTCTTCCAGTCTTCAGGGTGTCTGGCATGAAAACTGGGAGTTGGGGAGATTTTCAATGTGGTGGAGGACTGGATGCAGCAGGGACTCACCAGCAGCTGAGGGCCTCTCTCTTTTTCTGGGATCCTAGGGGGAGAATTCAGTGAGGTACTGCGTACCATTTACTTAAAATTATTCCAGTAACTCTTGATAACTGTTATTTATTATTATCATAATTGAAGAATGAAATAAATCAGCTGAATAGATATCAGTGTCGATTTTGAAAACTGAACTGTTGATGTAAAAAAGGCATTTTACCAAAGTTTATTCTAGGCATTTTGAGTGTTAAGGATGTAATATTTGTGCCTCAATTCTTTTTTTTTTTTTTTTTTTTTTTTTTTTTGAGACGGAGTCTCGCTCTGTCACCCAGGCTGGAGTGCAGTGGCGCAGTGTCGGCTCACTGCAAGCTCCGCCTCCTGGGTTCACGCCATTCTCCTGCCTCAGCCTCTCCGAGTAGCTGGGACTACAGGCGCCTGCCAACATGCCCGGCTAATTTTTTGTATTTTTAGTAGAGACGGGGTTTCATCGTGGTCTCGATCTCCTGACCTCGTGATCCGCCCACCTCGGCCTCCCAAAGTGCTGGGATTACAAGTGTGAGCCACCGCGCCCGGCCGCCTCAATTCTTTAAAATACTACCCTTTGTTGATTATTTAGCATCAAAAGCTGAGATTCTAAGAAATTCCATTTATTGTTAAACTTTGGATTTTCTATTTTCCGAGTTCTGAGGAACAATATAGAATTCAAGTGACTCTAGTAACTCCCAAAATGTTCTTGCTGTTTCACATCTATATGTAAATAATGACATTTGTGGAGGTATTTTCTTGCATTCAGTATACTTACCTGAAGAAATACGTTGTCCATGTTTGCATATCTAGATATCTGCTGTGCCCTTGGAATATTTGTAAGTATGCAAGTAGTAAAATGTGGTATAACAGAGTGTTTTTCTGGTTGATAGGAAATGGCTTCCTTCTTAAATCCCTTCTCTTTGTCTTTGTATTACTTACTCATCCAAACTTAAAATATTCTACTTCTTTCTTCCCGTATGAGCATATGCTTTTTCTTCTAATTTTATGCTCTCCAGTTCCTAAATAGTTTTCATTTTCCTCTTCTCCCATTGCTCCCACAGCAGTTCCCCAGTTCAGGACTCTTTAATGTCTCCTGTGCCTGATTCCAGTGGGCCCTGAGTGGACCTCACTGATCCCTCACTTCCTTTGGACTTTTCTTCCTTCAATCTCACCTCTGTGGGGTCCTCCCACCTTGAGATTTTGTGAAATACAGGCCTATATAGGACACTTCTCCTGATTAAACCGTCACTGACTCCTTGTGCCCCAGATCTTTGATGTGGATAACACATTCACACAGTGGTTCTGCTCTCACCCTCTGATAAGGTTTGGCTCTGTGTCCCCGACCACATCCCATCTCAAATTGTAATCTCCACGTGTTGAGGGAGGGATCTGATGGAAGGTAATTGGGTCGTGGGAGTGGTTCCCCCATGCTGTTCTTGCAATAGTGAGGGAGAGCCATGATAGTTCTTGTGATAGTTCTTGGAAAAGCTGATGGTTTTAAAAGTGTTTGGAAGTTTCCCTATTATTATCTCTCTCTCCTGCTGCCATGTAAGACGTGCCTTGCTTCCCCTTCACTTGTCTCCATGATTGTAAGTTTCCTGAGGCCTCCCAGACTTGTGGAACTGTGAGTCCATTAAACCCCTTTCTTTATAAATTACCCAGTGTCAGGTATCTTTATAGCAGTGTTAGAATGGACTAATGCACCCTCCTATGTGCATTCAGTATTCTGACCACGCTGAGCTATTAGGAGCTCTAAAAATATACCCTGTCTTGCCCAAGCCTTATTATTTGCCAGAAATACTGAAAAATTCCTTCTATTCATTCCTTAGGTTGTAGTTCCAAATGCCATTTTCTCCATGAAGGCTTTCTATACCTTCTGCCTCCTTCCATCCCAGGGAAAGTTAGTGGTCTTTTTCCTCTGTGTTTTGAAAGTGATTTACATACATTTCTACCGTAAGACTGACCATGTTATATTTTAATTGTTGATGTGTCTCTTTTTCAGTAAGATGACCATTATTTTATCAGAAATGGCATCTTATTTTTTTGCATACCTAGCTCTTAACATACATTATCTATTCAGTAAATATTTATTCGAAGAATAAATGAATAGCAAAAAAAAATGAATAAACCAGATGTGAAATTAATGACTAACCTATAGACACATCATACTTTATCAGGCATAATGTGATCAGGCCTATATTCTAAATTATATGAAATAATATATTAAGCATGTAGTTTTGTAAATGGAATAGATAATATAAAATAAAACAAATGCAATATAGTGGATAAAGTATGAGCTTTGCCATTGTAAAACCTAAATGTGGATTCTAACCATGCCAAGTGATAGTGAGGAAATTTGAAACAGGCTGTATAATTTTTGTAAGCCTTGTTTCTTTCATCTGTATGAAGAAAAAATATTAATGTCTATCTCACCATTTGGTCATAAGAATCAAATGAGATAAATAAATGGAAATATTTTATAAACTATTAAAGTCTAGAGGTTTTTAATTTATAGTTTAGTAGGTTTAAATTTATGGTCACTGTCACAAACTCTGATGTGACAAAATATAACTTTAAAAAATCTATAACTGATATCAAGGTATTTCACAAGGCCTGATTTCTGTACTTGTTAAATTTCTGTTTCCTTGACAAACTTATCAAGTTGTTTCATGTCTGAGACAGTATGTTCTCCTTTCCTTCTTCCCTATGCAATTGGTGCTGCTGCTCCTGCTGGGGTGTGTGTGTGTGTGTGTGTGTGTGTGTGTGTGTGCGCGTGCATGCGCATGCATGCATATGATTTAATATACATGTAATATACATTTTTAGTTCAATTTGTTAATATCAATATCTAAGGTTTCTGAGAGTTTTTCGCGTTACCACTTCATTAAAAAGGGTGTGTGTGTGTGTGTGTGTGTGTGTGTGTGTGGGACAGACATGCTGTGATGCTGTGGGAGGGGTACTTACTCCCTGTGCCATCCTCTTCCTCTGCTGTCTCTGGCCTCTGCTGAAGTGTCCAGCCACTGGATCAACTGCCCTCACTGAAACTGTCCTTAAAATTTCTGTACATCTGCCAGGACTACTAATCACTCAGGTATCTATACTTTATGTTCTTATCTGAACTCTCCATCCTTTCAAATCCTTCCACCCTTTCAGCACTTCATGCTCATGTCAGGAACATTTAGCTCAGACTCATGTCTCACTAGGGCATAAAGAATCCAATGGGGAGTGAGTCCTCTGGCCCATGTCTGTAGCGATCTCCCTTAGTCTCTAAATGGACACTTAGTTGCTCAGACCAATTGTGAATCTGAGATGTTCTTAGAGGTTTGTAGACTTCCAGGGTTGTATTTTGGGAAGAGAAGCACAAACTTGAATAAGAGATGCTATTAAAGCTATTAATATTGGGATGTTTCTGCCATACCCACCCTGAACTTTTAATCCTAGTGATGGGCCCCTTATTAGGCACCCACTAGGATTCATACTATAGTTTGGCTTACTTTGAATCATTTTCTCTTTCTAGATGGTGAAACACTTGTTTCCCTTGGGGTGGGAAATCAGATACTACATCAACCACTCTTTTGTAGTCTGTGGCTAATAATCACAATCTATGCCTATTTCTCCTAGCTTCATACATAATGTCCAGCTTTTGAAATTTCAAGAAAAATCTCTCAGCAAGTGTTTGGCTTTCTGACTATTATGTCAGAGAATGACATTAAACACTCTATTTTGAAATTCAAGCCTGAGCAATAACTTCTTTGTCCTCGGCTATATTTATCCTCTCCTTCTGCAATGAAAGCCACTGCCTCCACAGTTGTAAGGAAGAAAATGTAGAAAAAATATTATCCATGAAATATCTACAAATATTTTCTGTTCGTAATATTATTAGTATAATCATCTGCAATTTGAAGATTCCACTGTTTCTTTAAGCTACTGATAATATCCTAAAATTTCCCCAAAATATAAGTAACAAATTTCATTGTTCTGTGTGGTGTATCTCCAACTGGATTATAAGCTAAAGTCAGGAGACATGCTTAAGTTTCCTAATCTATAAACTGGGGCTAATAATGTCTATATCATCAAGTTATTCAGTATTCAATGTGATATAGCACATGGTAAGTGCTCAGACAAGTTAACATCTTAATCTTACTTTCATGGTGTTATGTTGTATTCTTCCAAAGTACTTAAAAGAATTAGTTGGCAACCAGGATCAGCAAAATCTAATAATATTAACAATAAATGCAACGGCTCGCAATTATATCCTGTGCCAAGTAAGCCCTACTGTACTCCAAAAATTGTCAGCAGCAATGGGGATTGGAAAGCATCTACCACAACTCACTACCGTGACAAGTGAAACACATATAAAAGAGACTGTGGTATCACATAAAAATAGCTTTTCATGTCTTTGAGGCATTTAGAAAGTAGTAGGTTTCATCATTCTCAGCAAACTATTGCAAGGACAAAAAACAAACACCGTGTGTTCTCACTCATAGGTGGGAATTGAACAATGAGAACTCATGGACACAGGAAGGGGAACATCACACTCGGGGGACTGTTGTGGGGTGGGGGGAGGGGGGAGGGGGGAGGGACAGCGTTAGGAGATATACCCAATGCTAAATGACGAGTTAATGGGTGCGGCACACCAACATGGCACATGTGTACATATGTAACAAACCTGCTCGTTGTGCACATGCACCCTAAAACTTAAAGTATAATAATAATAAAAGGAAAGAAAAGAAAAAAAAAAGAAAGTAGTAGGTTTCTAACTGGTACGTCCAGCTAATCACAATGCCAGCCGTAGGCTAATTGCATCTGCCTATATTGTATTGTTAGGCTCTTTTAGATAGTCTCTGGTTCCAGCCAGTTCTTTAGTCCAGGCTTGATATCAAATATGAGCTTTAGACATAAAAAAAAAAAATACAGGAAGGAACTTTTGTAGAAATTTAGCCTCTCTGAGTTCTTTAATCTCACAGAGAGGTAAGGATTGAGAAATAATGTTGAAAAAAGTTTAAAAAATATAAAACATGCTATAAAATGCCAGAGACAAGTATTACTATTATGTTGAGAAGCAATTATTGGAAACGATAACTGTTTTTTAAATATAGAATACCTTAGCTACACATAAAGTTTAATTTTCTTTTTTTTTTTTTTTTTTGAGACGGAGTCTTGCTCTGTCGCCCAGGCTGGAGTGCAGTGGCACAATCTCGGCTCACTGCAAGCTCCGCCTCCCGGGGTTCACGCCATTCTCCTGCCTCAGCCTCTCCGAGTAGCTGGGACTACAGGCGCCCACCACCACACCCGGCTAATTTTTTGTATTTTTAGTAGAGACGGGGTTTCACCGTGGTCTCGATCTCCTGACCTCATGATCCGCCCGCCTCGGCCTCCCAAAGTGCTGGGATTACAAGCGTGAGCCACCGCGCCCGGCCAAAGTTTAATTTTCGATAAAGATGATGATGAATTGAAATTGGAAAAATTACTTCTAAAAAATCCTGTTAAAACATTGATCATTGATTTTGGATTACATACCGGAGGAATACCCTGTGCCAAGCCAATTATAGGAGTTTGCTTGCTGTATCTCTTGAAACTTTTCAAAGATTTCCTGACAACAAGCAGGGAGAAACAAAAACGTGACAATCAATGCCAAACAAACATGAGATATTCAGTTACTGTGGAAGAGCTTCCACAGAATATACATTTTAGTTCAATTTGTTCCTATCAGCATCTAACGTTTCTGAGAATTATTTTGTGTTGCCACTTCATAAAAAGGGTGGGAATAAGAAGCTATTTGGCAGAACAGTGGTTTCCTCATAGATGTCAAAAGGAAAAATCTCTCTGCCCTGCAAACATAAATCACACATACTTCGAAGGAAGGCCATATGATCCTCAAATAATCTCCCTATAGAAAATTGTAGTAAAACCGATAGCTTCCATGATGGATTTACTCTAAGGGCATTTATAAATCTGATCCTTAGTGTTTTCACAACTCTATGGTTGCACAGTTTTACATAATCCAATATCACCAAGATAAATATTTTCATTTTTCTATATTATCTGGAAATTCACCAGAAATCTAATATGTGATTCAGGATTGATGATCAGGTGAGTACTTACCTATCCATTTCTTCATCCAATTAGAATAAACAAGAATCAGATGAAGCAAGAAGTGGCCATTTTTTATTCTTATTAATAAGTCATTAGCAAGCTTATCACATCCATCTGTAGACGCTCTCTTTAAGGTTGGTCTACTGTTTTACCTCGGTAATACAAAAACTCCCTCCCCCGTCTCATTTCTTCTTTTATTTCCTCTTTTTTAAATTCTTTTTGCCTTGTATACATTTATTCAAAAATATATTAATCTAATTGTGTTCCCTATGTGCAAGGCACTATGTCCAGTGTTAAGGAAGGAATTGATGTCTAGTCTCATTTGCCTTATAGTCTGCAGGAGAATAAAGGCAATTACATTACTTTGTGCCGCTTGCTGTAGGATAGCACAAGTAAACAGAACTCTGCCATAAATTTAGTCCTAACTTTCTCGTTTTATCTTTCCTCTTTCCCCTCCCTCACACACATATACACATACCACCCACAACACATGTACTGTATCTCTTTAGTTTGTAAAAAGTGCACACATTCCATTTAAATAAAAATTTTAAACGAAATTAAATTATGACGTAAAGTCTGCTGATTCAAAAGAACATAAGAACATTGCCAAAAATGGATCTGCCTCTCAAATTCAGGCAGATCGTATTGTAATTCAGACAAACAAAATAATTAGAAAAGAAAGAGTGAGTGCATATATATTTTTTACTCGAAAAAAGCTGACTTTTTAGAAACACTTGAATATTTTCATAACTTTTAAGCTTTAAGTCGTTCCATTAAAAGTACCTAATGCTAGCCAAACGCTATTGTAAATGTTCCATCTAGCTGGCGAAGATCGCCTGATTTGAGTGCAGGATTGAATTTATGTCTGTTTTCTTTCTGTTAATATTTTGGCTGAAGCATAGCTGAGCATTTAGGGGAAATTGTGGAAATTTAAGAATGTATCATAGGAGTAGAAATGCTAAGCCTCTCACTTTTATATTTAGCGATAACAGCTAATATTTTCATTTACCAGATATAATTCAGTATATGCCTGACACACACAAGTACTTAAGCTTCACAACATATCTGGGAAAAAGAAAAATTTATATTCCCAATTTTACAAATAAGGAACATGTGGATGAGTGCTTGGGGAAGATGAGTAATTTTCCCCAGGTCTTAAAAGGCAAAGCTAGGATCTAAACCTGGGACTCCTGACACTTGAATGCTACCTTCTGATGTCTCAAAGATTTTAGCATTTTTTCTTTTTACATAAATATTTTAAACACACCCACACAATGCAAGTTTAATTCTCATATATTGTAAAAGTTCAAATATAGCTGATCCTGGCCATGCATCTCACTTCTAAACAAATGTTTCTAATTAATATTTGTTTAATTCTGTATATAGGTTTTTTAGAGAATCAGTTCCAGAGAATTAAATTTGTTTGAATTTGTAGTGTATAGCATGGAAGACAGGCTGAATAATGAAACATAAAAAAGAGCATTTTAAAATTTGAATTATTAAGAAATCTCATTATTAGAATTTAATTAAGAAATTAAAAGGTGATATTCTATTATAAGCAAATTCATGAAAAATAAAGTAAGGTCATGAAAAACCTACGGTAGAATCCAAATGTATTTAGTAATAACAAAATAATATTTGGACATGTAACACATGCTTTGTATTGTTTTTTATTGTTTTTATAGTTTCGCTTTTAGAACCAATTCACAAACAGTTGAAGGGATATTTCAGATTTATTCCTAAGCAAGTAGAAGATATTGATTTTCAAAAATATACTGACAGTTTAAGATGTCAGCAAAAGATTTGAGTGTGTGAGATATACTATAAAATACATAAGTATTCTCATACAATTCTCATTTTTTTCCTAACCTTAATATCCTCTTGTTTTTAAATGCTCTGTTTTTGTAACACCAAATTGCAACAATAAGGAAATGTTTAAAACTGAGAAAACACAGCAGTTTTCATTTCTCATGTAGTCTTTTATTTGCCTTTTAGGTGTACATATTTACAGTTGAAATCAGAGACTGGGCATGATTTTCATCTCTTGTCATTTAAACAATAGTTTGTGAGCTGGATGTTCAGAACACAGGTTTTGTAGTCAAGTAACCTGATCTGAGTCTGAATCTATGTTCTGTTATTTCCCATCTGTGGAAGCAGAGGCTGGGAACTTCTTACAACCATGAATACACACAACTGACCCTAACTCCCTTAACACAATCTATCCCTGGGCAATATCTCCTGAGTCTTTGCCACTCACAAGCTGAGAGACCTTGGGAAATTTTCTTAATTTTCTGCAGCTATTTCTTTTCCTTTTGAAATGGAGATGACAATTCATACTGTGGTGTATTGAGATGGATGGATAAAATAAAGTGTCTAATGTATTGAACTCAATAATTGGTAGGAGTTATTAAAATATTAATTTTTACTGTCCGTATAATATTCAATGAAGTTGACATACTACATACCCATCTAGTCTAAACAGATATACACAGACATTTTCCCTGTTATTAGTAATTACCAAATTACATCTTTGTGTATGCCACTCTTTATCCCCTTACTGTAAACTCATTGAGATAATTTATTAGAAGAAAAACTCTAGCATGTTAGATTATGAACAATTTTATGACTTTTTATATGTACCATTAATTTATTTTCCAAAAAATTTTTAGTGTTTATTGGGACCAGTTTTATTTGGCAAGCATTCCAGATATAAACAATCACGTAAGTATTCTCATGTTTTCTTCTTCAAAGTAGCCCCTAGGATGGCTCTGCTTTGATGCTAACAATTCTGTTACAGCTCCCAACCATTCTGAAATGGCTTTGGAATTACTTTTATTACCTGCCTCTTGGGGCTTCGTATTGAATTTTCCCTCTCCTTGCATTTGTCCATACTCCATCCACACAGACTTTCACACTCACGCTGTTATCTTGTTATGAGTATACTGGTCCAGATCCTCATAATCTCTAGGCTGAAATATTCCAGTGGCATCTTAACTGATCTCTCTGCCACTCACATTTTTTCCCTCCAAGTCGTAGTCCCTGGTGCTAACGGGTGTCTCTCTAAAACCTAGATGTGGTCAAATCATCACCTTGCATTGAATCCACTCATGCTGCTTCTCTCCTCGGTGACTTTGTTACCTGTTTGTTTGACTGACTCTTATTCAACCTGGAAGACATGCTACCTAAACTATATGAAAAAATGAAGAGTTTTTCATCAGTCCCTTTTATTATTAACATACGTAGAAGATGACATTACTATACCTAGTGTTTTGTAAAAATGATCTTTTTTTTTCTTTTTACTGTTTACTGTATATCAGGCAACTTCTTTAAACATTGAATATAGACCAACTCATTTAAACCTCACAGCTGTGTTATGAGACAGGCACTATCAATGTGTCCACTTTTCAAATGAAGAAACTAAGACACAAGCATGTTAAGCAATCGCAGAACTTTGAGAGGCTAAAGCAGGTGGATCATGAGGTCAAGAGATCGAGACCATCCTGGTCAACATGGTGAATCCCCATCTCTAGTAAAAATACAAAAATTACCCAGGCATGGTGGCAGGTGCCTGTAATCCCAGCTACTCGGGAGGCTGAGGCAGGAGAATCGCTTGAACCCAGGAGGTGGAATTTGCAGTGAGCCAAGATCGCGCCATTGCACACCAGCCTGGCGACAGAGAGAGACTCTGTCTCAAAAAACAAACAAGCAAACAAATAATGTTAAGCGACTTGCTGAAGATCTGCAGTTGATGACTGATGGGGCTGGGTTTCAAACCCGGGAAGTCTGGCCTTCAGCCACTACTGAAACGACAGCATCCTAGTAACTCATATTTTTTTCAATAGTGGTTACTCTGCTGCAAGCACTAACTTTACAACCTTATTTTCCCTGCCTTGGCTTTCCTAACTGTGCAAATGGACACCACCACACTTAGTAAAGTTTAACTTGTACTGACTTCACAGCATGTCAGATGTGGTGAAATGATGCATGGCATTCCTCATTTCGACAACAATTCAGTCTGCCAGATGGCACTTCAATAATACATTACGGTGTATTACGAAGATAGATATCCCAGCGTTTACCTCTTGAAAATACTTCACTACAATTATACCATTTAAGTCTCCAGTCACTTTTCCTTAACTTCCTTAGCTTTTACAATAAAGCACATATTTTTATTAAAAAAAATTTAATAACATACCCAGTGAGTGATTGCCTACTCATAGACTGTTAAACTGTCTCATATAAAGTAGTTTGTATGATTTGATGTGAGAATTTAGTTACTTTTTAAGTGAATCTTTTATATAATTATCCTTAATCACTCACAGGACGATGATACCTGTGAGTCTACATCTGCAGACGAAGGACTGCCCAGGTGCTTTAAAGCATAAGACTTCTTGTTTTCTGTTCGCAGGCAAGTCCATTATAAGAAGAGCACCGGCATTATTCTAACTAGTTTAAGAAGATTATCTCCTTTGCTCTTTGCAGCAATACTAGTGTCACTACCCTTTTTGGACAAAAACTTAAAAATCTGGAGAGGTTAGATAACTTGATCAAGGTCACACAGCATACTAAGCGATTAAACCAGAACAAAACCCTGGAAATTTGGCTCCAGAGCCTTTATTGTTAACGACTGTACAACAGCTGTCTCACCATAATGTGATGTCCCTGTGCCTAGATTCCTGCATCTGCTAATACTTATTTCTTCACAGAGGTCAGTTGAGGCATAAGCAAACTGGTACATAATAACATGCTCGAAATTCTGACGATAAACCACCTGATGTAAACAATAGTATCCACGGATGTGTCGCCGAAAGAACCTGTTTTGTAACTAAATTGTGGTTATAAATACATGTTAAGCTTTAAGTGGGACAAACTATTTTCTTTCATCTTAAGTGAACTGGAAGTCAATCATTTGAATACTGGCAAAATCTGTCACAAGATTTAGCTAAAAGCTAAACCACTTATCTTCTCCTTTAGAATTAAAACTTACTTTTAAACATTTCCTTGTACCTATTTTGAGAGCAAAATGGATGGCAGATGATATCAAATGAATTCCCACAAGTTCACCCACAAATGGACTTCACATTCATTGTGTGGTGTGTGGTTATAAAGTGAGCCGTGTTCCTCTTTCTCCTCTTTCACTGGCGTCAGTTGGTTGCGTTTGGTATACATAGAGCTAATTTCAGTGTATTGAGTGAGAACAATCTGGTGCCAGTCACTGTGTTGATGAGGCACGCAGAGAATGATTAACTTCAGATATTCAAATTTTTACTGATTATTTTATATAACTGAAAAATCAAAGCCAATAAATATTCACTTTCCAAGTTTCCGTTTTCTAATATTTTCCCCTCTTATTGGAGCAGTAATCAAATGAATGATCAAATAAAAATAAGCCAATATGTGATGGTAAGTGTCTTATGACATTTACTTTTAGGTTTATCTTTCAACTTTAAACATAGTTTCAGGGTCTATATTAATAGAGGGGAGGACTAGGAGAAGGAGTAAAAGACAGGGGTTAGGTAGGCCTGGGAATTAATCTTATTCCACCACATTCTAGCTAACCTTGGATGGGTTATTCAATTTTACTGAATCTCAGGTTCTTTATCTATAGAACAAGGATACCTGTCTGAAGAATCATTACATGAGTTAGAGATAATATATGTAAAGACCTTAATATGTTGCCTAAAACAAAATAAAAAACCAATAAATAGTATCTACTATTACATATGGTTTTCCCATTCTTCTAGGTTTCTACCATATGCTATAAATAAAAAATTTCCATTAAATGAGACTGGTCTCACTAGCTATAATTTGAGCAATACATCTTCCAGATTGAATTTGAATCCTGGCATCAAGCATAATGTCTCTAGCACCTAAGAAAATGCATTATCCATAACAAATCTCAATAAATTGCTGTTGACTCAAAAAATTTATTGATTTGAAACCCCAAAGTGGCAGGCAGAATGGATGTGAAGATACAAGGTAGAACTATCCGTGGGACATTCTTCTAGACTGACATCTATTTCACATGATGGCCATTTACCTGTAACTTCAAAATAGAGTACTAGGATATTAATTCAAAGAATTAGCATCATGCAATACCATGCAGCAATATGATCATCTTCTTTGCAGTTTGCACCTTTCCAAGTATTTGTGATCTCATTTAAATCATAGTAATAGAAAATAGGGAGAGTGGAAACAAGAAAGACTCAACTACCTCTCAAAATAATCACTAGAGAATGTTCTAAGAGCCTCCTTTCATCTACCAAACAGTTTTTAAAGTGACATACAATGATTTGTTGAGCAAAATCCTGCTAATATATACTTGAATCAATTTAAAACCGAATGTGTTGTCCCGTCTGCTAATGCATATCTGGTAAGATGGGTTTAGTCACAGGTAACTAAATTCCAGCATTCTAATGAGGTGTGGGCTTTTCCTACTCTGCTGCTGTAGAGTGTCAGGTAATGAAGCTTCATTTACCTATGATCTTGAGACTAAACTTTCAGGAATATAGTCTATGCTAAAATACCAGAAAGTATGTTTTGATCTGGTTTAAATAAACTAAAATAAGTAGTGATGGCAGGATCTTGGGCAAAATCAGTAGTACAATTATGGCCTGATATATGAATATATATATTTAGATATATATATCTATCTATCTAGAGAGAGATTTATTTTAAGAAATTGGCCCACATGATTGTGGAGGGTTTTGCTCACAGGATAGGATAGGTTGTGGAGACTCAGGGAAGAGTGTGTGGGTCCAAAGGTAGTCTACTGGCAGAATTCCTTCTTGCTAGGGGAAGTCAATCATTTTCTACAAAGCCCTCCACCTAATCAGATGAGGCCCACCCACATTATGAAATGTAATCTGCTTTATTCAAAGTCCATTGATTTAAATGTTCATCTCATCCAAAAAACAACTTCACAGAATAATGTTTGACCAAATATATAGGTACCATGATCTACCCAGTTGACCCATAAATTTAACCATCGCACATTCCAACATGTTTCCAGCCAAAAATATTTCTCAGTACAAAAGGATATTGGATGCAATTAGTTAAATCAAAGATCCCATCAGCGAAGTCAATAATCCAACATTCTACAGATTTCATGTTCCGAATATTTCTACTGAACATTATTCACTTTGGTCCCATTTGAGGCTCTTACTTTTTTTAAATATCCATGTTTCAGACTATTTCAGGTCATCAAGGAATTCATATATTTTGTCCATACATACCCTACCTGACCTAACATGACAAATGAAGCATAATAATTGGCTCAAATGTGACTGAAGCTCTAGGAAGAATCCCTATGAAGTAGAAAAAAGAAAAACAGCATGTATGTGTACCACTAGCTGATGTATGCCACACAGGAATGAGGTAGATATTATCTCAGTTTTACAATTAAAAAAAGGGCCAGATAGGATAAGTAATAGGTCTAGGATCACACAAGTAGGATGGAATATAGTTGGGGTTTATGCCCATTTCTTTGTGGTACATGTTCTTTTCCTTTTGTTCCATGTGCCAAAAATAATTGTGTATACCTGAAGATGCAGACTGGCAACTTTCTTGCCACTTATCTTGTTGCAGTTTTCTTTTAGTCTGTGAGCATATGTGCAGGCTAACTTTTCACTGGAAACCTTCTATTCTCATGAGATAATTTATGTAATTTATAACAGGGGAGTAGATAGAACATAAAATGAACTCTAGTCTTTATGTCCTAAGCCATTTTGTAAGCTATTTGCCAGTATCTTTAAAACTCATTATAAATAAAATCTGTAATACGATCTCTGATTATATAAGCTTTAGAAAATAATATTCATCAGGGAGTCACATGTGACAAATTAGGAGCAACATACTATAAGTGAAAACTAATAGAAGTTGAAGCTTGGGTTATATAGCCTTGGCTCCCAATTCCTTGGTTCTGGGATGGCAGCAGACGTAGCTGGTTATCTGCTTGCCATCCAATCCCTTTTTCTTCCTTGCTGGCAGAGCTCCGATTTTATTTGGATATCTTTCCTTCCCCACAAGTCCTGGGGAAGGATAAATCTATTTTCACCTCCAGGATAAATCATGGTTGTTCTAGCTCAAACATTGCCATTCCAGTCTCTTTGCCAAAGATTGGTTTAAACTCAGTTCTGAGACGTGAAAGGAGGTCTGCAAAACACGTTTACTCACTCCCAAGAAGACACATAGAAAATAAACTGCCACTTTGAGCAGAATGGGCAGATAGAAGCTACCTAGTTCCTTGTGATATTTTGAGACACAGATTAGACTAAGTCTAGAGCCACTCCACCTCTAGGCTTTACCTTATAGGTCAGGCAAAACAATTCTTAAAAAAACTGATTAAATTTTATTTTAAAATACATTTACATTTGTAGAAAAATTGCAAAGATATTACAGGGTGTTCCCATATAAACCTACACCCAATTTCCCCTTTATTATCATGTATTAGTATAATACATTTGTCACAATTAATGAACTATGATTGAGATATTATTAACTAAAGTCCATATTTTATTCAGACTTCCTTAGTTTTTACCTAACATCCTTTTTTCTGTCCCAGAGAATCATCCAGGATACCACATTGCCCTTAGTCATCTTGTTACCATAGGCCCCTCTTGGCTCTGACAGGTTTTCAATGTTGCATATTTGTAATGACCTTGACAGTTGTGTACTGCGCAGGTATTTTTTTAGAATAGTCCTTAACTGGGATTGTGTTATTTTTGTCCTCATAATTAGACTAGGGTTTTGGGAGGAAGACAAGAGAGATAAAGTACCATCAGTGTGGACTCATTGATGTTGATTTTATATTTTGAGTTATAATCCAATACTACTTTATTGTATAGCACACCTTGTTCTGGCTTTTGCTATTCACTGCTCTTCATTTGGCTCCTATGCCCCTTTGACTTTCCCCATGCTTTTTTCTTGTAATAATTTTCTTACTTCATGGACAGTACAAGATACTCCAGGCTTATCTTGTATTTATTTTCTGCTCCAGTCTTAGAATTAGCCATTTCTCCAAGGATCTCTGGTTCTTTTTTTTTTTTTTTTTGAGACGGAGTTTCGCTTTTGTCACTCAGGCTGGAGTGCAATCGCAAGCTCTCAGCTCACTGCAAGCTCCGCCTCCCGGGTTCAAGCTATTCTCCTGCCTCAACCTCCTGAGGAGCTGGAATTACAGGCGCCTGCCACTATGCCCGGCTAATCATTTTTGTACTTTTAGTAGAGACGGGGTTTCGCCATGTTGGCCAGGCTGGTCTTGAACTTCTGACCTCAGGTGATCCACCTGCCTCGGCCTCCCAAAGTGCTGGGATTACAGGCGTGAGCCACCGAGCCTGGCCTCTGGTTCTTTTTATTAAAGAATTGTATTAAAAGCCAAGATCAGGACACTAGGTGTACTATTGCTCTAAGAGTGTCATTGCTTCCAGGCCCTCTCCACTGACAAAGCAAGGAAATATATGTGTGTATACTAAAATGTATAGATACACATATTCAGAAATATTTCTGTTTGTAACCATCTGTGTCTGTATCAGCCAAACATGAGTTCATACTGTTTCCAACTCTAATCCATGACTGCATGGATCATTCTAGCCTCCCCCTTTTGCTTCTCTGTAACCTCCCCGTCCAACAGTAAGAAAACTGGTTTCCAACATCTACCATCCATCTTTTAATATTTAAATCCGAATATACACGTATAATGGTTTCAGAACTATTCAATCATATCCTTGTGGGAACTTATTTTCTCAACTAGAGGATAATGCTTCTGTGTGGTTACTTGTGCCTTTAGTATTATAGGCTCTTTTCATTTACAAAGTTACTTAGATCATATTTTTCCCGTTAATAATGCCATTTTTAATTTAACAATTTAATCTTTGATTTGTTAGTGATAAATATGTTTAAAACAAATATCAATATATAAAACTGTTTCCAGGTCAACATGGGAAAATAAAAATATTGGGTTAGGCCACTGACCTCTTTTATACTATCCCCTTTTTTGCTTATTAACAAGGATAAAGTGAATATACGTGCTCTTTTGAGGCCCACAGCATTTTCAAATTTAAAATTTGTTAGTCTAAAGTAGTATTTTTTGTACCCTGCTGCTTTGGGACACCTGAATTCAATTTTGTAAGGGTACCTCCACTGGTTCACATGTGTATTTTCTTTGTAGTTTTTATGATAAAAACATTATTTAAATAAGAAAACTTTGAAGTGTGTAACTCCAACAATGTATAAAGCATTCTTATATACCTGTTATTTAGTTCAAAGAGAATCTTAAGAAGTTGGAAGGGCAAATTCTATCAGTTTTACTTTACAAATAAATAAATTGAGACTCAGTTACTTTTATATTCACATGACCTTAAAATGTCAGAACAAGAACAGAACCCAGATGCTCTGTCTTCTGTCATTCAATTATAAATTTTCCAGAATCTTTCTGTTTTCTCCAAATGGATTCGATCTAATACACACATTTCATTTTTTTTACACTTTCACGGTCAACCGACGGTATTGATGACAAAAGTAACATCCCTAAGCAGCAGTGCATGGTTGACTGTAGCTTTGCATTAGAATATTGTACACGAAGTAAAGTACAAGACGGTAAATGTCCTTTGGAATAAACTACTGACTCTTTCAAGTGGCAGACAGCTAATGCTATGATACATATTTTATTATTTTACAAAACCTTAAAATGGAACATTGTAAATAAAATTTGGTAAAAATAAAGTTGATTTTAAAAGTATTGGTGTTTATTACTAACGTCAAATCTCTGTTCTATGCTATCATAGTATTTAGTTTTCTAGGGCCATCATAGCAAGTTATCACAAACTGGGTAGCTAAAACCAACAAAAATGTATTCTTTCATAATTCTGGTGACCAGAAGTTTGAAATTATGGTGTTAGCAGGTTGAAGCTCTGAGAGAGAATCAATCTGTCCCATGCCTCTCTCCTAGCTGTTGGTGGCTCGAGAATCACTGGCTTACAGTCATGCACCATATAATGATGTTCAGGTTAGCAACTTACAGCATACACAGCAGTGATCCCATAAGATTATAATACCTTATTCTTACTCTATCTTTTTATGTTAAGATAAATTTAGATACAGAGATACCATTATGTTACAATTGCCTGCAGTATTCAGTATAGTAACCTGCTGTACAGATTTATAGCCTGGGTATGTAGTAGCCTGTGCGATCTAGGTTTGTGTGAGTACACTTTACTCTGTGAGGTTCGCACAGTAACAAAATTGCCTAACACATTTCTTCAACTGTACTCCCAGTGTTAAGTGAAGCATGACTATACATGCATTATTCCAATTTCTAACTCTGTCTTCACATGGCTTTTCCCATTTATGTCATTTCTCTTTTTCTCTCTTACACGGATACTTATGATTGGATTCAGCACTCGCCATAAATCCAGCATGATCTCATCCCAAGATTTAAAAACGCTGTTCCCAAATAAAGTTATATACACAGATACCAGAAGTTAGGACTTGATCAGATTGTTTGAGGCAATTATTCAATCCACTACAGATATATAGCTTAGATAGAATTCATGAATACATTTTGTTAATTAGGTTATCCTGGTGACATTTGGTAATGCTAATGATGGCTGTGATAAACAAGTGCTCCCTTGCATGTTAGGAAAAGAGTTTAAGTAAGAAGTATTTTGCAAATAATTTAGTATGTTACAGTTGTTACATTTTATAATGCTTTTGTTATGTAAAGTGATAATTTCTACATATATTGTAATTCATATTAACTTTTATTACTGAAGTAGCATTCTGCTAGATCTTTTTTACAGATATTATAAATATCTTAATCCAGAAAACTAATAGAAATGTAAGTTTATAAGAAAAATATAAGTAGAAATTCTTACTTTAATTATTGCTTTTTAGGTCCTAGAGGCTAGATATTTTGTATGCGGTAGCTGAAAAATAATTGTATTCTTTTGTAATAACTCTTTGATAACCTTCCAATTTCTTATTTTCTTTTAAATTTATTTTATATTATTTGAAACGCCAGAATGTAGATGACAAGTTAGGAAGCACAATAACCACTCCCGTTAGTGGCTGCTTTGCTTGTGCCTTTTTCTTCCTTTATCCTTAGTAGTTTGATATATTTGTGATATTAAAAGATAGTTCTATTTTTCATTCCTAAAAATTTAATAAAAAATAAGTGAATAATTCTTCAAATATATGAACAGTGTAAAAAATTCAAATATCAAATTTATAAAATTGTTTTTTTTTTGACCTTATCAAACTCTTGAATATTTTAAGATTTGGTTTCCTTTTCTTCGGAACTGCGGAAATGAATTGTATGCTTGGGACTTTTTAAAAAGACAAGCTGTGGCTTCTATGTTGTTTTCTCTGGGAATTTACAAAGATGAATTTTTCAAATTCAAAATCTAAAACTCCAAACCTCTCAAAAATTGTATAGTTTGCTAATTTTACGTGATTTGGCCGAGTCATTCCATATTCTCTCCTAGCCCACAAAGTTAAAGGCTACCATTTTATTTTTGGCCTTCAAAACAAAATGATTCTTCATTTTAAATGTGTCAATAAAAAATAATGTGAAGTTATGTATTGGCCCTTTAAAGGAATTTACAGCTTGTAAAATCCCCAAATAGTTCTCTTGATTGGTGAGAGGCAGATGAATTATAGAAGTCTGCTGTTAATATTCAAAACGTGAAACTAGAAAAACATTAATTCACTAATACCTTAACTTGATTTAGTGATTTGCTTTATTGGATTAGCTCTAGCAGAGAACAGAGCCCCAAGAGAGTAACACACATGACAGATTGAGTTTTGATGAAGCAATGTGATGTTTTTGGCATCACTTTTTATTGTTTTATGAGTTTTGCTGTAATTATTTTTAAGTAGTTCTAAATCTACCATTTTTTTTTCACATTCCCCCGGGTTTGCTTACATTAGGTTTTAGCTGGTAGCATATATTAGGGTGGCTGTAAGGAACTTCTTGCCACATTAAGATTTGTGAGATAAGAAAATAAAAATTAAAAAGTGTCCACTCTGTAAAAGAAAGTTAAGCTATTTACTACTAATGACATTACACAATTAAACTAGAAAAGACACTTCAGGCACATAAAACAAAATGTTAAAACTAGTCTTTCAGCAAATGTGTGAGAACAATCTAGTTTTAACATGTAATACCCCATTGAACATCAGAGTGGTTGGCTAGGCTGGCTGGATAGGCAGGTATCTTCTCACCTTAGTGAGGATGTGATATGGTGTAGCTGTGTCCCCACCCAAATCTCATCTTGAATTGTAGCTCCCATAATTCCCACATGTCATGGGAGACATCTTGTGGGAGGTAATTGGATCATGGGGGTGGGTCTTTTCCATGCTGTTCTCGTGATAGTGAGTAAGTCTCAGGAGATCTGATGGTTTTATAAAGGCGAGTCCCCCTACACAAGCTCTCTTGCCTGCTGCTACGTAAGACGTGCCTTTGTTCCTCCTTTGCCTTCTGCCATGATTGTGAGGTCTCTCCAGCCACGTGAAAGTGTGGGTCCATAAAACCTCTTTTTCTTTATAAATTACCTAGTCTGGGGTATATCTTTATTAGCAGCATGAGAACAGACTAATACAGGATGATTGCCCTGATTGACCTGGATGATTCTATTAAATACATAAAATGTATTCAACAAAGCTATTGAGAACTTGCTTTGTGCAGGGCACTTACTGCATGTCATAGAGGATGCAAAAATTAATAAGGCGTAATCTCTTCTTTAGAAGTAGTTCTGTTAAGGGACATGCAATGTATATATGGATAATCATGATTGATGCTACTGGGTAAGTGCTATGTGATGATAGTTTTGATTAGATGTAGAAAATCCACGACTGGCTCAGGTACTGGAGCACAGTTCCTAGAAAAGGAGACATTTCATTTGGGTCTTAAAATATAGAAAGTATTTTAATAGACCAAGAAGAAATAAATATATGCTACAGAAAACACACATACATACACTCAGGTAAAAGGACATGAGTTTTTATTTATTTATGTATTTATTTAGAATGAAAATCTACTTGGACTAGATTGTAGGGTTATTTAGGACTCAGTGAGACTTATGACTGGAAAATAAAGTGTGCCAGATGTAAGGAATGATTCTAATGCTATGCCAGAAAGTTAGAGTAATATTATCTAAAAAACTTAAGTCAAACTAAAAGTCACTTTTTTATCTTTCAAATAATTGTGTTGTTCTTTTTAAATGGATAAACTACAGTTGCTTTAAATGCATATATGTTTATACATATCTCAAACTTTCTGGACTGAACTAATTCCCTTTCATGCAAGTACAAAATGCTCTTAGCATTCACACATTCAGCATTTGAGATTTTTTACTAAATAAGGAGCTCTTCAGAAATTCCACAACACAATAATCTGGTTTTGCTGAGGCATCACACTGAACAGTGTATCTTTAGAGCTGGTTCAAAGCTATTCAGAACACCCCGAGCCTAGAAAACCATCAGTTCTCTAATTATGATGTCATACATTTTGTCTGAGAAATGTAACAATGGTATAAGGGATTCACAAGCAACTTAGCATGAATCCTCCTCTAAATGTCAAGGATTTACTTTGCTCAAATATCATAATAAAGAGTTTTAAAAAATCTTCTATCTTCAAAAATCATTCACTCTCCTATATCCCACCAAAAGAAAAAAGATACCAAAAGCTGATAATTAAAATATCTTATTAATTTCCAATGATGTCACTGTAATACGCATTTTTACTAAAACAAAGAGTTTTAAATTAGTATATGAAATCTCTATTATAGTGCACACGTCCAGCTATTTATATTCCAAAGGAAAAATAAACCTAGATTTATTAAAGACTTAAGGTAAAGTATAGTTTTGATGAAGTGTTCATGAGCTGTAGAGTCCATGGCAGTTTGACCCACTTGTGTACTATCTTATAGATTCTTTCCTTGAGCAATATGCGGGAGGTGGTAGGTGTAGAATGAATTGCAACAACAGCCAACAAAAGCATCATTGCATTTGGTTAATACTTTCTTTTTTAGAGTTTTCTTTTTTAATTGGGAAATAGAAGACTTCAAGAAACAAATTTTAACAGGTGCCATCTTGTCAGTTTCAAAGTGAGTTTGGGTTCCTTATAGTTCATGCTGTCTGTGCACCTACACTTAGGTTGTCAATGCTGGGCTTCATTATTTTTTGGAGAAACATTTGGTTTTATGATTTGACTATAGGAGATAAATAGACATTGGTGATACTCTTCAGAATGAAATGAAGTGACTGAAGAGTTTCAGGTGGTCCAGTTATGCGAATTTTTGTTGGTTTGGAATATTCAGTCTAGTTTTCTATATTTTAAAACCCAAATGAAGTACGGTTTAGTGCTCTTCTGGATGGAAGCATGGTAATTGGACTCCTGTCTGATTGTTTGGCAAGATTTTGAGTGTACTTGTTTATGTTTTTGGAAGGCAAGTAAAAGTCATCATAATGATCTCCTGGACTTGGTTCACTAGGGCTCATCTCAGACTCATTGCTACTTTCTTCTCTTTTAGAATAATTTCTCATTTTATTTTATTATAAAGGAGTGATATAACACAAAATTAAAATTTTAAGCATTGCTAAAAATGACAGGACCCTCCCAATATTTTTAGAAAGGTTTTTTAATTTTCATATTTCTTCCCTTTGTACCTTGATATACATTTTGATTTGTGCCTACTGTTACTTTTTCTGCCTTATGCATCTCTAAGCTTAGCTTTAGCTTGTTCATATTTAGGATCAAAAATGACTACTTTTGATTTATAAGTCTTCCTAGGTGAAGCAGCCTTGATGATGGGTTAATTTTGTCCTTATTTCACTGAAAAACATTTTGTTCTACATTTTCTAGTGTGCCTGTGTTACTAGAAGGCCAGCAAATCTAATTTTTTTCCCATTGAAAAGATTTTCCTGCCAAATGATTAGATTAGGTACAGTTCTATCAAAGACATTGTCAGTAGATTATGTTCAACTAGAATAGTCAATATCAATTTTTAGTTTGTCCTGAGGAATAGCAGGTATTGACTCTTCTATTTGGAATGATATTCCTTATCCTAGAAGGTCAGTTTCCTGAAGAGGAACTTGTGTAAACCCTTCCCAAATGAACCTTGGAGTTGTCATTACTGTTGGAGTCCATTTGAAAAGGACACATTTCCTGGTTTTGAGCACGATCTTCTATTTCTTCTGAAATACGTTTATCTTTTAAAGCAAATAGCTGATGTGGGAGGTAGTAACATTCTTTTCTCATGTTGGATGATATCTTGGACTTATCTCACTTTGGGTTTTTCATTTCCCAAATCTCAAACTAACATTCTATTGTTGTCCAGCTGATTTTCAATAATATACAAGTGTTGGTGATTATTTAGCATAGCATATCTACAAAAAAATAGTCATTTACCAATTTCTGCCAAGTTTTTCTTCATTTCTTTTAGTCTTCAAGGCTAATCTCAAAGGGCTTTTTAAGGCACCTCTTCTTGGCTATTTTCTCTTTTGGCCACCACCTCTGCCACAGCCCTCTTCTCCTTTATATTCCAAGGCTCTGCAAGCCCATCAGCATGGCCCTGGGCCCCAAGACTGTGGCATCGTCTCCAGTCACCTATGACTTCTGCAAGGGTATTTAGAATTGTCTGCTGCAGTTGCCCTCTGGCTGGCTGAGAGGTGGTCACATGAGAAGATCATGCTGCCAGCCAGTGCAGGCAGAGCCTAACTCAGTGTCCCACAACACCTTAAAATCACTTAATAAAAAAGTACCACAGACCAGTCACCTTGCCATATTCAGTTCCTAATATAATTTCTGTACAGCTTAACAAATTCAGTTATATTTGTTAAGTGCTTAAACAGGCTGGACATTTTGCTGAGTGATTGACATACAGAAGTGGACAAGAGGTGTAAGAACTCTGACATTAAAAATCCTATATTTTACCAAATAATTTACCTAAGTAACTTTAAAGTAAGAACTGGCATCTCCTGTAAGTTGCTCTCTCTCCCTCTCTCTCTCTCTCTATATATATATATATATATAAAATATATATATACACACACACACACATATATAAAATTATATATATAATTTTATACAGAAAAAGATATATTTAACAGAAAATATGTTCATATTACCTAACATGATATGATTTTATGAAATTGGCATTTCTCCATGGAAAAGATGTCCAGATAATGGGATATTTGAAAGATGAGCAGAGGCAGCTTGAGAGCACCCAGCTTTGTAGTTTGGACGGGAGAAAAACGAGTCTGTAAAAGCAAAGAGAAAGAATGGAGGGAGACTGTGGTCTCCACACTTTGACCTTGGCCTAATTTGTTTATTACAGTTCTTAGAATATTGCTTTTGATCTTTCATCAGAAACTATGTTATACTCCAGTTATTTAAATCTGACTCACGTCTATATATTCATAAAGGTGATTAATTAGACAGAACAGTGGTAGAAAATGATTTAATATATTAATCTTTATATTATTCTAATCTCAGCTGATGAAAAGTTTTATTGTATGAAATTGAGATGAAATAAATTTATTAGTTTATCCTATTTTTTTCATATATATACATAGAGGAAATAAAGTAAAAGTGCAAGGAAGAAAGAAAAAAATAAAAATGACCACTGTTTATCAGAAATGAATACTGATGACACTGAACTCTAAAGGTATCTTGTTAATATGTGTACTATTATAATTACCATCTTATGGACTAAGAAGTTAATGCTTAAATGAGTTTAATATATGTGATGGTGCTCAGCTGGTACATGGAACAGATGCTATTTGAACCTGTCTGCTTAAGTTTAAAGCCCTGTTTTAGCCAGTGTGAGAACTGCTCTTCTAAGTTACAATTTTTAATGAGTAATATATATCTATTTTATCTGTATTTTCTAATATTTAGATTGTTTCTTTTAATTATACAATGCAACAATAAAACATTGAACATTCCTGCCCATTGTTTACATAGAATAATGCCTAGAAATGGGGTGACTCATACAACCGGCATTTTGTAAGCTGTATTTCAGAAAGTTTTTCGTAATTTTTATATTTATAACCAAAAAGAAAGAATGTTAAAGTGGACCTGCTATGTCCAATCAGCTATCTTCAGTAGTGATCACCATTTTATTACTCTTGTTTCACGTATGTTGGTATTTATTTTGCTTACTATAATATTTTAAAGAAAAATCCTGTTATAATACCATATCATTTCACCAACAAGTGTTTCAGTGTGTATCTCTGACGGATAAGAACCGAACTCTATAATGGGTTCTTGTCTCTTTCTTTCTTGCAATTTATTTGTTGAAGAAACAGGATCTTTTTTTTCTAAAAAATATTCAATACCCTGAATTTGACTAATCCTTCATGGTAGTGTTCGTCCTGTTCCTTTTTCCCTCCTTTTCTTCTGTGACCTGATGGTTAGATCTAAAAGCTCAATGAGATTCAAAATCGGTTTTTTCTTTGGCAAGAATATTTTATCTATGGTGCTGTGTACCATGTCAGGAAGTATCATAATTGCATAACCATTTTCAGTGAGACAAGATTGGTCACTGGGTTCAGGCACATGTCCTTTAGTCTGTGTCTCCCACTTCCTTTTTCTCTCCTTAGCCTGAAATTGATGACTTCTTGTTGTTTTCTATGTCTATGATTACTAGTAATTTGATTTTTTAATCATTCTTATTGGCCTTTAAAGTGCCTTTGTAAATAGCTTCTTTGTCTTTTGTTCATTATAATATTTGCTGTTGTGGAAGAATAAATATTTTTGTTGTATTTTAATGTAATTAAATTAGTGATATATTTAATTTTTTACGTAGGACATTTTTAAGAGAGAGTCCTTTTAAAAATATGCTTAATGTAACAAGAAAACACACACAAGATTGGTAAGTATATTCATCTCCAGGGCAAAAATATTTCACAAACATAAGAAAAAAAATACTTTTCTACACCGAATATTTTAACAAATACGGTTTTCAATAATGAACATCTGCAGACTGAGAATTACATACCAACAGTCCTTGATTTCTAAATTAAATCTATTGTAGGAAGGACCGTTGCTTTTCTTATTAAACACACTAAGGCAAAATGCAACTTTATGATGACAAGACACAAAGTAGATATAAATTTAATTAAAGTATTTTTATAAATATACATAGTATTTGCCAAATTGAATTCAACAAAAGGCAAGTAAAAACATTGTGTTTTCATTCTCAAAACACTTTTGTCAACAGCTTTTTTAAACTTTAAGTTTCCCACTAATACTTTTGAAACTTTTGACCAATGATTTTAAGTACAATTTATCAAAAGCTAACTTAAAGTCACTCCACTTTAATATACTTTATTTTCCCACCTTTATCTTTTTTTCATATATCGTCAATATTAAACCTCTGTTTTCTTAAGTATTATAAATATTTTTCCTAGGTTGTCATTTGCCTTTTACCTTATTTACCTTATTGTGGTTTTATATTAATTTTTTTGATATGTGAGATAGTATAGGTCAGTACAATTAATTCTAATTCGTGTTCTATCAAGTTGTGTTTCATAAAGTGGTAGTTGTAGTCTGAAATGTTGCTACAGGAAATACTGAATTAATGAGTGCTGAATCATTGCTCTTAGAGGAAATACAAGTTTAGTTTCCTGCAAGCCTTTAGCCACAACGTGTTCATTAACTGATCAAAACCTAATCTTGTTTTATGTGTTTCTGTTTAAAGACACTTCACTTCATACATTTTGCTGATTAATTAATGTTGAACTCATGGCCAACAATGCTATAACTCTTGCCTGAATCAAGCCTACCTAACACACACATTGTCTCCATAAGGCACATGGAACCCTTTTTGCTCTTAGCAACACTAGACAGTACTTCAGCACTATGTTTGATAGCTGTTTTCAACAGCAAATCTCCAGCAAAAAGAGCACAGGAAGCAACAATGTGGCACTGAAGATCTCAAAAAGGACATTTGTTTATAACATGATGACACAAGAAAGCAAAGCATCACCTTAGCCAAACTCAGCTGGAAGTGTGCACATCGAATGACTCAAATAGTTTACCGTTTTTTGCATGCACATGTCCACAAATGACCATGAAAGTGTCACAAGCATTGATTTTGAGGTACAAATTAATTCTTGCCAGTAGGAAGCTACATAAATTTGTAAACTATGCATATTGAGGATCGACTGTAATTTCCTTCGTGATTTTCCCTTTGCTTTTCTATGTCACCCACATTTAATGATGTCTTAGGATAATTCCTATGCTACCCTCATATCATTGACTTATATTGCATTAAGAGTGAATAAATGTATTTAAGCAAACTGAAATTAAAATAATATACCAAACCAGTGTTTTCTGCAATAAAATAGTATACTATATATTTTTCAGACTTAAGAATTAATGCTACTCTATCAAAACTCGATCTGATATGAAATTTAAAAATCATCACTCATACTTTCTTGCAATCAATAATAATTATATTTTATATAACTTTCTATTTCATTTTGCTAGACTTAGTATCCCAATAACTTGAAAATACTTGAATACTGATGAATTAAAGACAATTAGGTTATTGGACCTTCTGCTGTATGCTTTAATATACTAGGTTTTATTACTAGAAAGTGGCTGCAGCCTAGTATGAATGTAAGAACAATATAATATTCTTATATTCAATATAAGGAAGGTGGAAGAGTAGGTGTATTCTAAAACTCTTGCTACTGTCATAGAAGCTTTCTTTTGACTTAAGGGAATACCCATAATGGTGAAGGAACATGTAAGGAATTTCTGGATATTGGTGTGAAGAAGTGTCTTTTTTGAATTAATTTGTGTATTTTATACCATATACTGTAATTTTCCTAAATAAGTTCTAATGTTTCGACTTAATGTTGTAACTGTAACGGAAACATATGTATATACCTATATAGTCATTTTTACAATTCTATATCCAATATATTATTATCTCTGCTATACAAATGAAGAGACTGAGGCTTAGGGATTCAAATAATTTAACGGGGTCAAGTAGCTTGCCCAAGATCGCATGGCAAACAGTGCTAACGGCAAAGCTCATCCTTCTACTCCCCTTATTACAAGCTCTAGACACACTAAACAAATTCAGGTTCTCTGTGTGCCATGTTTTTTCTCACTCCTTGACTTCTTTACATGCTGCTTCATCTTCCTGAAACGATCTTGCCTACCCCACCCATCTTCACTTAATGAACTTTCAATCACTGTCTTAGCCAGTTTGGCCTGCTATAACAAGTGTAGCATAGACTAGATGGCGTAGACAGCAAACATTTCTCACAGTTCCAGGACACTGGCAAGTCCAAGGTCAAGGTGCCAGCAGACCCTGTGTCTAGTGAGGGGCTTCCTTCCTGGTTTGCAGGTGGCCATCTTCTCATTTTATCTGATTTAATCTGGCAGAGATCAGAGAAAGAACCAGCAAGCTCTCTCAGGTCTCTTCTTATAAGGACATTAATTCCACTCATGAGGGCTCCATCCTATGACCTAATTACCTACTTCCCAAAGGCCTCACCTCTAGATATTAGTATCATTACATTGGGGGTGAGGATTTCAACATATAAATTTATGGCGGACCCATTAAGTCCACAGCACTTTGATTTTCACCTCAAGTATCTTCTTCCAGTCTGTATGAGATGCCTCTCAAATGACACCGCTGAATGCTCAGTGCATCTGTTGTCATTTACCACAGTGTATTAAATGAAGCAGCCTTCTTTGCCTGCATTTCCAGTTGGTGAGGTCAGAGAGAGCATGTGTCATTCACTGTTGTATTCTCAGCCCATAGCACAGTGACTGGCACACAGTGGGAACATTTGATTTGAAATATTTGCTCATTAAGCGGATGTATATTTCAAATGTTGGGCAAAGCGACATGTTTCTAGATTTGGCAAGCAGAAGCATTTTGATAACTACTGATGAATTGCCCCAAACCATTATAACTGGCTTATGGGAGGAAGTTAGAAAGGAATTATTCTGGAAATATGTCTTTGTGCCATTAGGTTACACTTGCAGGATAAATGGCAGAAAAAGTACCTATCAAATAACGAAAATAATGAAAGACAGTTACAGATTTTATTAAAAGCCTGGAAAACAATAAGGAGTAATAAGAAAATATAATAATATTTATCCTACAACTGTGATAATTATCATTCATAAAGTTTCAGAATTTTGAAAATATGCATCTAATCATACATCTACTAGCTATGTTCTTGACAAATCTGCCCACTTTTCATTTCATGTTCATTAAGAAATACACATGGATATATCATATACAAACATAAACTCTTCACTGAAAAATTTTATTGGTTTATTTTCATTGCCAGGAGCATTTGTTAATCGCCTTTGTGCTTGAAGTGGCACATGTGATAACAATGGAAAATGAATGTGACAGACACAGGTCCCCTCCTCAGATTTTGTTGTAAAGACAGACACCAGGAGCATAATAAACTGTTCATTATGAAAAACAATTTCCAAAGGCAGTCCCATTTATTTCAAGCAACATCAAATACAATTAGAGTACACCACTGGAGTACATGATAACTGTGTATCGCTATTTTCTTTGCCACTAAAACTGAATGCAAATCAGCTGGGGAATGTGTTCATTTTTACCTGTTAGTACCGTAGGCAGATAAAGCTCTCATTTGCCCTGGCCTCTGAGGCACTTTGATATCATTGACCAAACACCAATTTGGACTGTGCTCTTTTGTGCAAGAACAGGAGCAATTTAAAATCACCCTTAGGCAACTTTCATTGTCTTCATTCATGTTTCCTTTCTTGGCACTGATTTACTTATCTTGGCTCTCCTGTTAACTTCTGTGTGACTTGAGGGATACAGAAATTTAACGACATGTGTGATCTCTCTTATTTGCAAAATGCAACAAATCTACTTATTGTGGCAGTGTGTGAAATTCCTAACGACACCAGGCAACTGTAATTTCCTGACTGACTAGAAATAATTTGCCCCAAATTTACAGACTAGGCATGGGTTCTAGAAAAAGTCTCTCAGTGTGACATATAGATACCTTCACAACCTATCCCACCTAACAGGATAAAACTAGCTGAAGTATATTTTTATTTGTGGTTTTGCAAGAGCCTGGGATAATTTTCTTCTACTTTTTCCGTCTCTGAGCCAAATATTTGGCATAAAACAATCAGACTAAATATAAATATGCTGAACTATAAATCCATGCAATTATCTCTGCTTTAAAATTATTGTTAAATTTTATCACCAATGATCCCTTTTATGAAGAATTTATAAACACTTTTGTAGCAAACACTCTTAGCCTCCCTCTCCCTTGCCACTTCCATTTAGGGACTGAAAATTAATTTCTTTTTAAGAATTTTTTATTTCTATCTCCCTTTCCTCATATAAAGATTAATTCCTCATTTCCTCAGCTTCCCTTGGAGCTAGGGTCGGGGTTGCAACAACAGTTCTGATCAGTGGAAATTCAGCAGAAGACTACTGGGAGTTTCTTAGAATGTTTTTGCTTTCCTTGTAATAGAAGCAGGGACTGGTGATAAGGTGTCTTCTCCCTTCTCATGTTGAAAGAAAGTTGCATTAGCCATCTTGAGGGGAAAAAAAGCATAATAACAGACAACATGGAGTTGACGTCGTTGAGCTGCTCAATCAATGCCAACAGCTTTCTACTTTCAGAATTCTAATCATGTGAGAAAAATAAGCCTTTGTAAAATTTAAGCCACCATAAGTGGATTTATTTTAAGCTAAACACAGTCTTGAAACAAGATGAAAGAGTCTACATATACATGCAATTTTGTATACATGCATATACATATAATTGTTAATAAAGGAAGAAATTTGAGAAGAAAGGGTTCAAAAAATTCAATTGTACAAAATTCAGATTTGGGTTACTGTGAGGTTAATGAAAATCACTACTTTAGCATAATTAGTGTAATTGAAGATTAAAAAATTTATACAGTTCATAACGAATCACATACTGAACTGGAAAATCTCAAATGATCAGGAAGCAATCCCTTCCTATAGCTAAACTCCCCACTTACGCTCCACCATAGGAGAGACATGAATTTTTGCTCCTTCAGGGCTGGTCAGAGGATGGAACTTAATCACGAATTATGTATTACCCAGATTTCTATTAATTTAATGAAAAAGACAAGGCAAATTTTAAATGTGTTTATCAAAGAAATTCAACAACTGTTTCTCTACTACCATTTATGAATCCAATGTCATGTTAGCATTGTGAAGTATACAATAAAGCACAATTCTTAATAACCGTCTTTAAGTAAATATCGCATTTACTTAAAATAGTCTTCAATGTTGTAATCATAATGCAATAAATGAAATTTAATGTCAATTTTAAATGGGAAGTTAATTTTTCATTGGTAAAACCTAGGTCTTTTGGGTTACTTTAAACAAGTATGCCTAACTTTTGCACTTACATCTGAAAATGATTAGTGGATCAATTATTCTCTATTAAAATTAAAATTGCTAGTACTATACTGTACATAAATCCATAATAGTACCCTCATAATAAAAATTTTTAGTAAAATAAAAGTATTCTATAAGATAGCATAGTGAAGCCTTCAAGCTTTTTGTGAGTTTGCTTCCTCAATTAAGCAATCAATGTTTCAGCAAACTTTTATTTAAAGTTATTATTATATTATAGAAAGCTTAATGTAAAATGTTTCTTTCCAATGGCTTGATGACTTGATACATTTATGGACTTTATGATGAGGAAAGATAATAATGTAAAGCTCAGACAGACTACTATTAGAAAGTAAGTTTCACTTAAAATATTCCACATTGCTCATGAGTGACCAGCTTAGTTTAGGCTCTGCCTTAAAGATACGCTGTCAAAAATGTCCACCTTGCTAGGCCTCTAGAGAAATGAAGTGGTATATTTCACAGGAGAAGGGCAGATTCAAAATGGCAAGGGATAGGCTACAGTAAGGACAATGAGAGTAACTTCGGAATTGTCCTATAATAAATATAAATCACTTATTTACAACCAATCAAACTTCGATGTTTTGAATATACTACTGGAAAGTGAGAGGAATGTATGTTCATGAAGAAACTCTATCAGAACTTGTGCCTAACTTTGTATCACTAGATAAAATTCAAATGTTAGAAGTCAGGGTTATTCACTGTCCTTTGAGAAGAATTTAATTTCCATAACATATTTGCATTTGTAATCCTACAACTATATATCCCAAGCTGCATGTCAAAGAAATTCAATTTCTAATCCATAACATAGCTGAGAATTGTAGTGGTCAGTTTCATTGTTAATGCCTCTCTTTTTCAAACATTTGACTCACAGCTGTGATAATTGAATGGATGTGCAAATTATATTGGAATATGAGCAGCAGCAGTTACAATTTGGGGTTCAGTATTAAGCAGGACTAGTATGGCATATAATGCAAATCAAGTCAAATGCAAATATGTCAGCAAAAGCAATCACATTATTTATATGAGAGGAGGGACCACATCTGATTTGCTTACCATTGTATCACCAGCACTTGCTACAATGCCTGGCACTAGTAGTTTCACAATCAGCAGTTTTTGAATCTCCAATTTTAAAAAAGTGTAGAATCATTTTGGGAGTCATTTATAGGAAGAATGTGTTAGTAACAAGGATAGATTGTGGTGCACAAATCTTTGTGAGTTGAAGGTTGTTATATACTTACAGTAAAAAAAAAAATCAGAACTACTCTGAGACCTTGTGGGAGCTGCAGTCTACAAGTGGAGGAAATGATTTGTCTGCAGGACTTAGCATCTGGGCCCTTATGGTAGTCGGTTAGTATAAGCACTGACAGCACCTGTTGCAGTCTGCTCTTCCTAACTTCATGTATCTGTTTTACTCTTCTTCCCACACATAGGGTGTACTCACTCCTCCTCAAGGAAGTTAATCCAAGATTGCATTTAGCCACTGGATCCAGGTCAACATAGAGCTACTTGGATAACAAGCAGTTCTCCTTATGGAGAACTGGCAGAACCATGGGCCTGCAGCCCACAAACTAAAAAGAGAAGTAATCCAAAGCCCCATACCTGATGACAATAAACAGCATTGGGGCATAATCAGAGGGATATAGTAGGAACTCTCTCTAAGATAGAGAAATAATGGAAGACACTGGCCCATAACAATTATGAAATCTGACTAGACAAAATGGGAAGATCCCTACTACGGTGGTGGTGGTTTAAGGGAGTGGTGTCCCTTAATTAGAGTTCAATTCTGCTATGTAAGAACACATCTCACTTTTTCCCCCTCAGGAACTCTGGCTCCAAGCTCTGGGAATTTCTTCTTTATCCATTACTCTCCATTACCAGATCTGATCAAAGCCCTGGGGCTGTGCCTTTCTTGAGGGCTACCTAATATTCACAGCCCGCTTCTGGTTCATGCCAGTATTGAGGCCAGAGAGTTACATAAATACCAAAGTTTCAGGTTCCTAGTTTCTTTGGCCGCACAGTTTCCTTGAGAACTTAGTAAGCTTTTGATCTATTCTCTTTCAGTCAATTCTGTTTCAGCAACTATACCCAAAGTTCTTTCATCTTCATTCCAGTGTCTCTCTGCTTAATCACTGCTACATGAGGCCATCAGACATGGTTGGAGAGGCTCTATCCTTTGTTCCATCTTTGCTATGAAGGCTGTCTTAGTCGAGTTAGACTCTCAGAGACAATTGTTTTTGGTCTTATTTTTTATTGCAAGAAGCCTACAAGTAGTTGGTTTTAACATTCCTTCAAGGCTTCAGATTTATGAACTTCTTCTCTATCATTTCTGCCAATGAAACCTGCCAATTCTTGTTTGAGCTCAACTCTTTCTGGTAGTATTCTACTTAAAACAGCAATACCATCTGACACACATGATCATGTTGATATTTTCTCATCCCTTCGCCTAAAGCTATAGGATCTTGTAAACTGGTGCCTGCTTTCCAAGTTATCGCTAGTAATAGTTTTACCAAATATTTGAAAAGGCAGAATAAGGCTTTCTAGCCTCATAGCTTCTGTCTCCTTGCCACCTGTGTTTCAGACACTTAGTATTAGCTTAATGCCCAGTATTTTAATTTTGTGTCATAGTTGCACACAACTTCAAACTATCAAATTTAGAAGGGCTTACTGCTGCAATAAACAACCTTGACAGTGAGTGGCTTAGACAATAAATGCTTACTTCTGAATCATGTCTCAGTCCAGTGTAGATCTGTGTTTGGTAGAAGGGTCAGCATGTGTGAGGGCTTTGCTCCAATCCATCAAAATGTATGTCCCATTCATCTGTGATTTCACTTTCTTCTGATCAGCAGTTCTCAAACTCTGGTCCATGGACCTGAAATGGAGTGCTCTGCAAGATCAAAACTATTTTCTTAATAATATTTGAACATTATATGTCTTTTTCAGTATATTGACATTGGCACTGATAATAAAAAAGCAATGCTGAGTAAAACTACTATTATCTTAACACAAATCAAAGCAGTGGCATCAAACTGTAATACTAGTACTTCTGTTCTTCACTGCAGCTTGCTTACTGTCAAAACACCACTGGTTTCTACTAAGAATGTCCTTGATAAGGAGAAATAATTACTAATTTTAATAGATCTTGGCTTTTGAGTTCAAATCTTTTTCATATTCTGCATGAAGAAATGGGAACTACATATAAGGAACTGCTGCACACAAAAGTACAATGGTTGTCTCAAGAAGAAGCTCTTGAAAAGTTTGAATTTCAAGCTGAATTTGTCTTTTTTCCCCTCGGAAATACTATTTTTGCTTGAAAGAACAGACAGCTTGGACTTGGATATTTGGCATTAATTTCCCCCAAAAATTAACAGAGTGAGCTAATCGTTTAAAGGACAACAAACAGAAGGTATTTGTGGCAAATGGGTTCAAGTGAAAATTGGAATTTTGGAAAACTTGTATCTGCCATCAGAAGCTTGAAAACTTCTCGGTATTTAAAAACTTCTCTGATAAGATTGGTGGTGAGATTGACATTGTATAATGAAATGTGTCAACATTTAGAGAATATGTATAACTCAGTGAACCGGTAGTTTCCAAATGACCAATGCATGAAAGTGCAAACCTATGTATGGGTTAACAGTCCGTTAAAAATGAAAGATAGAGTCATGGATTTTAATATAACAATATAAAGAGTTCATTGCTTTGATTGCAGATTCTATCTTGCAAAGAGGCTTTAAGAAACAATGAACTTTTGTGTCATATCAAAGAAGAATATCCAAAATATTCTGAAGACACTGCTTCCTTTCCCAATGATTTATCTGTGTGAACCTGGATTCTTCATATGTAGAAGTAGATATGATAAGCCAGCTATCTTATATGAAGACAATATTAAAGAAATTTGCAACGTTCTTCTCACTATTTTTTCTTTTAGAAACCGTAGCCACTTTGATTAAACTGTTTTTTAAATTAACATTTAATGACTTTAAATGGATTGATAAATTACTTTTTTTTACTTTTATACTCTAATACAGTAAATATATTAGATATAATCCACATTTTTTAAAACAAAGCTCCTTGGGCTCCTTGGATGATCAATAATTAATTTTTAAATGTATATAAAAATTCTAAGACCAAAAAGTTTGAGAACCACTGCTCTAGAATCATACTCTTTCAACTGGTAATGGGGAAGAAGACTAAGTATTACAAGTGCAGGTTTTAATAGTTTGGCCCCAAAATTGACACATATCACTCTCATTTATTTGCGTTAACTAGACTTCAGTCAGCTACATCGTACTGCAAGGGAGCTGGACAGTGTCTAGGTGTATGTCCAGAACTAAGAGAAGAATACTGGTGAGCACCGGCCGTCTCTGACATGGCACTGGAAGTTTGTAATGACTATACTTTTCATGTGACTATAATTGGAAAGTTCTTAACGCTATTCCTCCTTTCATAGGATATTGTTCTCATCTTCTCCTATTCATTTCTACTGGATATTTGCCTGTCTTGTAAATATGTGTCCTCCTTTTATGTAAATGCACTTTGTTGAACCCTAACCATGAGTTGGCCTTGACAAGATGTTTTACTTGTATTATTTAAAGTAATACAAATATCTTATGAGGTAGTTTTGTTATCCCTGTTTCACAGAAGTCTAGGTAAAAGACTGAGATAGCTTACCCAACATCCCCTGGAACTGGAATTCAAATCTAAGTTTATCTCACTGCCTTTTCTCTGTTCTTTCTACTTTCTTATATTTCTTTCTTCTTTTTTTTTTTTCTTTTGAGACGGACTTTCACTCTTGTTGCCCAGGCTGGAGTGCAATGGTGCGATCTCATCTCACCGCAACCTCTGCCTCCTGGGTTCAAGCGATTCTCCTGTCTCAGGTTCCCGAGTAGCTGGGATTACAGGCACGTGCCACCCCGCCCAGCTAATTTTTTATGTTTTTAGTAGAGACAGCGTTTCTTCATGTTGGTCAGGCTGGTCCCGAACTCCCGACCTCAGGTGATCCACCCGCCTTGACTTCTCAAAGTGCTGGGGTAACAGGCATGAGCCACTGCACCCAGCCTCTTGTATTTCTTTATAGAGAAAAATGACTGTTCCACATCAGAGTCTGACCATTTGATCTTCTGTCAGATTCTATTAGTTCTTATGTATTCTCTAATTCAGATTGGATCTTAAAACATTAGCGAAATCTTTAGAACTGAATTTACATCATGTTCTTGACTCAGATGCATACAGGAGATTTTCTCTCCCTAGAAAATTTCCTAGTTGAAATATCATAGTTGCTTAATAATCACATGCAATCTCTTTACTAGAATAAGGTCTTTATTTTCCTACTCTCAGAGTGTTTGCTTGCAAATTGCCTTGTCAGGTTATATTATGTTTATTTGTGAAAGTATGCCCATACCAGACTTTCTAGCTGGTCTATAGCAACTGGAATTGTGTTCAGAGCTTCTTTCTATGCCTTGGCCTTTCTTTCCTTACTGCCACGTAGTCTCCCTAAACCCTTACTGGACTGGATCACTCTGCTTCTGACTTGTATTGCATTCTGTCAGCCATTTCCTTTCATCAGTAATGTCTTCTTCACTCTATTCAATGCTTTTGATTATTCAGTGTCCCTCTGAACCATGACCTTTCCCAAAGCTTTACCAGATTATTATCTATAATATTTTCCTTCTCTGAACTTGAAGTTTTCTATTTGTATCTTTTTTAGAGACTCTTATATGTTATATTTTACCTTATCTCTATTTGCATATTTGGCTTATCCTGAAATTAGACTAGTAACTTCCTCGAACAAAGAAATGCTAGCTACTCATCTTCTGTCTTAATAATGCCTTATACAGAACAGCTGTTAATTCTGTGTGAGTATAGGTGAATATTATTTCTCCCCTTCTCAGTTTACTAATTATCCGCTAATAGGCAAAAAATTCTGAGTTTTAACATCATAAAGAAAGTAAATGGTTTTCCAGATTATAATTCTCTTGACACTAGTTTTGGGACAGAAACTTTCTTGTTCATATGTGGCTTACACTTTCATTTTAATTATTCCACAAATGACTTTGTCTACTTATGGCTTTTAAATTAGTTCAGACCATTTCCTACATGCTAATCTATTCAGAAAGGTCATGAAAAGATGAAAATTGTCTCTTTGCTAAGAGCCTGAAGATGATTTATTATTTTGGCCCTACCATCTCTGATGTGGACTTCAGGACAACCCAAGATTATTCTAAAACTGGAAGAAGGCGTCATAGACTTTATATATTGACATACAAAGATGGAGAACTCTTAGGAAGTACTGGCTCTTGTGAAAACACAAGCCTGAGGTAATGTCGGGAATTAAGAGATTCTGGAGAAGTATATAGAAACTCACCTTGAGGGGGGTGGTGGTTAGAAGAACAATAAGGAATTTTTACGGGACTCAAGGTCTCAGGAGAAACAGCAGTGCCTCTAATCATATGTGTTGCTTGTCCAAGGATAGGAGAGATCTTCTGAATAATTCTCTATAATGGATCAGAAACCGTGTTATTATTCAATTTGGCAAGTAAAAACTCAAGTTACTTGGCAAGTGAAAACTCAAGTTACTAAATATAGGCCAGGATAAGAAGCTTACCCGTCTATTTGAGGTGGCTACTCTTAAGAGATGATGGGCTCAGGTCCTTCTTAAGACTGTGTCTGAGGAGCTCCTACTCCCTTGTCTGTTTCCTCTGGACAAGAACCAAGTTGTCTACTGCTGGGGATGTTCAGAGTATCCCGGTAAATCAGGGTTCAGGTTTTCTGCCACCTGGATCTTGGAGAAGGGAGAGAAAAAGCTTTTTACCCATATCCTAAGTTCTGATCCTATCTGAAAATAAAATTCTTCCCTGTATAACTGACAGTGAAAATTGACATTCCTTCAGGGAAACTCCAACTCCAACCACAGGAACATGACCTTAGGAAACCTTGTGAAGAACAACTAAATTAAAATTGAATTGACTTAAATCAATACCTTTGGGGTTATGGAGTTTTAAATGGTACTGTAAGACACAAGATAAATTTTCTGTAGCCCTCCGTGACTTGGAAATGGAGTGATCATCTATTGGCACAGAGAAATCTCAATCAACTGAGAGAAAATTAACATTTTAATCTGAATTCCAAAGATACATAGCTCTGCTACAGGAAAAAAAAAAAAAAAACAGGTCACATAAACCTAAGGAAATTATCAATTTAACTTCTAAGAACAAATAGTTGATTTTGCCTACCTTAAGGCAACTTAGAAAAAGACATACTTTTTTTTTTTTTTTTTTTTTTTGAGACAGAGTTTCGCTCTTGTTGCCCAGGCTGGAGTGCAATGGTATGATCTCAGCTCACCGCAACCTCTGCCTCCCAGGTTCAAGCAATTTTCCTGCCTCAGCCTCCAGCGTAGCTGGGATTACAGGCATGCACCAGCACGCCTGGCTAATTTTGTATTTTTAGTAGAGACAGGGCCACTCCAAGTTGGTCAGGCTAGTCTTGAACTCCTGACCTCAGGTGATCCACCCACCTCGGCCTCCCAAAGTACTGGGATTATAGGCGAGGCATGAGCCACCACGCCCGGCCAAGACATGCTTTTCTATGTCTTCCTTCTTTCAGTCAATATTGTATTTATGAAATTCAGTTTATCCATGTTCATTTTTGTGTAGCTTCTATTGTTTGGCCATATTCACCTCCATTTGCTTGTTTCTTTGTTTTTGTAATGATTGATGAACACTATATTTCTCATTTAGGGCTACTCTAATAATAGTTCAGTGAACATTCATTTCGTGTACATGTGCACACATTTCTCTTGGCTATATATACCTAGGTGTAGAAAGGCTGAATAATAAGAAACATATACTCAACTCCAGGGGATGATGCCAAATTGTTTCCCAAACTTACTGTACTGTTTACAGTCCCTGCAGAATAGAATTTCTGCTATTATATATCAGCCCTAATGCATAGTACTATTAGTAATTTTTAATTGTAGACATTCTAGTGGACCTCTAGTAGAATCTCATTGTTTCAATTAACATCTTCCTGATAATTAATGATATTGAGCACCTTTTTATATGTTTATTAGCCATTTGCATACGTTTACTTAAGCACCTGTTAAAGATGCACATATATATATATATATATATATATATATATACACACATCACAATTCATTTTGGTCTTATTTATTAATAGAAATCCTTTGTTCCATATAAATATTCTATATTGATTATTTGCAAATATCTTCCCCCACTCCACAGTTTGTTTTTTCCACTTATCATTCAACAAGCAGAAGGGTTAAGTTTTTTTAATATCAAATTTATTAATCTTTTTTGGTTGGGGTATGCTTTTTGTATCCTGTTTAAGAAATATTTAGATAACCAAAGTCATGAAAATATTTTCCTGCATAAAATTCTAAAAGTTCTTTGATTTTCACATTTTAATCTACACTCATCTAAATTTTACTTTTGTATATGGTGTGATGTGGATGTCAAGTTTTATTTCATTTTGTCTAATATGACTACCCAATTCACTAGCTGCATTTACTGAAAAGCTCATCCTTTTCTGAATGTTTAGCAGTGTCATCTTGGTTACTAATCAAAGGTCCACATATGCCTAGTCACCTTTTGGACTCTTCTTTTTCATTGATCTGTTTCTCAATCCTTAAGCCATTACCATATATCTTTATTACTGTAACCTTATACTTATATTAATTTATACCATTTGTGAGAATATTCCCTTTCCTTATTCTTCAATACTGTCATAAAACTAAGCTATACCATCCCCATTTTCATATACATCTTAGAAACAATTTGTCAAGGACCTCAAAAAATTGTGATTTTTATTGAGAAAATTTGTGTAAGGTTGGCATTATTTTTTCTTTAAATGATCAACAAAATTCATTTCTTTTTTTTTTTTTTTTTTTTTTTGAGACGGAGTCTCGCTCTGTCGCCCAGGCTGGAGTGCAGTGGTGCGATCTCGGCTCACTGCAAGCTCCGCCTCCCGGGTTCACGCCATTCTCCTGCCTCAGCCTCTCCAAGTAGCTGGGACTACAGGCGCCCGCCACCACGCCCGGCTAATTTTTTGTATTTTTAGTAGAGACAGGGTTTCACCGTGGTCTCGATCTCCTGACCTCGTGATCCGCCCGCCTCGGCCTCCCAAAGTGCTGGGATTACAAGCGTGAGCCACCGCGCCCGGCCTTTTCTAAAGCCATCTGAGCAAGGAGTTTTCTTTGTGGGGAGATTTTAATTACAAATTAAGTATCTTTAGTAGTTAAAAGGAGTATTTTGGTTTTTTTCCTCTTACGTCAATTTTAGTAAGCTGTATTTTATGGGAATTTGTCTTTTAACTTAATTTCTAATATATGAGCATAAACTTGGTTATAATATTCTTTAACAATTTTTTATATTGTGGAACCTATAGTGATGGCCTCATTTTAATTCCTGATATTTATACCTCCACTATTTTTTTTTCTGAATCAGTCTTAGGAGCTTTATCAATTTTGTCAGTCTTTCCAAAGAGCCAAGTTTGGGCATTAATTATCTGCACTACGTGTTTTCTTGATATTTTATTCATTTATTCTATTAACTTTACTATTTCCCACCTGCCTATATTTTTGGATGTTTAATTTACTGTTATTCTTAAGAATTGTAAATGAATGCTTGATTACTTATATCCATACTTTATTTTTAATTAATATATTCATTTATAGCTATAAACACCTCACAAGTTTGACTATAAACAGATTTTAGCTCTAAACAAATATAGCCACAAACTTCCCACAAATGCGACACGTAGCATTTCCATTATTGTTGTTTCAAAAATATGTTTTAATTTGTATTTTGAGTTCTTTGATCCAGGGGCTGTTTAGAATACTTTTCTCTGAATTTCTAAGCATCTGGAATTTTCTAGTTACCTTTATGCCAATTATTTCTTGCTAAATTCCAAATATTTGAAAATTGAAGAAACTCGTATGTTCCATGTGTATTTGAATACAATGTGCATTTTGCCGTTGGTCTGGTGTTCTATAGATGTAAATAAGATAATTTTTTTTAAATCATATTGTTCAAATGTCCTATATTCTTACTAATTTTGTTATTGTTCAATGAAAATTTCTCACTGGGATTGTAAATGATCTATTTTTGCTTTTAATTCAATCAACTTTCACTTAACTTATATGAGGCTCCATTATTAGTTATGTAACATCTGAGATTATTCTGAGATGGATTTCAGTCCATCTTGGGACCCGTTAATATCTGATTCATTCTTATTTCTAGGGTGTAACTCTCAGGAACATCTTGCTTGAGGACGGATCTTATTTTGGCCCCAAAAAACTGTCAGATTCTATGCTACGTTTTGAGAATTGACAGATGCCCCTGAGGAAAAGGCTAGACTCAGCTTTCTGGGTATCTATTGTCCTGGATCTTGACCCCGTATTTCTTTACTGCCTTGTTAGCTCTCTGATGCATTTACTTAGAATCTAAAAAAAAAAATTGTCCAGATTTTTTAATCTATTTTCAGTTAGAAGGGTTGGTCTGAATTACTTTCATCACCATTAATGAAAGCAGATTTTTAAATATTGCTTATGATTTTTTCCGCTAGAAGTTTTACTTTAGTGTAGACATTTCTTACAGTACTTTATTTTAACATTTTATTATGATTATTATTATTATACTTTAAGTTCTAGGGTACATGTGCACAACGTGCAGGTTTGTTACATACGTATACATCTGCCATGCTGGTGTGCTGCACCCATTAACTCGTCATTTACGTTAGGTATATCTCCTAATGCTATCCCTTCCCCCTCCCCCCACCCCATGACAGGCCCCAGTGTGTGATGTTCCCCACCCTGTGTCCAAGTGTTCTCATTGTTTAATTCCCACCTTTGAGTGAGAACATGCGGCGTTTGGTTTTTTTGTCCTTGTGATAGTTTGCTGAGAATGATGGTTTCCAGCTTCATCCATGTCCCTACAAAGGACATGAACTCATCCTTTTTTATGGCTGCATAGTATTCCATGGTGTATATGTGCCACATTTTCTTAATCCAGTCTATTGTTGTTGGACATTTGGGTTGGTTCCAACTCTTTGCTATTGTGAATAGTGCCGCAATAAACATACGTGTGCATGTGTCTTAATAGCAGCATGATTTATAGTCCTTTGGGTATATACCCAGTAATGGGATGGCTGGGTCAAATGGTATTTCTAGTTCTAGATCCCTGAGGAATCGCCACACTGACTTCCACAATGGTTGAACTAGTTTACAGTCCCACCAACAGTGTAAAAGTGTTCCTATTTCTCCACATCCTCTCCAGCACCTGTTGTTTCCTGACTTTTTAATGATGGCCATTCTAACTGGTGTGAGATGGTATCTCATTGTGGTTTTGATTTGCATTTCTCTGATGGCCAGTGATGATGAGCATTTTTCCATGTGTCTGTTGGCTGCATACATGTCTTCTTTTGAGAAGTGTCTGTTCATATCCTTCGCCCACGTTGTGATGGGGTTGTTTGCTTTTTTCTTTTAAATTTGTTTAAGTTCTTTGTAGATTCTGGATATTAGCCCTTTGTCAGATGGGTAGATTGCAAATATTTTCTCCCATTCTGTAGGTTGCCTGTTCACTCTGATGGTAGTTTCTTTTGCTGTGCAGAAGCTCTTTAATTTAATGAGATCCCATTTGTCAAGTTTGGCTTTTGTTGCCATTGCTTTTGGTGTTTTAGACATGAAGTCCTTGCCCATGCCAATGTCCTGAATGGTATTGCCTAGGTTTTCTTCTAGGGTTTTTATGGTTTTAGGTCTAACATTAAAATTTTATCATTAGAAAAGTCTTCCCACTCGGAGAATATCATGAGTATATTATCTCTTAATTTTTGTTGTATATGTTTTGGTTTCAATCTGTTTTTTATTTAAGTCTTCAATTGAATTGGAATATAATTTGGTATATAATGTAAGATAAAGATCTAACTGCTTTTGCTCTAAAAGCTTAACCAATTATTCCAACATAATTAATTTGATTTTTTTCTTTTCTTTAGTGATTTTAAATTTTGATTTTATATGTGCTTACTTATTTTCAGATTGTGTTATATTTCTAGCTTTATATTTTGCCTCATATTCTATTTTTTTTTTTTACAAATACTACAGTTTACTTTTGTTAGCTTTATATTATACTGAATATATTTGATATATTCCTCTTTTCACTAGGCATTGTCTTCTCAAAATTGTTTCCTTAATACCATACTTAATGGGGAGGAACTGAAGCTTTCCCAGAATGAGGCAAAAATGTCTCTCTCACTACTCATTTTCAGCATTGTACTGCAAGTCCTAGCTAATGCTATAAGAGAAAAGAAGGAAATAAAACGTATATGTATTGGAAAGAAAGAATGAAAATTGTCTTCGTTTGCAGATAATACAGTCATTTATATGAAAAATCAGAATGAGTAAAAAAAATACTTTTGGAATAAGTGATTATACCAACGTCGTAGACGTTCAACACACACAAGTCAGTCGCTTTTTTATATACAGCAATGAACAAGTGAAATATGAAATTAAAACACAATACCATCTATATTCGCATTCTCCCAATGGAATACTTAGGTGTAAGTCTAACAAAATATGTACAAGATCAATATTAGGAAAACTACAAAACCATGATAAACGAAATCAAATAACTAAGTAAACTCAGAGATATTTAACATTTATAGATAGGAAGATTCAATATTGTCAAGATCTCAGTTTTTCCCAACCTGATCTATGGATTTTGTGTAACCCCAATCAAAATACCATCACATTCTTTTGTGGATATCAGCAAAGTGTTTTTGAAGTTTATGCGAACAGGCAAACACACGAATAGCTAACACAATATTGAAGGAAAAGAACCAAGTCCAGATGATGAAAGTACTGAACTCCAACTACTATAAAGCTATAGTAATCAAGAGAATGTGGTATGGGCAAAGAATGGACAAATAGATCAGTGGAACAGAACAGAGAGCTCAGAAATTAACTCACAGAATATAGTCAATTGATCTTTGACAATGAATCACAAACAGTACAATGGAGAAAAGACAGTCTCTTCAACAAACGGAGCTAGAACAACTGATATATATGGGCAAGAAAACGAATCTAGACACAGACCTTATACCCTTCACAAAAAAGAGCTCAAAATGGATTATAGACCTAAGGGCAAAACTTAAAACCATACGACTTCTAGAAGATTACGTAGGAGGAAATCTAGATGACCTTGGGTTTGGAAATGCATTTTTTAGCTATAACACCAAAGGCATGATCAATGAGAGAAATAATTGATAAGCAAGATTTCATTAAAATTGGAAATTTCTGTTCTCTGAGAGAAACTTTCAAGAGAATTAGGCAACAAACTGGGAGAAAATATTGGCAAAAAATGTAACTGATAAAAGGCTGTTATCCAAAATATACAACCCTTAAAATTCAACAATAAGAAAATGAATTATCTGATTAAAAAGATGTGAACAGATACCACTTTGGCAACGTTTTTAGTTGAATAGAGATTTTGTTTGAAGCTACAAATAAGAATACATAAATTAAGAAGTATTAAAATCTTTATAGTATTTAGACAGTATTTCCATCAAGGAGTATGTTATGCCTGCCTTGAACCATGTTATCAGCTGGAAATACCAATTCTTTGTAACCTTACACTTAAGCATCCCACTCTGCAACCTGCACGTCTCCAAGCTCAGTCACTTGGTCTATAACCTATTATTCAAACACACAGAGATTCCAGTCCCAGGATGACTGCACTTTCTCTCTCTAGATTCTCTTTATTTCATCTCTATTTTGACATAGTTTTGACTCTTCATACGTCACTTTATCCAGTGTATCTCCAGTATATTCTCAGTTACTTTCTCTTTGTTATTCTTAATTACTGTCATGTTCTTTCCCCCTCTCTCTGCCTATGTTAACTGTAGAGGAAAGTAAATAATGCATAGATTGATGCTATTAAAGTTAATATTTCTATATTTTACTATTAATCTCTTGTTCCCATTTTATTCAGTAACTATTTCTTTGTCACTTCCCCCGAATCTAACTTCACTATCACCCTTTCAACTCTCAACAGCTGAGCTAGTTTTCGTCTTAAATCACAGAGAATATAGACATCATCAGATGTGAAATTTATCAATTTCTTGTCACCAAATATGTAATCATCTTGGCATGTGCACTGATCCTCCTTTATTTCCCTGCGGTATCCTGCTTCCTATAATGGTGATTTCTCTGCCTGTGCATTAGATTACATTGTATTCTGCTTCCATGCATGCATTTATCCATATTTTCTGTATCTCCAACACTCTCTATTTACTTGTTCCTTCCTTCCTCATTTTAACTTCTACAAGAATTTTCTATTAATAGCAAACAACTTTGGATGTCTTCTATATATATAATCTATTTCTCTCCTATCCACTTCAAACATTCTTAAAAGAGTTGCCCACTTCCCTATTGGTGGACAGTTTTCAATATTGTGCTATTTCAAACAATAGTAAAATTAGCACATATTTCTATAGGGTAGATTTATAGAATTACTATTAATAGGTTGAGAGTTAAGTGTTTAAAGGCGTGATACTTACTGCCAAATTGCCTTATAAAATGTCTGTAATGATTGCCAACCCATCTACAGTTCAGTTTACCTATACTTGCTACCTTTATTTTTTTATTAGTAATGAATATTGTTTAATCTAAAATCTAAATATTTTAATCTAAAATCTGAAATTTTCTGCCAATCATTTTTAATTTTACATACTTTTGATTAATCATTTTACTTCATAGTTTCAATTTTTTATTGATTAATAATATTGGGCACCTTTCCAAATATTCATTGGCTATTTCTTTTTCTATTAGTTGCCTATTTTCTTTTACCTTTTTATTTTTATATTTCTTGGAGCCATTTGTGAATAAATATTATAATTTTTCTTTTTTAATTGTTTGATATACCCAATAAATTTGAAATTTCTGCTGTATGAAAGAAACTGTCAAAAGAATTAGACAAGCAACAAACTAGGAGAAAATACTGGCAAAATACATGATGTATAAGCAATTTTGTAAAAATTTTGTAAAAGTTGCTTACATAGCCAGATCTGTAACTTTTTCTTTTTGGCTTTTGGGTTACATGCTTTAAAAATCACTCCTTTTGAGGAAATTGTGTACGTTGACTGCCTGCACTTCTTTTTTTCATTTTTTTATTGAACCTTAATAGAAGTACATATTTTCAGAGTACGTGTGATAATTTTATACATCCATATAATATGTACACATCAAATCAGGGTAATTGGAATATCTATCACCTTAAATATCTTTATGTCTGCACTTTTTGAAACCCTATTATACCTTAATTCACTGCAATATGGATTTCTGTCTTCACTGCTCAACTTAACTTGCCCTTACCAAGGCTGCAAGTGACCACAGTAAGCACATTTTCTACAAAATTTTTTTTCTGCTCTTTTACATGATACCATATCCTACTCATTTTGGTCCTTGCTTTCTGACTACTCCTCCGTCTTTACACGCCTTGAACTCAAATCATCTCATTGTTGATATTCTTCGGAGTTTTGCCCTTGGACCACATCTCTCCTCATTTCTTGAAACTCTGACTTGCAGCTACAAGGTTTATCTCGAGGTTTGATGTCATCTTGTTGATCGTGGATGAGGGTGATGTTCTAGTTTTGTTTGACATCATTATGGCCAGGGCCCCAGGGAGGCCAAGGTCCTCCCCCGACAGTCTCTTCTTTCCCCTCTCCAGAAAGCCCCGGGAGAGCTTTTTTGGCAAGAGTTGCCAAAAAGTAAAGAGAAAATGCCGTGTTGTTATCAAAGGTGGGCTGGTGTGAGATAACCCTCAATGCAGAGCTCTGTTCAATTAGATAATAGTGAAGTGTTTAGCCTTCTTCTACCACTTCTCCTAAAAGCCCAGTCTCTACCTTTGGATCTTACTACCCTCTAGCTGGCTGCTTGATAAACTCAAACTCATAATCATCCTGCTCGGTGTGTTCAGAGTCTGTTTTCAGCTCTCTTGCCAGAGTACACATCTTCATCTTAAATCTTATCATGTCTGTTTCCTACTCATATCACTCCAAAGCCTCCCTTGTTGACTTAAGGTTTAAATACAAAACCTGTATCATGTCTTACAAGACGTTCTGATTTAAAGTCTTTCCTCCTTTTCCAATACAGCCTCTTTTTAAATTTTTAAATATTTTTCTTCTCTCTGCATCAGCCAGTCTGAATCTTTAGGTTATCTAATAAAATGTCTTCTCTATAACCTTAGTGACTTTGTGCAAGCTGTTCCCTCTGGCTAGGACCCCATGCATTTCTTCCTGTGCCAAGTGGTCACTCCCGTGTGCCCACAGCAGCCGTTGTTTCCCTCCGTCCCTCCAGCAATGATCACATTATGTTATACTTCCCCAGATACTTCACACTGTAGCTGCCACACTAGACTCTGAGCTATGTGAGGATAGGACACAGTTTTGCCCTCAGCACCTAGCGTAATACCTGCACTGTGATATATGGCTTATAAATATTTATTAAATTTACAGTTAGCTGAGTGCCAAGTACTCCCTTATAGCATTTTAAATTTTCTCTATCATTCCTTCTAAATTGTGCATAATTTTGATTCATCATTTTATGTAATTAGAGAAAGCCCACTTTACTGATTTTATTTTTCAAGAAGCTATTTTAAATTAATTTTTCCCTTTAACATCTTTTAGTACTCCAAACCACTGTTCTATTGTCATCATATTTTGTTCTCTTCTCATAGTGTTTTGCCCCACTGTGGTTATTTGATGACTTGGGTTTACTGAGTGAGTGAGTGATTGAGTTAATGAGTAAATGCCTCTCATTTTTCCCCAAGCAGACACTAAGTGCTATCCAAGCAAGTTCCGAATTCATCTTGTTCATTATTGGAGTCCCAGTGACTAGAATAATGACTATATATGGGATTAATGAATAAATATGTAATTTTATGACTACCATTTTGCTAAGTAGTTTCTAATTTTAGAATTAAAATTAATTAAAAATTAAATATTTTTAATTTTCTCTTTGGCCCAAGAGTTAAGTAGAGCATTTCTGTAATTTCCAAATAATTGAAAGTTTTTTCTTTCCTTTTTGCTTTGTATTAATACTTTGTAATTTTAATGCGATGAGATCACAGAAATAGAGTATTTACAACTGTACTATTGAAAACTTGTCAAGTCTTTCTTTGTGGGATAATAGCTGAGTAATATTTTTAAATCTTCCATGATTACTTTATAAAGTTTCCGTAAGATACCAAGTTTGACCTGGAACTAGTAAATCAACAATAATATAGTATCCAGGTGTCATTCCTTATATATTTTTTGTTTACAAGTTCTGTAAAATGCTTTCTTAAAAAGTGAGTTATGTAATCCCAGCACTTTGGGAAGCCGAGGCGGGCGGATCATGAGGTCAGGAGATCGAGACCATCCTGGCTAACACGGTGAAACCCCGTCTCTACTAAAAAAAATACAAAAAACTAGTGGCGGTGCCTGTAGTCCCAGCTACTCAGGAGGCTGAGGCAGGAGAATGGCGGGAACCCGGGAGGCGGAGCTTACAGTGAGCCGAGATCGTGCCACTGCACTCCAGCCTGGGCGACAGAACGAGACTCCGTCTCAAAAAAAAAAAAAGAGTTAAATCTACAATTACTGTCCTTTTTATTTTAATTTTCTTGATTCTAACACTTATGCAGATTATATGTTAATGTTTTGTTTTTGTTAAAGATTAATGATTATGGAATAACTTTATCTTTTTATCAAAATTATGTTACTGTATCTGTCCAATTTAAGGTGATTTGCTTTAAAATGTGCTTTTAATTTTTTTTGTTATTTATTTATTTAATTTTTGAGACAAAATCTCCCTCTGTTGCCCAGGCTGGAGTGCAGTGGTGCGATCTCAATTCACTGCAACCTCTGCCTCCCAGGTTCAATCAATTCTCCTGCCTCAGCCTCCCAAGTAGGTGGTATAACAGGCATGTGCCACCATATCCAGCTAATTTTTCTATTTTTGGTAGAGATTGTATTTCACCATGTTGGCCAGGCTGATCATGAATTCCTGATCTCAAGTGATTTGCCCGCCCCTGCCTCCCAAGGTGCTGGGATTACAGGCGTGAGCCACTGTGCCCGGCCAAACATGCTTTTAAAATGTTATATTTTATAAAAACTCTTTATTGTTTTACTTATTTATTTTTTAATCTGGGGCCTGCCATGGGGCTGGCAGACCCCTCACCCTGGCAAGGGGAAATAATTCTTAAATAACATTATCTTAATGTTTGATTTCTTTTTTGTTCTTGTTTACTGATATATTTTTGTCTAAACTTTACATTTAATCTTTCCTGTCATTTTGTTTTGAGTGTGACCCTTATAAATAGCTTATAGTTGTACTTTGTTTTCTGATCCAGTCTGAGTCTTTTCAACATGTTAGAAGAATTTAACTCGCTTATACTTAGTGACATTAAAGCTAATATTTAATAAACAATTAACATTTTGAAAGTATTTACAATCTGTCATGTGCAACTCTAATTTTATCTATTAATACATTTAATTTTTATAATAGTCCACCTAGATAAAGAGTATGAATATATTCATTTTACAGATATGGAAACTGAGACATAAAAAGATTATAAGTGATTTGTTAAGGTCACAAGGGTAAAAAGTAAAAGAGCCATGAAGTATTCCTAAGTAGTCTGGCTCTAGAGCTTGCTATAGCTACAAGCTATATTGTCATCTAACTTTATGTTGATTTTGAAAACTTTGGATTAATACATTATATATTCATGTGGTCTGCAAGGTCTTTGAGATAATCATTTTAAAATGTTGCAGATAGATTTCTTAAAAATCTGTTTTCCCATGTGGCCCAGCTCTTCTGTGAAAGTTTTCATCTGTGCTTTGAGTCCTAAAAATACTTATTGGTTCTGGAAGGATAATGCTGTTCATACGTGATTTATGGTTCTATTGAAACTTTGTAACTTTTATGTTTTCCGGATAAGCAGATGCTCACTCTCTCAACCTAACTATGAATTCCATTAGATTTCTGTTCCTTTGTGTCTATGAAATCCAAATTACCCTTTCTCTCTTAGCTTTGAGCTCTGGTTGGATGTGCACAATTCCTGTGACCACCTTTCTTAGGGTACTTTGGACATGGCACAATGCAGCCACTAGGCATCTCAGCTTCTGGGATGGTTTTTAAACTTAAAGATGATTCCAGAAAGCCAGTGATCCTAATGACGGAGTCAGACTGGGCCGCAGACTGAAGCACACATAAAAGAAAATTTGACTGAGAGGAAAATTGAGAAGTGAGAAGCAGAAAATGTCTGACATTCAAGTATTTAAAATTGCTTATTTAAACTTTTTATTTTAAGTTCAAGGACACATGTGCCGGTTTGTTACATAGACAAACTTGTGTTACGGGGGTTTGTTGTACAGATTATTTCATCAGGCTAATACCCATAACTTGTTTTCCTGATCTCTTCCCTCCTCCACCCTCCACCCTCCAAAAGGCACCAGCATGTGTTCCCCTCTATGTGTCCTTGTGTTCCCGCTTATAAATGAGAACATGCAGTGTTTGGTTTTCTGTTCCTGTGTTCGTTTGCTAAGGATAATGTCCTCCAGCTCCATCCATGTCCCTGCAAAGGACATGATCTCATTCTTATTTATGGCTGCATAGTATTCCACGGTGTGTTTCGTGTTTGCTTTAAGCTTAGTGAATGTGATTAATCCGGAACACCAAAAGACTAAAAAGACTTCTATTAAAACTGCTTTTTAACAAGGTTTATTATGGCAGTAATAATTTTGGTGCATTGAATTTAAAAGGATAATGCAGTTATTTTGAGAATCTAAAATAGATAATAGATAAGGTCAAAAAGCCAAAATTAGAGGTCATAAATGGTATAGGTAATCAAACAATGCAAATTTGTATTTTTGACAAAAAAATGATTTTTTTTTCATTGTTTATCCATCTAAAATGCTTTTGTAATAAAAACAATTGGAATTTTTCCTGTTGAAATTTATTTTACAGACTACAGTTTCAATATAATCTTTTTATGATGTCTGGATTTTAAAAATAATAACAATTTAGAACAACGGATAATGTTTGCTCACAGAAAACAACCAAAAGTTGATAGTGTGCTTGCACAACCTAGCAATATGCTCCAGTACCTATGAAACTAATGCAATTAAAGATATATCAAAATAAGATACACATCACGTTACTGGTGTTTTTTTAAAAAAATGATATGTCAATATTAATGACATGAATCATATAAAATCATCTAATAGCAGATATTAAATTAGTGAAAATGAGCAAAACACATATCAATTTTTACCTAAATCATGCAGATATTAGTAAATAAATTAAACAATTTCCCTTAATAAATGGGATTTGTTCATCTTTTTAAGTTGGTAAGTAAAATATTAAATTGAATAAGTTTGTTCAGGACATATTCATTGAATGATTGAATAAATGAATGAATACCAAACCTACTTCCTGGTTTCAAAGAATCTACTATGCATCAATTCAATACTACCTAGGATAAGTGTAGAGTTATATATTTCTTGAAAAAAGAATGGCCAGATTTGTGTTTTCAGGTCATGCAACCACATATGTGATTCTATTCAGTTCTGTTCAATTCTAAATCTATTGAGAAATTTTTATGTTACTTGTATATGACAGTTTCATCTGTTAGGCATTTTTCTTAGGCAAAATGAGAATTCAAAGTCCAGCTACATTTTAGAATATATGCTCCTCACCAATAAATTCAAAAAATGAGTTCTACTATCACTACAAATCCAGAGGATTTTACATCCAGACACAGACACACACACACACACACACAGAGAGAGAGAGAGAGAGAGAGAGAGACAGATAAATTTTGTAGTTAGCAAGTAGGAGGATTAAAGGCTATGGTTATCTAAACACCTTCCGTAATCTTGTAATCATTTTTTTTCTTATTATGGCTGTTCAGAAGTTCCAGCAAAATGTTAAATACAAATGTTGATAATGGATTCATTTATTTTGTTTTTGGCTATAAAGGGAATGTTTCTCATGTTCACCATTAACCATGATATTTGCTTCTTTAACCTTTCTCAGGTCAAAGAAATTTCGGTATTCCTCATTTGTTGACAAATAAAGACCTCAGAGTTGAAATTCACCTAAAATATTTTGCACACATTGAGGTGGTTGTATTATTTTTATCCTTTAATATAGTCATTGGAGGAATTACAATGGACAGTCTAGTGTTAAACCAACCATGCAGTCTGGAATACTTGGAAACTTATATTGATCATAAAAGATATAAATATTTATATCTGACCGGATTTAGTTTGCTAATATTTTATTCATGATGTTTCAACTTTGTTTATTAATGAAATTAGACTCTAATTTTCTTCTCTCATATTGCCCTTGTGGTGTTCTTTGGTATGAAAGTTACAGTGACTTCGTATTAGTTGGGAAACTCTCTCTTCCCTTCCTTTGCCTTCGCCCTTCTCTCTCTCTCTCTTTCTCTCTCTTTCTCTCTCTTTCTCTCCCCCTCCCCCACCCCCCCACACACAGAGTTATATAAGGTGGGTTAACTAAACACCTAGATTCAGTGGGAGGATTTAGGGTGGCATTTGTTTCATTTTGTGGAGGTAGGTTTTAAACTGCTGAATAAATGTCTTTAATAGCTCTAAATAAATTTAGGGGGTTTTCTAATTCTTCTTTGAGTTTGTTTCACATCAATGTCTCACACTGTTTTTATATTTTCCATAAAAAGTATTATTGTCTTTACATCTTCATATTAAAAATAATTTTGTTCTAAGTCTTGGGGTTAATTCTAAATAAATATTTGAGCATTGCAGAGTTGGACAAAAGAGTAGCAATACAAGACTGCTAGTTGGAAGACCTGATCTCTTATCACATCCCACAACCCACTTATCACAACTAAACATGGAGGCTAAGGCAAGATATTTAATCTTACCAGTTCTATTTCTACCGAAAATTTTGGAAAATTGACTGGATTTTTTGGGAATTAAATGAGGTAATTTATTTAAAAGTCAAATAGTATTCCTCAGGGTTATGAAATACATGTTAATTCTCTTTCCTTTTCTTTTCTTTCATGACTATTTGTAAACACCTATTCTGTTAAATAGCTTTACCTTATGTAATCCATCTCCCTGTAACTAACATATTTTACTCAATTACACAGAATCATTTTAATATGTCAACTGTTGATTTTCTAAAGGACAAAGAATGTTTTTTAAAGATAAGCAGAGACTTGATGAAGCAAAGCTGAATTTCTTAAGCCTAGTGCAGTAAAAGAAAATGCCACCTTGAGATAATCTTAGTATTAGTCCAGAATAGAAAGGTGACACATTTTTGGGGTATAAGAGCCTTGCCTGAGATTTTAAGGCCAGTTTTGCAAAGAGAGAGAAAGGATGGGATTGGAGGGCACAATGAAGTGAGTCTTGATAAGCAATATGTTAGTGTCAAGAAAAGAAATTTTGGGTTAGTTTACAGAATTATCTTTCAGAAGCAAATACTTCCTAGAGAATAGCCAAGTTTATTTTGTTTGTTCTCCGTTTTAATATAAAGATGGGAAAGTATGCACTGTCTCAATGTTGCTTAATTTAAATACAAGAAAGTAATCCAGTTCTCAGTAGCGTTTAACACTATGTCAAAAATTATATTCATTTTGGCCGGGCGCGGTGGCTCACGCTTGTAATCCCAGCACTTTGGGAGGCCGAGGCGGGCGGATCACGAGGTCAGGAGATCGAGACCACGGTGAAACCCCGTCTCTACTAAAAATACAAAAAAAAAATTAGCCGGGCGCGGTGGTGGGCGCCTGTAGTCCCAGCTACTCGGAGAGGCGGAGGCAGGAGAATGGCGTGAACCTGGGAGGCGGAGCTTGCAGTGAGCGGAGATTGCGCCACTGCACTCCAGCCTGGGCGACAGAGCGAGACTCCGTCTCAAAAAAAAAAAAAAAAAAAAAAAAAAAAATTATATTCATTTTAGTTCTAAATATTATTCATTTGGTCATTTCTAACCCTGTGCCTGAATACAGACTATTATTGTCTGGGAATAATTAATTCAGATCTGTACTTCTGTTTGATACGTCATGATCAAGTGTAGAATTTCTGATGGTAGTCATTCCAGTTTCTGAAAGTGGCATATATTCTTGTTCTTTTCATTGGAAAATCATTCGTTGCATTTTTAATGAGACAGAACAGTGACCGTGGAGCAGCACTTAAAACTGGAGATCACAATTTGATTCCTATAATGGATGCAATAGAGGATTATTATCCTTGGAGTTTGTAGTCTGCTTGCAAGTTAAGAACCGAGAGTATATCAATTAAGCCAAGAGCACTCACCCCTAATCTGAAGAATCTGTAGAACCAGATATGGGTACATTAAATAAATTATCTAATTTTACTATTTCTTTGTTTTATGAAATTATTTTTGTTTTTTGGAACCATAGAGATCTGTTCAAATGAAAGTACAATGTTCTTCACCTAAGACGACACATATTCCACTTCAAGATTATTATTATATTTAAAGCAACTCTGTTTTGAATCACCACTTGTCCAATTTTATGAACCTCTTGGGTGAGTTCTGTGGTGTATTGTCTCGTTATCCTCCTAGTCTTTGCACTGTACTTTGTTATAGCAGGTAGCCATCTGCCCAGTTTTCAGACCTCCAGTATAAAGAGTGAAACAAAGTGTGAACAAAGAGGCTTGGGCTGAAAAATTCAATCTAATCCAAAACTCCTTTTAGTATCTAAGTTTTTTTACTCAAACTGAAACCCAGTTTTCTCTTTCTAAAATTAATTTTTCTATTTTTTTGTCAAAGGAGGAAAATCGATGGTCCAAACAGGATTCTGGATAATATCAAAGACTAACTTAATGACAGGTATGAGTTTATTGAGTAACAGATCCTGCCTAAATTATAGGTAGTAACCAATGGGCTTTTGTGTCCCAAATTTAGTAAGAGTTATTAAAGGCTACCCAATGATCTGTTTCAGCCACAATAACCAAATGGTGTTTTTGAATAGTATTTTAATGTTCTGTCATGACTTATCAAGAATTATCATGCAGTAGATAATGAAACTTTTAGTATATAGATAATCAGGTACCCCTAAAGCAAAAATTTAGAGATGAGCCTAAGTGGTATGGTTTTCTAATCACTTCTGTAAAAGTGAAACATCAGCCTCACAATTATACACCGGTACTTCTTTAGCTTTTCTGCAAACTCTAATTTTGTGAAAATTTTACTACCCAAACAAGCTCTATGAAAGGACTCTAAGTGGTGATTCTGTGAAGACAGGAGATTTCCTGTTTAAGGACATCCTTAAAGAGGTTTTAGATTTCTGGCTCTCTGGCCCGTGGTGTTGTTTGCCCTCAATTAATGCTTTAGTAGTTAGATCAAATATCCAGGAAACCAAGTCACTTACTTTTATAAACTGGTATCAAAGGAAGCTGAGTAGAAACAAACTCAGTGGCTAGATTGCTTATATGTTTTAGCTAAATCGTAAATTAAATTGCTGCCAGTATTTGAATTATATCAATACCTACAAATGCAAAAAGCAGTATTAAGGATAGAAACTTTCAAGAATCATAGTTACCAGCTAAAAAAAAATCGGTTAATAATCCACAACTTTAAAACAGGAAAGAGGAAAGAAAATAGCTAGGAAAATAAAAACGTGCAGTTTGAACCATAACTGCCTGTGACTCTAGATATCTGGTTCTTGTTCTGTTGGCATTAGGTGCAAGATATTTACTTCTTGCAATTGTCTACTTGATCTGAGGGTCTTTGGCAAAAACTTTATCATAATCTCAAAGTTTGTCCACTCTGGAGGATTCCTAAATGTCTTCAGCTTGAAGTCTCCAGAAGGATACAGGTCTGAGGAAAAACATTCTAGCATTTTACTGTTGTTAGTTTTTAACAGTACCAGATAACATCCCTTTCACTGTCTTAAGGGAGATTTTTTTTTCTGATATCTTTTCCACAAGATGAAATCTCTCAGAACGTTATAATGGTAGAAATTGAAATCCTCTATTTACGTATAACACACAATTAATTCTTGAGGATGTAATCCATGATTGTCCTGGGAGGAAGAACATGTTATAAACAGTGTAAACTTTTTGACTTGTATAATAGTGAGCACTATGCTTGTTCCTGATTAGTAAGAATAATGAATTAATAACTCAGAAACAAAGTCACTTTTTAGACTCATTATGCATTGTGCTTTGTAGAGAACAGAAGGGTGTTTCTGAGAAATACACAATCATTAAACGTAGATATTTTAATTTATTATGTTAATATAAATAAATATTTATTTTGTTATATTTAATTAATATAGGAGGACTGAATTTCTCTTTTGTCATTTTTTTAATTCTAAATTTGGTAAATAAAGTACCTGTAATTTTAAGTTAATTAAAATTTGAGAAATGAATCACAAATAGTTCCATTGTCTTTTCACTTGTAATATGGAGGGGCAAAGATAATTCAGGTTTAAATGAAATCTTCAAAGTTTTATTATTTTGAGTAGCTACTTGAATTTGGGAAAGAAAAAATCAATGAAGGTTGTTAATGCAGTAAAATACTAACATAAGTCATAATATCTACAAAGTCGTTATTGGCAATATTTCATAAACACAATTAAGATGTTTATTAGGAAATTACCTTTCTTTCAAAAATAGTGAAATTTTCTGTCAAAATGATTCAGGAAACAAAAAAGTTCAGAGGGTCAATAAAATATTTTTGGTGATACAAGGAAATTCTTTTACCTGGATAGAGAACTTGGACATTTTATGACAAGACATCCCAGATTCTGAATTTATTCCTTTATTTTTTCCATTTAACAAGTTATAATAATATTTTATAAACTTTTTACAATAGGAATAAATTCACTCACTCTGGAACAACAGTACTCAAAACAATTTTGAAGACAATTCATATATTTATTCTACTCATATTTCTCATACATTTCATATATTTATTCATTCTCCATCAGCACTAGAAACCTAGACAAACCGAAATTACCTATCTCAGACCTTTTGCATGGACAGTACTTTAAGTTTGTCTTCTATTTTCTTTTTATTATAAATCTTTCAATTAATCCTTAATACTCTGATATTTATTCATTGAGACATATTCAAATATATATAAGTAGAGGGAAATAAAGGGTAAAATGAAAACTCTAAACATCAGCTTTAAGAAATAAATTAACCAGCATTCATGTATATATTACTAAATTTATCATATTAATAAACTTTACAGCTTATTAGAATTACAAACTACTTATAATTTGTATGCATATTTTTATTCCTATGGAAGCATTATAGCTAGCATTATCTCAATTTTTTATATTAATTACCACCTTTAACCAAAATAATCAACTCGCTTTTTGGGCAAAAGAGAACTAGAAGATGAAAAATTAATAATTTTGTGGCTACATTTTCTATAAGCACACTTTTTTTTAGAACTTCAACAAATTTTAAAATATATAATCATCAAGACATTTGCACATAGCATTGCTTGATAGCCATTCTACATATAAAAATTTTAAAAGTTAATTTAAAACTCTATGGTGACATATGCTTGAATCTTTTTCTTAAAATTATTCAAGTAGTCAAATATCATTTATTAGTTAACTCGTTTTAATAATAGTAAAAAGTTTTAAGTTGAATAAAGATCTGGAAGGTATAATTTAAGCTGGCCATTAGAGCTTCATGGTTGGTAGCATGGTAGCATTAAAATAATTCATAACACTAAACCATTTAACTGATGCTTAATATTATTTCATGTGGTTGAATACAATTTTATGTTTTTGTAATCTGAAAACCTTTGAGGAAGCAATAATAGTTTACAAGGCCTGTTGCTATTATGATAATTTTATAAAGTTTAAATCATGAAATGTTATAACTAAATTCTTTCAATAAAAATATTATGCTAATGCTATTTTTACATAGTTACCATATCAGAGAGAAAAATGTAGTCATTTTACAGTTTAAATTAAATCACTCTAACTTATTCAAAATATAACAAATCTTGCTTGAAATTTTTCTAATGCAAATAAACCATTATATTCAAATATCAAAAAGTTATGATCAATTAATGTGTAATATTTCCCAAGAAAAAAGGAAAAGATAAAGATAGGAAGGTATAAAAGGAAATATGAGAAGAAATTACCTTCAAGCAAAAGTAAGGAGATCTGTTATAGTAAATATAATAACTTACTTTTTAGGCAGACAAGACAGAATCTGTTCATGAGGAGTTTCTCTTTCATTCTCTTCTTTTTCTTCTTGTTTGCTCTGAAGTGCATCTCAAACACAATAATGTCAAAGTTTTCTAAAAATAGCCAGTGCAACTTCAGATTTTCCCTGATAAAATCATGCCAGTTAAAAAGATATGCATATGGCTGACAATATGAAAACATCATGTGTTTAAGTAGAGGTTTTAAATAGACTGAAAACTTTATGAAAATTGCAAAAGTCATTGTATCAGTTGGTATTCTCTAGAGAAACAGAACTAATGACATGATAGATAGATAGATAGATAGATAGATAGATAGATAGATAGATAGATAGATTGATTATATGATAGATTGGAAGGGATTTATTGTGGAAAATGGCTAATGTGATTATGGAGGCTGAGAAGCCCATGATATGCCACCTGCAGGCTGTAGAGCCAGGAAAGCCAGAGATTTAATCCAGTCTGAATTAGAACCAGGGGAGCTGACGGTATAACTCTCAGTCCAAGGCTGAAAGCATGGGAATAATGGGGGCAGCCAGTGGTGTAAATCCTGAAATCTGAAGGCCCAAGAAGCAGGGGCTCCTGTGTCCAAGGGCGGGAGACAGTGGGCTTCAGCTCAGGAAGATAGGGGAAGAATTCGATCTTCATCTGTCTTTTGTTCTTGGTTCTAAATGGACGAGATGATACCTGCTCACATTGTTGAGCTTGGATCTTCTTTACTTAGTCTACTGATTCAAATACTAATCTTTTCAGGAAATACTCACACAAGCACACAGAGAAATAATGTTTCACCAGCTATCTGGGCATCCCTTAGCCCGGTTAAGTTAACATATAAAATTAACTCTCACAGTCAGTAAAAAAAGAGTGCTTGTACAAATGTGTATCTGCAGAACCTGGCCAACTGCCAGCCAATATCACACGAGGGCCCAAGAAAACAGCTCTGTTCTCCAAAAACAGAAATTCCTCTGCAGCACATGCTCCTCCAGCCTCCTTCAGCTGTTTTCCTAATGGTGTGTCCCACTTTCTTGTGCAGTTCAAGTCCTCTTTCCCAACGATGAGCAATATGTCTTATTAACCATGGGAAGGTTTTGCTCCTTGCCAGGTCATGTGATGCATGCACATAAACTACCCTCATCCCTCTCTCTGTTTAAAATTACTCTCAAATTCTTTGCTCTCTTTACTCATCAGGCTGAAGGATTAATATCAGATTACTATAGGAAGTTGACAGAAATTCCAAAATTGTATGATTGTTTTGAGGCATCCTCCACTCCCTTATTTGATTGGAAAAGAAGGCCAAGTAACCCCTCTGCTGGCCTGTGAAGTGTATTTTCTGGTAACAGCATAATTAGGAATTTAAAAAAAAACTAGAAGATCCCTAAATGTTCTAAATTAAACAACGTATTTAAAAATAACCCATGCATTGAAGAAGGAGCCACAAACAAATTAAAAATATTTCAAGCTGAATAAAAATAAAAATGTAGCAAAATTTGTGGGATGCAGTTAATGCAATGCTTGGCAAAATTTTCCGTTTTAAAGGATTTCATTGTTTCAATGTCCTATATATGGTCTATCTTGGAATATATTCTATGTGCATGTGAAAAGATGGTCTGTTCTGCATTTGTTGGATATAGCGTTCTATAAATATCAGTAAGAACAAGGTGATTGAGAGTGATATTCATATCTTCTGTATTCTTACTAATTTCCTCTAACCTTTTTCAATTTCCAAGAGAGAGGTATTGTGTTTTTTAAGTACGGTTGCGTATTTTTCTATTTCTCTCTTTTTTTCTGTGAGTTTTTGCTTCGTACATTTAGAATCTCTTACTTGGTGCAAACATATTTAGGGTTGATACATCTTCCTGTTTATCATTATCAAAAATCTCTGTCTCTCTTTTTGAAGTCTTTGTCTTATATTTTACATTTTTCTGATAAAGCTGTAGCCTCACTAACTTTCATATGCTTCCAGTTTGCATGATAGATTATTTTCCATCCTTTTATTTTCACTGTACTTCTTGTAAACAGATAAAATTGGGTCTTGTCTTTTTAACCATATGGTTTCACTGGTGACTTCTATCAACTATTGGAGGAAGGAATATTACCAATATTAAGCACACACATTCAGAAAATACTGGAAGAGTAAACACTTCCCAATGAACCTTGATACCAAAACCTGGTATCAAGTTTTTTGCTAAGGAATAGACACAAAAATCTTTAACAAAATGTTAGCAAATTTAATCTACCAATATATATAAAAAATGCATCATTAACAAGTTAGGCTTATCTGAGGATTAACACTGAAATATCAAACAATTTTATTCACCATATTAACAGGATAAAGGAGAAAAATCTTGTGACCATCACAATAAATGCAGAAAAAAGCATTTGACAACATTAAATAATCTTTAGTCATAAAAACCCTTACCAAGTCTAGAATAGAAAAAAATTTCCTCCATTTAATAAGAGTACCTACAAAAATCTATAGCTAATGTTAGACTTAATTAATCGAGTGCATTCTTCAAGATAGAGAACAAAGCAAGAATATTCATTGTTGTAACTTGTACCCAACATGGTATCAATAGGTCCAGCAATGGTAGTGCAGTAAGAAAAGGCACAAAGTTTGGAAAAGAAGTAAAATCTTTTTTTTTTTTTTATTCACAGATGACATAATTAATTTTATACAAAACCCAAAGGAATCTATAAAGCAACTACCTGAACTAATTAAGACTGACAGATTCTAAATATGCAAGTTCAACATAAAATAATCAATTGTATTTCTGAAACATTTAAAACTGCATTAACTATAGCATCAATAACTATAAAATACTTACTCATGTGGTAGGCCTTCATCACATAGAGGCTCAGGGCTTCAGTTCTGGAAAACGACCTTGTCTTTCTGTAATGTTTCCTTCATTTCGTATGTTCTTTATGGAATTGCAATTAGTTAAGATACTTGAACTCCTAAATTAATAACGTGAATTTTCTTTTCCCTTTTTGTTCAACTCTCAACATTTTCTTTATATTTTTCATCATTCTTCACTTTTAGAATGAGACACAGAGAACCTGGGTAATTCTTCATGATCACTCAGTTAATCTTTGTTTGAACTGCTCTTTGGAAACAGAGCACATGACTTTAGCGACTACACAATACTGCTTCTTTTAGAAAATGCTTTTGTAATGAATAACCTGATGTTTAATAAGTGTATCCTATAGGGCAGAGAAGCCACAAAAAGATATTACAATGCATTCATAATACTATGAGAAAATATAAAGATGAGGTTTTATAAAAGTGATACCATAAAAGGTTCCAACTGTTTTGGTTTGGAACTATGATAAATCTTGATATTGAATTGATTTTTCTAGTAAACATTTACAATAAAATGGAACTGGAATTTTTTCTTGTTCCAGATTGCAAATTCCTCAAGGTCAAAGGCCATATTATGTTAAGTTTTATACCTCAGAATGGAATAATAGCTTGTTATAGATGACTTATCACTGATATTCTAAAATTTTGGAAGTCAAGTTATTTATATGAATGATTAAAAAGATGTACCTAATGGCTAATTGGACAGCATACTTATAATTAGGCTCAGAGCTTATTCCCTTTTTTTGAAACTGAAAGTATGGATAATACATGCCATATGTTTTTAAACTCATTTTTGTAACTATAACTTAAAATTGCTATTAAAGTGCTAGAGCCTTATATATTTATTTTACTTTATTATTTTTTCCATCTGCTAAGGGATATTTTAAATAGACATGAGAGTCTGATGAGTATCTTTGCATAGATTTCTACTTAAGCCATTGTTTACATTTTTCTTCATCTTTTTGGAATAAGGCAATAAAATAGTGTAAATAAGTAAATTCATATTTCAAACAGTTATAATAGTATGTGGTACATATATAACATTTAGAATAGCACTAATATAAAAAGGGATATTAGGGACTTACCAATATTTGGCTTTGTAGTTTCATGCCTAATCAAAGTTAAATGTTGACTTCTAATTTGAAAGTCAACACTTCTAATCTAGCTAGAGTCCTTGATGAAACTCCTTGGCTGCATGTGCTATGCTGTCACAAAGAGGGAAGCTGCTGCCATTAAAGACAGGAATGTTGGTCTTTGAGCATTCCTACGCAATCTTCTCATGGCTTCAGTACACATTCCCTGCTTCCTATGATATCTAGTCCTTGGTTCTGAAAAATCTGTATCAATTTAAAACCAGTGCAGCCGAACCTCTGTAGCAGTGCTTATCAATCCTGGCTGCACTAATACATCTGTTAAATGATTTGACACCAACATGGTCTTTTTTAATAAATCTGAAATAGGGCTTAAGGATCTCTATTCTTAAGAGGTTTCACTGGCTATTCAGATTGAGTACCCTGCATCATGGGAGCTGCTTTTAGAGGCAGCCAGAAGTTGGGTCCAGCAACCACATATCAGAGCTGGCCTACATCATTCTAAAGATGACAACATCTAGAGGAAAATCTTGGAAAGAAAAAAAAAAATGTGATAGTAGGAAACAGAATCCTAGAATATATGTCCCCACTAGAAATGTATTATAGGCACAAACCAAAAGATTCCTGCTATTAATGCCAAAAAATATATAACGCATTTTCAGGTCTTTTGGTCTTCAGTGGCAAATGAGTTTGTACTTAAATGGGCAGAAAATTAGCCAAGTCATCCACATACTTTGCTAGCCAGCACTAGATGTGTGTAAGGTCCATGGGGTGGGTATTGGAATTCTACTTTCCTACCGGATTTAACTTTCTTTTTATAACGCACCCTTTAATGATTCTGTGAAACAAAAGAATGTCTAATTTTCAAATTAAAGTGCCTTTATTTTGCTTTCAGTCTTGAGTGCTAGAACTCAAGTGCATGTAAAGTGCTAATTTTTTGCTTACTTTCCTCAACACAGAAGATATTTTCGGTTCTGGCAACCATCTTTGTGGATCAGCTGGCCGTGATTCTGGTTTTGATGCTCTGTAGGCGCCCTAGTAACTTTCAAGAATTTATCTTTGGATCTAAGGTTTTCCATTCCTTCTACAATTTATTTAGTGTAGATTTATTTTTACCTATTTTTTTTTTCTAAAGCCTATAGGCCCCTTCAATTTGAAGCTTATATTTTTATTTACTTCTGGAAAAATATCTGTCAGTTCTTCAAATACTATTTCTAACTCATTCTCTCCTTTTCAAAATCCCATTATATGTATATTAAGTATGCACAAGCAATCATACATGTTTCTTAATATTTCTCTCGTATTTTCTATCTACTTTAGACTACATGTTACATATGGGATGATTTTTTCAATTGATATATTATTTTATTGAGTGTATACTTGCCATTTGCTTCTTTTCCAAATTTATCTGAGATAGCTAGCTAGCTAGATATATTCCAGATCAACACATGTAAAGTTCAGTGATTCTTTGAATAGATTTCTCTAAATACAAATGAAAATGCCTTTAGCTAATACAAAATGTTTTCAAAAGTTTATCTAGTAATCCTTTTTTTCAGATTTATTTCTAGGAATTTTAATGATTCAATAAGAAAGTATGGATTTCCGGAATGCTAGGTTAATAATACCAAACGAGGTAAATAGACATGGACCCTGTCTTCATGGAACTTAACCTTTAAGAAAAAATACAGACTTGATTTTATGATTGTTCGGAGGTTTAAATGAGAATGTGTGTAACATTTAGTGTCTGTCTATTGGTAATTGTTCATAAATTAACTATTATTAATTTGTATGAAAATAATACTCGAGGTGTTACGAAAAGTGAATTGTATGGTTCTGTGGGAGTCTATAAGACGAACAGGGAGGTCTCCTAAGGAAGGCCTAAGAACGACATACCCACTAGATGAGCAAGGATGGAGCCTGTTAATCCTGAAAACCAATTATTGCCCTTCTTCTGCCTTGCTCCGTGTCCAGGGAGAAGGCCTATTAGCTGGTTTCTGGCTGCAACTAACCAGTGGGAGACACTGGTTGAAGAAGAAAGAGGAATGGGACAAGCCAGAGTATTTCTCTCCCACCACAGGGGCCTTCACTAGCAGCAGCTACTTCTCCTCCATCATGTTTTGGGCTCCTGCCCAATAAGCCTACTATGGTTTCAACCTCTGCTGTATGAATTAAGGCCCTGGGCTTCAGAAACATGCCTCTTCCTGTTTACATACACACTGGCTTCCAGCTCTTGCTACTCTCTGCCCTCTCTTGGGCTTCTCAGCTCCTCCACCTCCTGTGTAACCAATTTCCTTGCACTCAGTTCTCTCTGTGACAAATATTTGAAGTGGCTTTTGACTTTTAGGAACACTGTGAGACACTAGGTAAAAACAGGTGATGAGATATGTTGTAGACAGCACAAAGAGTATATTTAAAGGTCTCACTATGAGAAGAGGCAAACGGGATTGTATTTTCATGGATTCTAGAAAGCCACCAGAAAATATGGAGAAAATATTCTTTTGAGAAAGTAATCGTGTGCTGACACAGAATTAAAGATTTTTTAAAGATTTATTAAACATTACGATGCAGTTTTTCAAGATTTCCCATCCTCTAAAATGTTATTACTATTGGAATGTGAACAAACAGATATTATTAGATTCTGTCTCACTCACTATACACTTCAGTACTTGGCTTCACCACTCACTAGTTACATGACGTACAAGTTACTTTACTTTTTGTTGCCTCAGTTTATTCACACATAAAGTGGAAATCATAATAGTAACTTATTTACTTCATAAAGTACCTACAATGGTGCCTAGTTACAGTGAGTATTCTCAAATTGTTAGTTCTTGTTTTATTTTTATTTTTTTTCCTCAATTTTGAAGGGAGAGAAAGCTATGGGAAGTGAGGATGATATATGTGCTTTGCCTAACCAAGATTTTAAGCAGACCTACAGTACTATGGAAGAAAGGAAGTGAAATCTGGAAATGTTACTAGGCTTCAGATTTTGAAGATTTGTGTATGACATATAAAAGGTAATTAAATATCTAGAGCATTCAAAAATATTCTGGGACTGCTTCAGATAATGAAATTGGAAGGAAGTGATAATAGAGATTAGAAGTAATTTGGAAAGTTCTGGTAACCCTCCAGGAAAGATGTCAACAAAGACACCACTAGCCCATATGGCACCTTTGCTAATTGAAAAATGACTCCCCTTCCTCCATGCACATGCAATTCCATGCAGAAGTATATGGTTTGGTAGACAGGCTCGTAAGCCTGGTTCTTTTATGCAGTTCACAAACTGCCTCCGCTTATTGTGCAAGCAGCTTTAGACACTACAAAAGGGCTTAAGGGTGGTAAAGATGGCTTAAAGAATCAAAGTGATTGAAAAAACAAAAAACCACCCTCACAGGGTAATTCTTGGCCTTCAATGACAGTCACATAAGGATTAGGCTCACTCCTCAAGGAGATTTAACAGATGTGAATACTTTATGGATGATGACAGGCAAGCATGCGATAAGAGACGGTAAGATACAGTTAGAGAATCCATCAATGTTTTCCAAAACAAATATTAATTTCAAGTCAGTGTGACTCTTTCTGCTAATGAAACTCAAGGACATAGCACAACAGTAATAATCTTACTCCATTATTAATTTTGTGGTTTTTTCTTCAAGGAAAATTCTTTCCCTGGCACATATTAATTTTATTTATTCCTCATAAAAGAAGAGCAAATTTGTTTTTTAATATTCTTTGGAATATTATTGAAAAACATTTTCATAAAAAGCCAAGCATCAGCCAGGCGCGGTGGCTCACGCCTGTAGTCCCAGCACTTTGGGAGGCCGAGATGGGTGGATCACGAAGTCAGGAGATCGAGACCATCCTGGCTAACACGGTGAAAACCCGTGTCTACTAAAAATACAAAAAATTAGCCGGACGTGGTGACGGGCACCTGTAGTCCCAGCACTTTGGGAGGCCGAGATGGGTGGATCACGAAGTCAGGAGATCGAGACCATCCTGGCTAACACGGTGAAAACCCGTGTCTACTAAAAATACAAAAAATTAGCTGGACGTGGTGACGGGCACCTGTAGTCCCAGCTGCTCGGGAGGCTGAGGCTGGAGAATGGCATGAACCTGGGAGGCGGAGCTTGCAGTGAGCCAGGATCGCGCCACTGCACTCCAGCCTGGGCGAAAGAGCGAGACTCCGTCTCAAAAAAAAAAAAAAAAAAAGCCAAGCATCTTTGGCATTTGTTACACAAGAATACATTGCTTCATACATGTAGCAAATATTCATTAAGCATGCATTGTAGGCTATCTGTGAAGTCTTTGTCTGTGTTTCATACATGCATACCTTTAAGCTTTGTATAAAATTAGTGTTTTTAGCCATAGCCTCCTAAACAAAATATAATGTTGTGCAATTTCTTATAATCAGAAAATTTTAATCATTTCTTTTAAAATATACTCTGAGTGCTTCAAATTTTCAGATACTCCTTGGCAGAATTTGCGAGCATATTGCAAGCATCATTGGTTTGGCACTGTCGATAGCTTATCTAATTTACTGGGTATATTTTAGCACATTTTTCATTTGATTATAGCTGCCACTGATATAAATGCTATCCTCACATGAAAGTTACAGCAGTAGTGACAAGTATAGATGTCAATTTCAAAATTATGGACTGAAGCATTGAGCTAAATTATTCCCTGAGACAGTTTGGCATGTCTAGATTCATGAAAATAAGTGATGAATGTCAACTCTTTCTAATTAGGTGACATGCTGGAGGTACCATATGAATACAGCTAAGTTTTGGCATGAACTTAGAGGCATAAATATGTTAACTTTTCCATATTTTATTCATATACAGTATAAATAATTTCAAATCTGCATATTTATTTAAAGAAATATATTTTTTAAAGAAATATATTTTTATTTAATATATATAATATATTAAATATATGTTTTATTTATTATTTAAAGAAATATATTTTTAAAAACTGAGGCAAGTTTAACCTGGTTTACAAATCATCCTACGGTACTGATTAGAAAAAAAAAAGTGCACTACATTTGAAGCAAGAGCACCTATAACTTTCTCTATAGTTGAGAGCAAAATTATGCATCCTTTGGGACATAATGGAACTTTGCAAATCCAATTATATCTGCCAATTCAAAGAGTTTTCATTTCGTCTTGCTTTATCTACCAAAGTTATTTTTAAAAGCACTGGCAGATAAAATTAGCATAATTTATTTAAAAGTTAAAGAAAAGCACTGTGGGAGTACTGACATCAGTAAAATGACATCATAAGAAGTCCTAGCCCCTCCACAGAAATATTGATTAAGCAGTAATACATGGAGCGAAATACCTTTCTGAGAATTCCAGAATCCAGTTAAAAAGTTGCAGTATCCCAGGTGAGCAGAAAGCTGGGAACACTTGCATTAAAACAGGTAAGAAGAGCAATTTTACTTTACCTGCATCAGCCCATTCCCAACACCAAGAGAGAATGTCCTGGCTCCCGGCTTCTCTGTCAAGGGAAAAGAGAAGAGTGGAACATGCATGTAAAGTTCTAGCTCTTTGGAGGGCTGTCTGGGGGAATAGTTTCTGTCAGTACCTCATTCAGAGCACTGACAGAACTGGCAGAGTTTGCATTCCTGGAGGCCCACTGAGAACAAGAAGAGGAGGGCATGGCCTGGTCCAATCAGCATGACTTGGTGTGAATAGAAAAGGTACACAACTTGAAGCTTCTCCTTCAGGAGGAAAGGAGAGGAGTGGAGAGTGTATCCTGCATTTCAGCTCCTGGGATGGCTACTCAAGCAACTGGTAATTGTCTTGCCTTACTTAGAGCCCTGATTAGAAGCCAGAATACTTTGGATTTGGAGTTCAACTCTCCTTACATCTCAAGGAACTGTCCAGAACAATTAGGCATGAAAAAGAAATAAAGGGCATACAAATAAATAGGTACAATTTTCTCTGTTCACAGATGACATGATGTTATACGTAGAAAACCCTAAAGATTTCACAAACTGTTAGAACTAATATATCAGTTCAGCAAAGTTGCAGGATACAAAATCAACACACAAAAAATCAATTACATTCTGTACATTAACAATGAATAATTCAAAAAGGAAATTAAGAAACTAATCTCATCTACAGTAACACCAACAAAAATAATTAATTAGGGAAGCAAAAGACCTGTAAACTGAAAATTATTAAATATTGATAAAATGAATTAAAGAGGACCTAAATAAATGAAGAAGCTCTTGTGTGCATGGATTTGAAGACTTAATATTGTTAAAATGCCCATGCTACCCAAAGCAATCTACAAATTCAATGCAATCTCTACCAATGGCATTTTTAGAGTGAATTGTATAATTGTTTTTTCAATTCTATAATTTGGAAAAACTCCCCTATCTCCCATGGAACCTCAAAGGACTCTGAATAGCCATAACAGTCTTCAAAAAAAAATAATAACCGAAATAGAGGCTTCACATCCCTCGATTTCAAAACTACAGTATTAAAACATTATATTACTGCCATAAAGACATATAGACCAATGGAACAGAAGAGAGCCAAGAAAAAAACTCACTCATATATGTTCAAATGATCTTTGTCAATGGCATCAAGACTATACAATGGGGAAAGGATAGTTTCTTCGAGAAATAGTGTGGGGAAAACTGAATACCCACACACAAAAATCAACTCAAAATGGATTAAAAATTTAAACATAAGATGGGAAACCATAAAATTCCTAAAAGAAAACACAGAAAAAGCTTCTTGCCACTTGGTCTTGGCAATGATTTATTGGATTTGACACCAAAAACAGGGTCAACAAAAGTAAGAATAGACATGTGGGATAACATCAAACTAAAAACTTCTGCATAACAAAACAACAGAATAAAAAGGCAACTACAGAATGGGAGAAAATATTTACACATGACATATCTGATAAGGGGTTAATATTCAAAATATACAAGAAACTGTTAAAATTCAAAAACAAACCAATTTAAACGTGGGCAAATAATTTAAAAATTTTTTCCAAAGAAGAAAAACAAATGACCAACAGATCTGTGAAAAGATACTCAGCATCACTAATAATTAGGGAAATGTAACTCAAAACCACAGTGAGGTATCACCTCTTATCTGTCAAGATGGTCATAATCAATTTTTTAAGTGTTAGCAAGTATGCGTGCTAATAAAAAAAAAGAAAACTGTTAGCAGGGATGTGGACAAATTAGAACCTTTTTGCATTGTTGGTAGGAATGTAAAATGTGCAGCCACTTTAGAAAACAGTATGGAGGTTCCTCAAAAATTTATAAAAAGAACTACCATATAATCCAGCAATCCCACTTCTAGGCATTTATCCAAAACAATTGAAATCAGGATCTCAAAAATATATTTATGCCCTTATGATTATTTCAGCATTTTTCACAATAGCCAGGAGGTGACGACATCTTGAGTGTCCACAGTAGAATATTACTTTGCACCTGTCACGTGCAAAAACATGGATGAACTTTGAGGATGTTATGCTAAGTGACATAAGCTAATCACAGAAGGACAAATACTAAATGTTTATACTTATGTGAGGTATCTAAATAGTCAAACGCATAGAAACAGAAAGTAGAATGGTGGTTTCCAGGGGTTGAGAGGAGGAGAAAATGGGGAATTGCCATTCAATAACTATAGAGTTTCAGTCATGCAAGATGAAATTGTTCTAAAGATTTGCTGTACAACAATGTGTATATAATTAATAATCCTGTAATGTACACTTAAAAATTTGTTAAGAAGTTAGATCTTATGTTATTTTACCACAACAAACAAAAGCACTATAGGACTAAAATAGACATGATACTAAGCACCTTACATGTATGTTAGGAACAAAATGAAAATATCAAAGTGTGAAAGTACAAGAAACTTTAGATAAAAATATCAAAAAAGGGGAAACTTAAAACTTATGCCATTGGTTTAATTATGTTGTTATACTTTCATCTTACCGATGGAAATTATATGTATAAAACGCAAATGAAATTTTGGGTGAATTATAATAATGTGAACTGCTGATAGTTTACCTTTTATTTCAACAAATTCAAGTGAGCAAAAATATATCATAATTGCTTTTTCTCCATTTTAATTCCTGATAGATCCTTGCTTCCAAAATTAGAGTTGTGATAACAAGTCATGATAACCCCATTGAAGTTGCCAGTCTTGTCGCACAGATCACGTGCCAAATAGACTTTAAGATGCCTCTGTGTGAGTGCACTTACGTAGTTATGCTAGGTGAAGAAGCAGTGTTATTCCTCTAAATATAGGAAATCCAGCTGCTTAATTTTAAAAACCCATTTTTGAATCTTTTTTCTATAAGTTCATTTTTACAAAGATGATAACTGCTGTTAGGTTTCAAGGGAAGTTATATGACTTATCTTTCTGCAAACAAGTGAGAGAAAAGTTGGGACGAGTTAATAATGAATATGGCAACTTGCCTGCTACTTATTCACCATTAATAAATGATTAATTGTTTTAATAACAAACTGGCTGTGCTTCTCAGAAATGAAATTAATTTTTAAAATATGCATTTTGATAAATTATCAAAATTACCCATTCCAAATATGTTGGCCAGTATTTCAAATAGTTTGGCTTCAACTTGGATGCCCTGTTGTCATTCATCATAATTGAGGTTTTCCCTTAAGCTGGTGCAATATTCTATATCTCGAAGCTAATTGGTCTTATCCAACCAAGTTTAGGCACTTCAAGAAAGCTATGAACTTGCTCAGGTTCTGTGATAAATTACTACTCCATAAATATTTAGTGAAGTTAAATAAAAGAGTTCACAAACCTTACAGGTATGGTTGAATATATTTACTACTAAGACAGTTGATAAGTTATGGGTTACATTCAAGTGCTAGTAATATAAACCGCCCAAAACTGTCCCAAACCAACCTGTGTTTTATTTTTTCTGTAATTATCTCTACTATCATGCAGGAGGCTGATGAGGTAGCTCAGAGACACCCTGGAGAGTACAGCTCCTTGCAGTTTTCTGCCAAGAGAAGCCAATAGAACCTGTCTTCTTTTTCCTTTTAAAGAGCTTTCCCTAAGACTCTTAGTAACTTTGGCTTATATCATTTTAGCTTGTATTGGGTCACATTGCCACTCTTACAGTCATTGCAAGTTGGGAAATGCAAGATTTTAACATTTATGTACAAAATTGGGGCTCTATTGGTAAAGAAAAGGAACGTCTTCCAAAACATGCCTGAATAAAAATCTTTGACTTTTACTTGTACATTACTTGATAAATGCAAGAAATTTTATGGTTTGTTTCTTGAGCTATAGATACTAGAATTGTATCACATTACATGTAAATGATTTAAAACATAGTTTGTACCTAATGTTAATAATGCTTCCTGCAAGTCAAACCATCAGATCTTCATTGTGGCCCAACATTGTAAATAAGGATATCCCGACTTAATATTAGCTATTTGAAAAGCCTGTATGTTAATTTGAATATTAGACTACATATTGAAATTAATCTTCCATATTTACATTGTTTTCCAGATAAGGAGTCATTTGAACTGCCTACATTCTCACTTACAGTTATGGCTGTTTCCTATGTTGATAAGAATGCCTTTTGTCAAAGAAACAATAAGTGGTTATTTAATTTAGATTTGATATACACAGAAATGGGAAGCAAAAGAGCCAGTTAGTATATTTTTTCAAGTAGAAAAAAATAGTAAGAATTTGAAGCATTCCCAGTACCATAATCACCAAGATGGAAACATGCTTACTTTTTTGTCAGCTTTTAAAATTTTCCCCACAAACATTGCTCTAAGGAAATTCCTGAAAATTTGAGTTCTTAAATTTATTGGATGGTATATTGTCAGTTTGACATACTGGCTTCTGTAATAATAATAAGCTATGTAATAACATGAACAAAACTGCAACTCTCTAATAATTGTTAGCAAGGCCTGATGAGTGATCCTGCAAATAGACTGTATCACGTTTGTCATATGAGTTTGTGGCACTAAGGTAGACTAATGCTGTTTTGAAACATTGTAGTACTTGGTTCAATTCCAGTATGTGGAATGGTAACTGTTTCTTTTTTACTAACTCACATATTTTGGGGAACCTTCTCCAAAATACACGTAAACTTAAGACTTCATAGTTAAAACTGCAGGCGTTATATTATCAAACTCTGTTGCAGCATATGTTTATTTAACATTCATCAAATGGAGTACTGATTTGTTCAAACCACTTTAATTGACATTGAGGCTACAGTGGTGAACATGACTTGATTTCTTCCCTCAAGGAGTTAATAGTCTGATTCAGTGAATGCCAGTGGTAATTCATGCTTGAAAGATGCTTCCTCCGTGTTATTGTAATGAGAGGGCTCTGGGTTAACCACTTGGTTATATTGGGTACAACAATAACAATAGTAGAAATAAACAATTTTAGCACCAATGTAATGGGAACTATCAAGAAATGACTACCATAATCCTTTATTATATTATAATTATTTAAAGGGAAAGAAATTATTTAAAATAGAAAATAAAGGAAAGGAGAGGAAAAGGAAAACTAAAGGAAAGGACAAGACATAAGTATTTAATGAGAAGCAAAACATTATAATGTTTCATTTTATTGTAAACCTCCACAGTCTGTTATAAACCCCAAATTAGATACTTACATTGTGTGTCTGTGTGTGTGTGTGTGTGCGTTACTGGTTACTGACCTAAATTCACACTGACCTAATTTCTCACCAGCATTTCTATGTTACTAAAGTGATAAACATTCCTAACATATCATTATTCTATGATTAATCTGAAAGACTAAAAGAATAATATTTTAAAAGTATAGTGACTAGCTAGGAGCATTATAATTATTTAAAACAACAATTTATTGGAATTTTAATAGCACTATCTTTTGCATAGATGATTTCATGCAAAGGATTAGCAGTGCTTCAAGATATTTATTATAGGAAGAATTATTTCAGAATGACATATAAAATCATATATGGAAGCAGATTATAAGTTTATCCGTGTCATCCAATTTGAAAAGTATAAGATTCCCAAGGATCCTCTTCATCCAGGTGCTATGTATCTGAACTGCCACAAGTAAAATGTATACATTGTATTTTTCCCCGATGTGTCTTCTGTATGTAACGTATTAAAAGTTATAATATTGAATTAATTGACCCTATGATGTTATTGACTTACCTAGGTCTGCAGAGAATGTAGAAGGGATAAAGGCAGAGAAAGCATAGGAAGAAAGGAAAATTAACCCAAGGAGACTCGAGGGCTCATGCAGATGAATTTTCTTCCTATTTTAAAATTTTGTCTAGGAATAGTCCTGCTAAAATAACCAGTTTTTGTCATGTTTCAGGCTGTTCCTTATTTCAGGTTCGTCACCACAGTCACAGACTTATTTATCCTCTGTGCTTTTTCATAGAACATTTACCAGTGAAATAAATTCCTTTGATTTAATACTATCAAAAATGATGGGAGCCTTTTGGTTAAAATCCATATACTATTTTATTGATTCTTTCCAATGTATCTCTTAGCAGCTGTTTTTCAATTCATCATTTTTATACCCATAGAATCAGCATTTAATGGCTCTTACTTGGGCCTAAAGTAACAATATGTATTCTTAGTAATATTATTCTGATGTAATACAAAAAAACTAGGGTTAACAGAAGCGTTAGAGATTTTGGAATGAGTGAAATGTGAATCCTATCTTAGCTACTTCCTGTCTGTGTCATTTCTGGCAGCTTAGAGACGGCATTTCTAAGGCTCCATTACATCATATTTTTAGTATAACATATTTTAAATAATTCATATTAGCTTGTTTTATCTCTTCTAAAATATATCATCATGACAACTGAATTTATTTGTTTTTTAAAATGGGATCTCCATTATCATCAGCATGAAGCACTAAACACCCTGAAAGTACCTTTCCATAAAAACAACTAAAAAATCTGGATAAAATACAAGTGATATATTTTTTAGTGAGTTGCCACAATGGCTAAAAAATTAGGAGGTAGCTAGAAGCTAAATCAAGGAGAACCTCCTAGAAGGTAGGTAAGAATTGAAGGTAGATTTAACTGTAGACCTTGAGCTCCTGTTTTGGTGGCTGGAAATGGTCTTGGAGTCGGGAAATAAAGCTTAGATATTCTTTGGAGTGGAATACACTAATGAGAAACTAAAAACAACCCTCAAAGACAAATGTCCAGAAAAGTAAGTTCGTTATATAAAACATACAAAGAAACAAGAAACCATAAAAGGAACCACATCCTGTATCAAAGTCAGCAGTAACAAGAATCAAAAGAATCACATCGCAAAGTTTTTAAATACTAGAACCTTCTAAAGTGTATGTGTTTCAGGAAATACACAATGGAAATGTGAGAAAAGAACAAGAGTCTACAACAATAACTGGGTGGATTTCTGAAAATAAGAAAGGCACAATTAAATAAACCAACAACGTATGATGACACATCCTGAGGTTAGCAACAGCAAAAAGTCATTTTCGCCTCCATGTCTAAAGGAGCATAGAAAAGGAGAGGTTATAAGAAATTGGAGGTAGCTGTAATTGGAGCTATAGGATAGGGTTGTCCAAGAGGAACTGCAAACTTTGGTAGAAGAATGCAGCTTCTGCTCACTCACAGCCTACTAAGGAGGCAGGTTGGGAAATAAATACTCCTTTCTCTCCCCAAACTCAAATGTCCTGCTGGTACTTTTCATTGGCCAAGCACACCTGGACACCAGAGGCAAGAAAACTTAGAGGATGCCTAACAGAGAGGTTGCTGAGCCAGAAAATAGAGCAGAATGGAGAAGAGAGAATCTAGTGGGATAAAAGAATTCCCAACACAGGAGAACAATGAGGATAGAGTGAAAAGGCATAAGCTACAAACAGTGTTATAAAAGGAAAAAAACAAATATTCAAAGATAAAATAGATGATGGCATTTCAGAATTGCTGAGAGACAATACATCTCTAATCCAAAAAATAAAACCAGTAAAAAAATGTATAAATAGACAATGTCATAGTGAATCTGAAGAACACCAAAAACAAAGAAGACCTTAAACAATCAGCCAAAAAAAAAAGATCACCTTTCAAGGAAGGACAGTTGAATTAATAACTGATATCTCAACAGCTGCAATGACTCCATAGAATACAACTATATACGTTTAATTCCTCATCTAGCAAAAGACATCTTTCAACAAGAGGGACAAAATATGGACATTTTCAGAAGAACAACAGAGAGGGTTTTAAAAATGTCTTGACACACTTTAAAGAAAATTCTAAAGGATGAAGTTCAGAAAGAAGGAAAATAAAGATAAAAGGCACTAGATGCAATAAAGAATAGTAAACAAATATTACATATGTAGATATATCCAAACATAGAAAAATCATGATTTCCAAAGTAGAAAACATAAAAAATAAAATGAAACAAGAAAAAAGGGTCCCAATTCAAAAGAAGAGAAGAAAAGCAAAATGGAAAATCTGTATAAATAGCACAAAATAAGATAGTAGACTTAAATTCAAGTTATCAGCAAATCAGATAAATGCAAATGTAATATTCTGATTTAAAACTGAATTTAAAAAAATCTTTTAAAATTCACAACCATATTTTTTTCAACAGGCATATCTTAAATATAAGAACCCCAAAACAACTTATTGCCAAAGTATGGAAAATGATATTCCAGGCAATTAATACTCATGAGGGGTTCTGCAACTATATTATCAGATAAGCAGATTTTAAGGCAAATATTACTTTTAGCTCTTACAATCACTACATAATGATAAAAGGTTCAAGCCATCAGAATATTATAACTTCTGTATACTCAATATAGTCAAATTACATAAAGCAAAAAAATGAGAGAACTGTAGGAAAAATAGACAAATTAACTATCATATTGGGGGCAGTGTTTATGCTTTTCTCACTAGTTAATAGACAACCAGAAACAAAATCAGCAACTTTCGAATTAATACACATTCTTTCCAAAGCACACCTCAACAATGAATTCGGCAAAAAAGTAGATAAAAGCCGATGTTAGATGTTGATATGCAGTAAGGTAAAAGAAAAAGTACAGCCTGGTAAGGAGGATGAAGAATGTTGATGTAGGAGTGGTATGCCAAGTGTAGGATTAACTGGTTCTCAGGAAAGGCCCCTGAAAAAGTAACATTTGAATAAGGACTTAATGAAAGGATTCCAAAGAGAAGACATTGCTAGTGTAAAGGCCTAAGGCGGGAGAATATTGTATATGCTCAAGTTGATTAGAAGGGGAAATAAAAGATTTGAGGGAAGGTTACAGGCAGCCAAACATAAAGCACCTTTGTAAAGATGTCTTTTGCTCTGTGTGAAATAGGAAGTCCTTAGAGTGTTGGAGGCAGTGCAGTGACACAATTTGACTCATGATTTAAAAGGACCCTCTGGCTGTTGAATTGAGAATAGATAATGAGGGAGATGGATTGTAGCATAGAGGCTGTACACGTATGCTCTAACATTCCTTTAATGTGTTATATATTTAATATATTTACATTAACATAAATAACTTATCTAGATATGCACAAAAGAAGCCAGTAGAAGATAGCCAAAAAGAAAAAAGAAAAGTCCTTGGCCATGTTGGGGTAAGGAACTGAAAATGAAATGCCAGGTTCAGGGTTTAAAGGGCAAGTGTTAGGTCCCAGAGATGTGATACTTCCTCATGACTCCACAAAGTTTTAGAAAAAAAAGAACAAAGATTTTTTAATGCTCCTGGAACTAACACAGAACTATGTGATATCCACTGACCACTTCAAGCTGCTAGTATATTCACTGAATCGCAAATAAAAATTTAATTTTTCCCAAGAACCTATCTTCCTAAATAAATGAGTCATCTTGATTCTTCTTTCCCTAGTAAAAGATACAGCATATTCCATTTTCTCATCTCAGTGTAAAATCCTAAGAGATTAAAAGTATTTTATGCCTTACAACATCCCAGAAATTATAACCATGAGTGTGATCATAATGTTTTATTTTTCTCATCAATGAGTCATAGCCATCAAACAGTACTCACTTGATTAATCGTAACAGTTCATTTATTTTAAAAAATGCTGAATATCTTTTACTCTGAGTGGTCAGCACCATCTGCAACAATCCTAGAGAATTTACCAGGAGAACATTGTGACAATACTCAAAAAGCCCCTGATCTAGTGACTAGAAACCATTGCCTCATAATCGTAACTACAGCTCAGAGACAATCACCATGGGTAGGACCTGGAAGGAGAGCAGCTGAAGGCAGAAGTCCAGGGAACCACTTGGTCTTTACTTCCCCGGATTATAAAATGAAGGTCATTTATATTCTATGTATGGTATATATTTAGACATTTATGAGCATTTTGAAAAGAATGACATTTTTTTCATATTAGCCGACTCTCCTCTTTTCACTTTGAGGAAGGAACGCACGCTTTTCTTACAAAAGCATTACATTCCCTCCACACACATCTTTTATTCTGCATCTAACAGCTGCCATATATGGTAGTAGTTCCTTCCCTGAGACACAAGAAGGCTCCAGGGGAAGGTGCAATAATCTGAACACGAGCAGAACGGTTTTTTCATTTAGGCAATTTTGCTCAGGTGGGAAGATTGTAGGAATCAGAAAACCTGAGCTTGAATCTGGCTTTGCAGTGACCTTGGACAAGTGGGTCTTAATTTCTTCATCTCTAAAAGACTAAACCCACTGGTCTTATCCTCATCTTTATGAGGATAAATAATATATGTAAAGATGCTCTATAACCATAAGCTTAGTAGTACTGTGTAGGGCTTACATTTATTGCTAAAACCATTCAATCATTTAAAAATAAATATTTAATGTTTGCTGTGGTCAGTGCTGTTTACAAAAGGTAAAATCTAGATTTTTCAAGACATTCGTGATACCAATCTATTCTGAATTCGATTTCTTTGAAAATAAAGTGAGAATAATGTACTATTGTGTTTGCTATTTTCCTAAATGTGTGACATGGCAATGAGTTTCTCTTTGCTGAAACATTGCTGGTCTTTGTTCTTCTGGTAAATCATTGCTGCCCTTACAAATGAGGAATTTTGTTTAGTTTTCAACTTGACAGGACTTCACATATCTTTTTGTTTTGTTAAGCATTTCATTCTCTTTTAAGCAGTTTAGCTTTGGTTAACATGTGGTTTTCTTTTCACACTAATCTTGCCGTTGAACTTTAGATTGTCCTTATTAACTATCAACTCAACATAGTTGGCTGAGATAATTGGGTATCGATTATTTTTGCACTGTCATTTGCAGCTCAAATTGGATCTTTATAAACACTTGAGACGTTATCAATGGCTATTGAAAGCTTGATATGCATGCTTTCAGCATAGTCCTGGTCTGGGATTTGGTTCACTGTGCTTCAAACTCTACTTTCCTTGGAAAAAACTTGGTACCTCACTGATAAGGCAAGGCATGTGTCACCGCTTCTTCAACAATTTTCTCATTTCTCTTGAATTCAGAGCCAAATAAGGAAATCTAGAATTCTGAAGAGGTTTCTTGGTTTCAGGGTTTCATGAGGTTGGATGGTCAGAGTGCTGCCCTGTTCTTCTTTTTCCCTGGGCAGGACAGAGAAGACTATTTATTATTATTTCCAACAATAAGATAGAAATCTTATTTCTTCTTTTTCCATAGAATGGTTAGTCCTACTTTCATTTTTAATTCCTTTTTTTATTTTTGCTTCCCATGAATTATTTCTGTTGAATTTTTAGACCTACAGAAGTGTGAGTCATATGTATGTTCAACAGTCATGCTAAGTAGAGGCTTTTAGGTGTGCTGTAGTATGTAATACAGTTGTCACATGGTTATTTAGATTCAATAAGTTAAAATTCAGTACATTTTTTAATTTTAATTTTTAATTTTTAAGGACACATAGTAGGTGTATATATTTATGGGTTACATGAGATATTTTGATACCGGCATACAAATCATATTAGGATAAATAGGGTATTCATCACCTCAAGCATTTACCCTTTGTGTTATGAGCAATCCAATTATGCTCTTTTAGTTATTTTTTAATTGCACAATTAAATTATTTCAACTACAGTCACTCTATTGTACTAGCAAATATTTAATACTAGGTCTCATTTATTCTTTCTAATTTTTGATACCCATTAGCCCTCCCTACCTCTTCCCCTATACCCTCACTACCCTGCCCAGTCTCTGGTAACCATCGTCCTACTCTCTGTCTCCATCAGTTCAATCGTTTTAATTTTTAGCTCAAACAAATAAGTGAGAGCATGTAAAGTTTGTCTTTCTGTGCCTGGCTTATTTCACTTAATGTAATGACTACCAGTTCCCTCCATGTTGTTGTAAATGACAGGACCTCATCCTTTTTCATGGCTGACTAGTATTTCATCGTGTATATGTACCACATTTACTTTAGGCATTTATCTGTTGATGAACACTTAGGTTGTTTCCAAATCTTGGCTGTTGTGAATAGGTCTGCAATAAACATGGGCTGTAGATATCTTTTTGATATACTGATTTCCTTTCTTTTGGATATATATACCCAGTAGTGTTAATGCTGGATAATAAAGTAGCTGTATTTTTAGTTTTTTGAGGAACTTCCAAACTGTTCTCCATAGTGGTTGTACTAATTTACATTCCTATCAGCTGTGTACGAGGATTCCCATTTCTCCGCATCTCGCCAGCATTTGTTATTGCCTGACTTTTGGATAAAAGCCATTTTACCTGGGGTCAGATGATATCTCATTGCAGTTTTGAGTTACATTTCTCCGATTTTCAACGATGTTGACTACATTTCATATAACTATTTGCCTTTTGTATCTCTTCTTTTGAGAAATGTCTATTCAGATATTTTGCCCATTTTTCATCAGATTATTAGATATTTTCCTATCATATTGCTTGAGTTCATTATATAATCTGGTTATTAATCCCTTGTCACATGGGTAGTTTGCACATATCTTCTCCAGTTCTGTGGGTTGTTGTTTCACTTTGTTGATTGTATCCTTTGCTGTGCAGAAACTTTTTAACTTGATCTGATCCTATTTGTCTATTTGGGCTTGGTTGCCTGTGCTTTTGGGGTACTCTTCGAAAAATTTTTGCCCTGATCAATGTCCTGGAGAGTTTCTCCAATGTTTACTTTAAGCAGTTTCATCGTTTGAGGTCTTAGATTTAAGTCTTTAATCCATTTTAATTTGATTTTTGCATATGGTGAGAGATAGTTTCATCTTTTTTGCCATTGGATATCCAGTATTTCTACCACCATTAATTGAAGAAACTGTCCTTTCCACAATGTGTGTTCATGGCACCTTCATCAAAAATGAGTTCACTGTAGATATATGGATTTATCTCTGGGTTCTCCATTCTGTTACACTGATCTATGTGTCTGTTTTTATACCAGTGCAATGCCATTTTGTTTACTACCGCTCTGTAGTGTAATTTAAAGTCAGGTAATGTGATTCCTTCAGTTTCCTTCTTTTGCTCAGGATGGCTTTCGCTATTCTGAGTCTCTTGTGGTTTCATATAAATATTAAAATTGTTTATTTCTGTGAAGAATGTCATTAGTATTTTGATAAGGATTGCCTTAAATCTGTAGATTGCTTTGAGTAGTAAGGACATTTTTACATTGATTGATTCTTTGTTCATTGTTCATTGTTGATTCTTCCAATTCATGAACATGGAATATCTTTCATTTTTGTGTGTTCTATTCAAATCTTTGCATTAATGTTTTATAGTTTTCATTGTAGAGATCTTTCACTTCTTGAGTTAAGTTAATTTCTAGGTATTTTACTTTATTTGTAGCCATTGTGAATGGGATTACTTTCTTTAATTCTTTCTCAGACTGTTCTCTGTTGGCATATAGAGGATACTACTGATTTTGTATCCTACAACTTTACTGAATTTGTTTATAAGTTCTAATAGTTTTCTTGGTGGAGATGTTAGATTTTTCCAAATATAAGATCATGTCATCTGGAAACAAGGATAATTTGACTTCTTCCTTTCTAATTTGTATGCCCTTTATTTCTTTCTCTTGGCTCATTGCCCTATCTAGAAATTCCAGGACTATGTTGAAAAACAGTGGGGAAAGTGGACATCCTTGTTGTGTTGCTGATCTTAGAGAAAGGCTTTCAGGTTTTCCCCATTAAGTATGATACTAGCTGTGGATCTGTCATATGGATCCACTCCATACTAGCTGTGGATATGTCATGTAGATCTTTGTTATGTTGAGGTATGTTTCTTCTATTCTCAGGTTTTTGAGGGTTTTTAATCATGAAGGGATGTTGAATGTTATCAAATGCTTCTTTAGCATCAATTGAAATGATCATATGGTTTTTGACCTTTATTCCATTGATAGAATGTATTACATTAATTGATCTGCATATGTTGAACCATCTGTACATCCCTGGGATAAATCCCACTTGTTCATGATGACTGATCTTTTTAATGTATAGTTGAATTTGGTTCACTAGTATTTTGTTGTAAATGTTTGCATTAATACTCATCAGTGATATTGGCTGATAGTTTTCTCTTTTGATGTATCTTTGGGTTTGGTATCAAGATAATACTGGCCTTATGAATGAGTCTGAAAGTATTCCTTCCTCCTCTATTTTGCAGAATAGTTTGAGTAGAATTGGTATTATTTCTTTAAGTGTTTGGTAGAATTCAGCAGCGATACCATTGGGTCCTAGGTTTTTCTTTGCTGGGAGACATTATTGTGGCTTCAATCTCATTACTAGTTATTGGTCTGTTTAGATTTTGGATTTCTTCATGGTTAAATCTTGGAAGGTTGTATGTGTGTAGGAATTTATCAGTTTCTTCTAGATTTTTCAATTTATCATCATATACTTGCTCATAGTAGCCACTAAAGATCTTTTGAATTTCTGTAGTATCAGTTGTAATGTCTCCTTTTTTATCTCTGATTTTATTTATTTGAGTCTTCTCCCCCTTTTTACTCTGGCTAAAGGTTTGTCAATTTTGTTTGCTTTTTCAAAAAAAAAATGATTTTTTTCATTGTTATTTCATATTGTTTTCTTAATTTCAAATTCATTTATTTTTGCTCTGATTTTTATTATGTCTTTTCTTCTACTAATTTTGAGTTTGGTTTGCTCTTGTTTTTCTAGTTCTTCAAGATGCATCATTAGGTTGTTTATTTGAAGTTTTTCTTTTATGATGTAGGCACTAATAGCTATAAACTTCCTTCTTGGTACTGCTTTTGCTTTACCCCATAGGTTTTGGTATGTATTTCCATTATAATTTGTTTGAAGACATTTTTTCATTTTCCTCCTTAACTTCTTCATTGTCCCACTGGTTATTGAGGAGCATATCATTTAATTTTCATGTGTTCATGTATTTTCCAAAATTGCCCTTTTTATTGATTTCTAGTTTTATTCCCTTGTGGTCAGAGAAGATGCTTAATATTATTTCACATTTTTTGAATGTTTTAAGACTTGCTTTGTGATTTAACATATGGTCTATCCTAGAGAATGATCCATGTGCTGAGGAAAAGAATATGTATTATGTAGCTCTTGGATGCAATGTTCTGTAAATATCTATTAGGTCAATTTGCTCTGCACTGCAGATTAAGTCTGATGGTTCCTTGTTGATTTTCTGTCTGGAATATCTGCCTAATGCTGACAGTGGGGTGTTGAAGTCTCCAGCTTTTATTGTGTTGGGGTCTATCTCTCTCTTTAGCACTAATAGTATGTGTTTTATATATCTATGTGCTCCTGTACTGGATGCATATTTATTTAAAATTGTTATATTCTCTTGCTGAATTCACCCCTTTATCATTATATAGTGACTTTTGTCTATTCTTATAGTATTCATCCTGAAATATATTTTGTCTGATATAAGTATAGGTACTCCCGCTCTTTTTGGTTTCCATTGGCATGGAATATCTTTTTTCTGTCCCTTTATTTTCAGTTATGTATACCTTTATAGGCAAAGTGTGTTTCTTGAAAGCAACAGATCATTGGGTCTTGGTTTTTAATCTGTTCAGTCACTCCACATCTTTTGATTGAAGAGTTTAGTCCATTTATATTCAATGTTATTATTGATGAGTAAGGACTTACTCCTGGATTTTTATCATTTGTTTTCTGGTTGTTTTGTCATCTTCTCCTCATTCTTTTCTTCCTTCTCGTCTTCCTTTTAGTGAAGGTAATTTTCTCTGGTGATATTATTTAATTCATTGCTTTTTATTTTTTGTGTACCCATTGTATGTTTTTTTATTTGAGGTCACCATGAGGCCTGCAAATACTGTCTTATAACCCATTATTTTAAGCTGGTAACAACAACACTATTTGCAAAGACAAATGAGCACAAAGAAAATTAATAAAAACTCAGCACCTTAACTTTGCCTTCCCACTTTTTAACATTTTGTGTTTCTTTTCTTTTTTTATTATACTTTAAGTTCTGGGATACATGTGCAGAACATGTAGGTTTGTTACATAGGTATACATGTGCCATGGTGGTTTGCTGCACCCATCAACTGGTCATCTACATTAGGTATTTCTCCTAATGCTATCCCTCCCCTAGCCCCCCATCCCCCGACAGGCCCGTGTGTGATGTTCCCCTCCCTGTGTCCATGTGTTCTCATTGTTCAACTCCCACTTATGAGTGAGAACATGTGGTGTTTGGTTTTCTGTTCCTGTGTTAGTTTGCTGAGAATGATGGTTTCCAGTTTCATCCATGTCCCTGCAAAGGACATGAACTCATCCCTTTTTATGGAGGCACAGTATTCCATAGTGTATATAGGCCACATTTTCTTTATTCAGTCTATCAATGATTGGCATTTGGGTTGGTTCCAAGTCTTTGCTATTGTGAATAGTGCTGCAATAAACATGTGTGTGCATATGTCCTTATAGTAGAACGATTTATTATCTTTTGGGTAGAAACCCAGTAATGGGATTGCTGGGTCAAATGGTATTTTTGATTCTAGATCCTTGAGGAATCACCACACTGTCTTCCCATAATGGTTGAAATAATGTACATGCCCACCAATAGTATAAAAGCATTCCTATTTTTCCACATCCTCTCCAGCATCTGTTGCTTCCTGACTTTTTAATGATTGCCATTCTAATTGGCGTGAGATGGTATCTCATTGCAGTTTTGATTTGCATTTCTCTGATGACAAGTGATGATGAGCTTTTTTTTTCATATGATTTTTGGCCACATAAATGTCTTCTTTTGAGAAGTGTCTATTCATATCCTTCACCCACTTTTTGATAGGGTTGTTTGTTGTAACTTTTATTTATATCTTATCATACTGTCCATGTCTTGAAAAGTTCTTATGGTCTTTTTCATTGGTCCATCCTTTAGTCTTTCTACTTAAGATTCGTTTATACACCACGGTTACAGTGTTATAATACTCAGTGTTTTTCTGTGTCCTTACTATTACCAGTGAGTTTTGTACTTTTAGATGGTGTCTTATTGCTCGTTAACGTCTTTTTCTTTCTGATCGAAGTACTTTCTTTTTAGCATTTCTTGCAGAACAGATCTGGTGTTGATGAAATCTTTCAGCATTTGTTGGTCTGGGAAAGCCTTTAGCTGCATGTTCAAAGGATGTTTTCACTGAATATAGTATTCTAGGGTAAAATATTTTTCCTTCAGCACTTTAGATATGTCATGCCATTCTCTCATGGCCTATAAACTCTCTACTGAAAAGTCTGCTGCAAGACATATTGAAGCTCCATTGTGTGTTACTTGTTTTTTTGCTCTTGATGCTTTTAGGACCTTTTCTTTATCCTTGACCTTTGGGAGTTTGATTATTAAATGAACTGAGGTAGTCTTATTTGGATTGAATCTGCTTTATGTTTTCTAACCTTCTCATACTTGGATATTGATATCTTTCTTAGGTGAGGAGTTATCTGTTATTATCCTTTAAAATTTCTACCCCACTTTTACCACCTCTTTAAGGCCAGTAAGTTTTAGATTTGCCCGTTTGAGGCTATTTTCTAGATCTTGTAGTCATGCTGTATTTTTTTATTCATCTTTCTTTTGTCTTCTCTGACTGCATATTTTCAAAAGGCTGTTTTCATGCTGACTAATTGTTTCTTCTGCTTGATCAACTCTGCTATGAAAAGACTCTGATGCATTCTTCAGTATGCCAATTGGATTTTTCAACTCCAGAATTTCTGCTTGATTCTTTTTAATTATTTCCATCTCTTAGTTAAATTTATCTGATAAAATTCTGAATTCCTTCACTGTGTTATCTTGAAATTCTTTGAGTTTCCTCAAAACAACTATTTTGAATTATCTGTCTAAAGGTCACATATCTCTGTGTCTCCAAAATTGGTCTCTAGTGCCTTTTTTAGTTCATTTCATGAGGTCATGTTTTCCAGGATGGTCTTGATGCTTATAGATATTCATCTGTGTCTGGCCATTGAAGAGTTAGATATCTGTTGTAGCTGTCAAAGTCTGGGCTTGTTTGTGCCCATCCTTCCTGGGAAGACTTTCAAGGTATTCAAAAGGACATGGGTGTTGTAATTTAAGCTGTATCTGCATTAGGGAGAACCCCAAGTTCATTAATGCTGTGGTTCTTGCAAACACAGAGGTACTACCTTAGTTGTCTTGCATAAGATTCGGATCTTTTCCCTTACTTTCTCCCAAACAGAGTCTCTTTCTCTTTTCTGAGCTACTTGGAGCTGTGGGTGGGATGATACAATCACCTCTGTGGCCACCTCTACTGGGACTGCACTGGACCAGACCTAAAGCCAGCACAGCACTGGGCCTCACTGTAACCACTCTCTGGCTACCACCTATGTTCAGTCAAGGCCCTGAAGTTCTAAAATCAGCAGGTAGTGAAGCCAGTCAGGCTTGTGTCTCTCTCTTCACAGTGGTAAGCTCCCCCTGGCCCCAGGGAGGTCCAGAGGTCCCATCTAGGAGCCAGGGACTAGAATCAAAAGCCTTAGGAGTATACCTAGTATTTTAATTTGCTGTAGCTGAGCTGGCAGTCAAACCAGGAGACACAGTCCTTTCCACTCTTCCCTCCTCTTTCCACTGGGAGAAGAGTCTTAGCCCATGGCCACCATCTCCACAGACCCATGGGGATTAGTGCTAGGCTACCACCAATATTCCCTTAAAGCTCAAGGGCTCTTTATTCAGTTTGTGGTGAATGTTGCCTGGCATGGGACTCACTATTCAGGGCAGCGGGCTTCCCTTTGGCCCAGGATAGGTCAAGAAATGTCATGCAGGAGTCCAGGCCTGGAACTGGGGACCCCAGGAGCCTGCTTTGTGCTCTTTCCCTCTGTGGCAAAGCTGGTACCTAAGGTGCAAGACAATGTCCCCTTTACTTTTCCCTTCACTTTTCTCAGGCAAGAGGAGTCTCTTCCCATAGCCACCACAACAGGGAATGTGCTGAGTCTCGCCTGAAGCCAGCAAGTCTGAGTCTCACCTGAGGCGACAGCATAGTATCTGGGTATCACTGTTGGTTATTCAGGGCCCAGGGGCACTTTAGTCAGCAGGTGATGGGTCCTTCCCCTCAAGACAGCATGTTCCCTTCTTGCCTAGGATGTGTCTAGTAATATCATCTAGGAGGTAGGGCCTGGAAAGGGTGCCTCATGACTTTGACTGATGCCCTATCCTACTGTGGCTAAGCTGGTATCAACGATCCGAGACAAAGTCTTCTTACTCTTTTCTTTCCTCTCTTCAAGCAGGAGGAAGGAGTGAGTCTCTTTTGGAACCATGAGCTGTGCAGCCTGGGGTTAGAGGAGAAGTGGCAGACACATTCCCTTAGCCAACCAGTTGGTATCTCAGTAGGCCACATATGCTCCCAAGTCCACTGGCACTGAGCCCAGTTCAGTCCTAGGACTTACCTTCGAGTTGCAGTTCTAGTGTCCTAGCCTGCCTTTCAAGTTTACTTATGGCCTCAGATCATTTTAGCCCATGGTGGTGAGGCTTGCTGGAGCTTGATTTCCTACTGCTGGGATGGGCAATACTCCTGTGGCTAGGGCTCGTTTCAAAACTCCCTCTGTGGTTGGGCATCAGCTGAGTTCAGCCTAGTTATGCTTTCTGCTATGACAGGGGCAGCATTGGGTTCAATGCGATGTCATGCAACGGCTGCATTCATCCTGTCTCAAGTGCTGAGATTCTCCATGCCATGTGGCTGCTGCTGGGGGATAGGGGTGGAGTGATGTTTGCAATTCAGGACTCTTTCCTGCCCTCTTCAATGCCTCTTTCAGTGATATGAAGTTAAAACCAAGCACTGTGAGTGTTCACCTGATTTTTGGTTCTTATGAAGTCACTTTTTAAAAATTTTTTTATTACGCTTTAAGTTCTAGGGTACATGCACACAACGTGCAGGTTTGTTACATATGTGTACATGCGCCATGTTGGTGTGCTGCACCCATTAACTCATCATTTACATTAGATGAAGGCACTTTTTGTTGTGTGTGTAGACAGTTGTTAAATTGGTGTCCTAGCAGGGTAGGTGTGGTGACGATCGGTGGAGCCTATTTGGCCATCTTCCTCTGCCCTTCTACTTCATACATTTTTTTAAAAAAAATTGTATTAAGTAAAGTTCAGTTCTTCAGTCACACTAGCCACATTTGAAGTGCTCAATAGCTGCATATGGCTAGCAGCCACTTTATTGGACAGCACAGATATTGAACATTTCCATCATTGCAGAAAGTTCTATTGCACAGCCCACGTCATAGTTAATAGATCTGAGGTCAGACAGATCTGGATTTAAATCTTGATTTTTTGCAGTTATTCTATGTGTGATCCTAAGCAAGTCACTTATATTTCTTAGACTCAGGTTAACCATGGATAAAATACAGATAACATAGATAATGTACATATAAAGAACCTAACAAAGCACCTGGCATATAATAGGCATTTGAGAATATTTATACTTGAAACCTTTATTCTCTTATCCCAACTCCCTTTTCCTCCAGTGAGCCAATCATTCTCCTATTTCCTCCTCCATCAAGTGTAAATGTATTTCAACTAGATTTTCATCCGGACTTCACATCCTTCATTCACTAGCCACACTGCCATCCCAGTCCATGATTCTAGATTAGTCCAAACATACTCCCTGATCCAACTGAGTCAGCCAAACCTTGTTAAGGGATATCATTTCACTATTGAGATTATCAACAGTGAGTTGGTAATGTAAATGAGCAGCCTGTGTCGGTTCCTGTGAGTGACCTCCAGGCAACTTGGCAAGCCTTCGATTGTGCTTTTCTGGCTACTCTTTTCATTTTTGATAATTTCTATCGTAACTTCAATCTCTTCCTCAGGCCCTACACTTCTGTGTTAATAGGCAACTTTATCACCTGAATGAATTCAATGGGCTTGTCTTCCCTACAATTCCAAGTATATATTTTTTGTTTACAGAGGTTCCCAAATGCCAGGATCTAAACAAGTGCACAGCTGGCTGGCTACTTTAGAAGCACCTGATTAATCTAAAAAACAAAACAAAACAAAACAAAATCAACTAGGACTTGACCTCAACCTACTGCACGATAATCTTTAGTACTGGGAAAATCACTCCTTGGGTGATTTTGAGACTTAGCCAAATTTGGGAGACACCATCAAGAATGTCATGGACACTTTTTGCTTATAACTGCTGATTGCTATTTCATGCTGTTTGATATTAACCTGGCTGCGCTTATTTCCTCCTAGCAGTTGGACAGGTAGGCTGCACTTTTTCAGAGCCCTTCAATGAATTGTTAGAGCGTCTGTCTCACCTGTGGTCATTACATTTAATCTCTCCTTGCTAGAATTGTTAACACACTCCCACTGGTGGCTTGCCAAGCTTGCGAGTAGCTAGAACAGCTCCTTTGCAATGACCTGGCCGTGCTCCAAGATTTCATTTTTGGTCATTTTGTCTGACTATTTAATGCAAACTGTAGATGATAGATAATGGTGGTGAAAGAGTTCAAGTAATCAGAAGTGTAATCTTGAGAAGATGCAAGTTTCAGTTATGTAATAATTTACACACAAACATTGCTCTGCAAAATTATTAACTTCATTTTAAGTATGTTTCCAGTGGGCACCACATTTAGCATTCCAAGGAACGAAGCGACTTTTAGTATTTTTTTTTATTTTTTCACCTATTAGTGTATCGTTCATGTAATTTATGTTGAATTGTTTTGGCCCCAGTTATCTTTTTGGCAGTTCTCAAAAACTTAAAATGTCGCTGATGGAAGCAAAAGCTTCAGTGACAATAGAAAAATGATAAGAAATCAACATGTAATCAACAGATTAATACTAAAAACATATTTGAATATAAATATCATATTTATATATATTTTACATCTATAACATATAAATATGGAGGCAGGGTCTCGCTCTATTGCCCAGGCTCACTGCAGCCTCCACCTTCCCATCCTCAAGTGATTCTCCCACCTCAGCCTCCTGAGTATAGATATTAAAATATAAGTATTAATATTATGTTAATGATAATTTTACTAGAATTAAAAATACATTATATATTTGAATCTCAGTTATTCAGTCCCCTAGTGGAATTATAATCATGAACTCATGGAAATAATGGACTAAGAAGCAACTAGAAAAGTCCAGAAAAGATTGGTTAAATCTTAGTTGAGCCGCCTTCTACTTCTGATGTGGCCATGAGCAAGTCACTGAGCATATCTGAGCTTAATTTCTTCATCTTTAAAATATTCTCTCATAAGGTTGTTCAAAGGATTAATGAAGTAAATGGTAAATGGTAAAGTAAATGAAGTAGTTTACTTCATGAAGTGATAAAGTAAATGGTGGCCGGGCGCGGTGGCTCACGCTTGTAATCCCAGCACTTTGGGAGGCCGAGGCGGGCGGATCACGAGGTCAGGAGATCGAGACCACGGTGAAACCCCGTCTCTACTAAAAATACAAAAAAATTAGCTGGGCGTGGTGGCGGGCGCCTGTAGTCCCAGCTACTCGGAGAGGCTGAGGCAGGAGAATGGCGTGAACCCGGGAGGCGGAGCTTGCAGTGAGCCGAGATTGCGCCATTGCACTCCAGCCTGGGCGACAGAGCGAGACTCCGTCTCAAAAAAAAAAAAAAAAAGTAAATGGTAAATATATTACAAAATATTTTAGTTGTTTCTAAGGTCCAAGGTAACTATAAAATTTTGAAATATTTTCTAAATTCTCTACAAAACCTATAATTTCGTAGAACTTTAGTTAATTCATGATGACGACAACCCACTTTTATCCCTGTTAGTGTCCTCGGAAAATTGTCGTTAGTAATCCCTTAAATCTTATTGATAAAAAAATGAAGTATATTTAATTAAGTTCTTCATCTATGAAAATTGGCCATTTATATACCTGGATATTTTGTGTTTCCTAATAACCAGAAAATTTCTAAGCCAAATTTTTTTTTCCTCAACAGTACTATCTGTTTTCATTTTCTTTATTAAAGACCAGTTGTAATATTTTTCCAAATATATGGAACATTTAAAATACTAGTATATGATCACATTTTTATTTGTGATCATCATTATTAATAATAGCTTCATTTACTGAGCTCTCCATTGTGACAGACACAATGCAAAGCATTTTACACGTGTTACCATATTTAATCCTTACAACAATCCTGTCGTGTATGTAAGCACGTAAGTAAGGCACAAAGTATGTGAGTAACTTTACCTCAAATCATCCTTTAAGAAACAAAAAGAGAGGTTAAGCCCAGGCATTCTGATTCCAGAGCTGAGGAACATTACATTTAAGCCATGCTACATTGCCAGCATTGTATAATCTCTTGCATATCTGCCCATGAGTATTCCCAGAATACAACCCCTGAACACCATGATTCCTGGGAGGCTAACCTGAGGGTCTTGGATACCAATAGTAACCATTTAAATCCTCCCAAAGCCTTTGAAAGTACTTTCTAATCTGTTTTTGAGTTTTTCTGACATACCCTGAACCATAATTACATGGAAATCAAGTAGACCACTTTCATTTTCACATATTCGATAGAGATAAAAAGGAAAAATAATAGCCTATTCAAGAGAGTAGTTTTCATGTATTCCCCAACCAACATAACTTGTCATTCCCCATCAGAATGTAATCACAATGAGTAAAAGTGTTTTTAAAAATTACACTACAATTTTATGTAGGCATTTGCATGTGCAGGTTCTGTTTGCTATAATTTACTATCTTAAGCTTGTAAATACTAGTGAATAATTACAAGCTCCCTTAAATTGTTATTAGATCATCATGGAGATTTCTGCATTTGCCCAAACACATAATCAAAATTGTGCGATGAATTAATTCAAGAGTCAGAAACTAGAAAATTTGATATAATTTAGTTCGCATAGCTAATCTTCATGATGAAACTGCAGGGACAGACCTAGAAGCTTAATCTTCACCCCGCCCCCCACACGCATACATATAATGTTGAAGCAATTTATGTCTTCAATTCTTCAAGTTTCCACTTGGTTTCCTGTCACTGTATTATCTATCTTGAGAGAAATAACTTTTTCTCTCTTGACATGAATTTTGAGTGAAACTAAGATTCAAGTTATCACTGCACATTAAAAAACAATTTCTTATACTTTACAAACATAGGGATAGGCATATGAGTGCATGCACACACACACACACACACACACAAGCACATAAAGCAGCCTCTACATATGAATAGATTGATTTCAGAAAGTATATGTGGAAGATTTTTTTTAAGCCCCAATGATAAGTTCCCATAGGAGTAGTATGATGTTACTATTCCACCACAAAAAGCCTTTTTATCCATATTTTCCACCACTTAACATACTGCTTTTCTGGGATGATTCTTTGTCAATTTCCCCTCCAGACACAAGGAACATAATCCTCTCTCTATACTACTAATCCTAGGAGACCCTCTGCCAGGATACCCGTAACAATCTCACTGTTTTCAATGGTATGCATGCCATCAACCAGGACAATTATCAAAACCAGTGATATCCCTGGTTGAGGATAATCATATAGCTATCAAGAAATCATGTTTATATTTTCAAAATGATAAATACTATGATTTAGTTCCAAAGTTTGAAATCCTGAGCATTCAATTTTTTTAGTGTTATAGAAGTTAGTAGAGTGCACATTGATGTGCAAAACTGTAAACTTTACTGAAAACAGAAAATACTCACCACAAAGATGCTCACCCAAGTTGTGTCTGATTAATTTATTATTTTCTGGTTGTCAGCATCGCCGTGTAACTAGTAACTGAAAGGTACAATTTATATTAACCACTTTTTTCAAGAAATCACAATTATTAGAATTTAAAAACATTCTGATCCAGTCATTAGTATGGAATGAAATCAGCAATTCCATTCTTGAAAACTGGTACTTTTTAAAAAACTTTCTTATTTCAATAGCTTTAGGGGTACAAGTGGGTTTTGGTTACACAGATGAATTGCCTATTGGTGAAGTCTAGGATTTCAGTGCACATGTCACCTGGATAGTGAACATTGTACTCGATAGGTAGTTCTTCATTAATCACCCTTCTCCCACCCTTTCCCTTCTGAGTCTCCAGTGTCCATTATACCACTCTGTGTGCCTTTGCATACTCATACCTTAGTTCTTACACTTAAAAGTAAGAACATATGGTATTTGGTATTTGGTTTTTGTTCCTGAGTTACTTCATTTAGAGTAATGGTCTCCATTTCCATCCAAGTTACTGAACATTATTTCATCCTTTTGTGGCTGAGTGGTATATTCCACGGTGTGTGTGTATGTGTGTGTGCGTATGTAGTGTGTGTATATATATATGTAAAAACACATATACATGGTGTGTGTAGATATATATGTGCTTGTGTATATATTCTACATATATATACCCCACATTTATAGATACATAATATATAACATATATATTATATATGACATATATGATATGTATGATATAGTATATATCAATATATCATATATATCCCACATTTTCTTTATCCACTCATAGGGTGATGGGCAGTTAGGTTGATTTCATATCTTTGCAATTGTGAATTCTGGTGTAATAAACATATGAGTGCAGGTGTTTTTATGAAAATAGTGTCTTTTCCTTTGGGTAATCAGCAGTGGGATTACTGGATCAAATGGTAGATTTACTTTTAGTTCTTTGAGAAATCTCCATGCTGTTTTTCATAGAGACTGTACTAGTTTACATTCCCAGCAGCAGTGTATAGGTGTTCCTTTTTCACATCCATGCCAACATCTATTGTTTTTTGACTTTTTAATAATGACCATTCTGGCCGGGGTAAGGTGGTACCTCATTGTGAAAAACTGATATTTGAAATGTTGGTGAAAGATATGCTTTTTCTTTCTGAATGATGACCTTATTTTTTTTAATTTATTTACTTTGCCAGTAGTTACTCCTTAGTCGATAGGTCTTTATTTTATTCAGCTTGGGCTGCTATGACAAAATACCATAGACTTGGTGGCTTAAACAACAGACTATTGCTCTTAGTTCTGGAGGCTGGGAAGTCCAAGGTCAAGGTACTGATAAATTTGGTTCCTTGCGGAGGCCTTCACCATGGCTTGAAGACAGCTTCCTCTGTGTGTCCCCACATGGTGGAGAGAGAGAGAGGTCTACCTTTTTCCCCTTTTGTCTCTCTCTCTTCCTATTAAGACACTAATCCCATCATGGACATTCCTTCATAACCTCCTCTAAACCTAATTACCTCCCAAAGGCCCTACCTTCCAATCACACTGGGGGCTGGTGCTTCAGTATTTGAATTTTGTGGGGACATATTCAGTCCATGGCAGTCTCTAATTAGAGAATGTACATAAGTTTCATACACATGGTGTTTTTAATTTTTTTTAAATTGGGATGCCGGAAAAGTCAAGCACTCTTCAATTTACTATGTCCCCGATGCTCCCTGCCAGCTTGCTCCTTGCCAGACCATCTTCATGGTGTTGTCCAGCAAAGTTCTGTGGGTATTTGAATTTTAGACCATTTAACTTGCAAACATTTATCCAAAATAAAAGAGTATTAAAATACTCTTCTGATTCTCTCTTACAGGATGGAGAACCTAATAAGGGGAAGGAATCCCCCACAATACCAGAGAAGTCCCTGTAAAGAGGTTCGTGCAGCACTGCGGAAGAGGCCTGAAGAGGAGTGTAAGTATGTTTAATAGGATTCACTGTGTTCTAGATAGATCTTGGTGAGTAGCATGGTAAAATGAAATGAGTGACCTTTAAATGGTTGGTCAAGTAACAGAATATTTGTTGAGTCGAGTTGGTCTTTTAAAATAACTTACCATATGTTATCTGAATGTAAGTGCTTACTTAGAACATTGCTTTCTTAAGAATATTTCTCTGGTACTTCAAGATATTCTACTGATAATCAAGTTCCATGTTCAAATGAGATGGGAAAAGGCTGTACAGTCTGACAAATCTTTCTTATATGTTTATACCATGCATGGTAATGGTTGTGAGACGTCCTGAAGTAAAGAAACTTTTGAAGTGTATCTAAAATCAACACTTCCCAGTTTCCATTTAGCCACAGGGCTCTTTTAACATTTTTTTTAACTGAGAACTTTTTAAAACCACTGCGTTAGACAAAATAATAGGTATCTGCCGGTAAATGTAAACTTGTTTGCCAAATGGAAACATTTGATTTAATTGAATTTAGGAAAATGTTCTGAAAGATAGATACCATGAATCTCAGTATAAAGTCATTTTAGTTCATCCTCAAATTATTAAATATTAGAATATGCCATTGGCTGTGGGGGTTATATTTATTTATTATCTGTAGCATGTAGTAGATTGTTGGAGACTCTTGACATAATATTCACATTTTAAGTTTATAAAATGATCCATAATACTAAGTTTCCTCATGGTATTTGCATATAATTATTTTCAGGGAACTAAATCACATTTCATTATGATAAAAATTTGTCAGAATTTTGTCCTTTTACAGGAACTCACATTTTACAAGGATAAAGCTAATGTAGTGGGTTCACTGAAGTATACAGTTAAGTAGAATTTTAAGATTATGTTGGCATTTTTAAATTAGTTTGAGGTATACTCCTCCGGGTAAAGACCAACTATATTAAAGCAGGGCACACTCATGGCAAATGAATTGTTCTTGTTTGGTTTATTATAAAGTTAATAGATAACCTTACTGAGCTGACATATATGTCATTCAATAGTGTTTTGGCCTTCTTTAACCTGGTAGATTTATGGCTTATAACACCATAAACAATATTTAACTAAAACTAAAACTTGAAACTAAAGATAGAGTTCATGGGCATTTATAAGATGCAGACTCTTGCATAAAAGCATTGCATATTTCTGTTGGGTTGATAGAAACAGTTCGGGGTTTCTTCTCTATGCTTCAAGAAGACCATCAGTTTAGTCTCTGGTACAGTTCTGTAAATATTTAAATAAAACTTAGAAGGGATATTTGTAGATATGTTTGCAAATGGTTATCACAGAGTTGCCATTTAACATAAACAAAGTGGTTTTTCAGGGCTCTTGTACTGAGTTGGTCTAAGCCAGGGGTTGGCCAATTATGGTTTGTTGATGAAACTCAGCCTGACACTTTTTTTGTAAGTACAATTGTATTGAAACACAGCCATCATTTATTTATTGTATATTACAACTGATTTTGCACTACAAAGGAAGAATTGGGTAGTTGTGACAGAGGCAGTATGGCCCACAAAACCAAAAATATTTACCTGGGTCTTCATAAAAAATCTTTTTGAACCCTGATCTGGGCCAGTGCTTCTCAAATTGTGATCTTCAGGCTAAGAGCAGCAGCAGCAGCGTCTGGAAACTTGCTAAAAATGCAAATTCTAGTGCTGCAAGCCACACCTACTGAATCAGAAACTCTTGGAGCAGGGCCTGGTGACCTGTATTTTAAGAAGCTCTGCAGGAGATTCTGATGTAAGCTCAAGCTTGAAAACTACTAGCCTAGGTAAAATGATTGACATCAGACAATACTAAATCGTTATCTATACAAAAGAGGAAGAATCATTGGTATAGTTCATAATCAAGTTTTATTGTTCTCTAATGTAAAGTACGTATGTTAAGTTACCTAATATGGGCTTAACAAGGTACGTGATATAACCGTCACTTGCGTTACAAATTCTCATCGATTGGATTGTGACAATCAGGGAAGTCTTTGAAGTGTCACCACAGAAATTCAGCTGCAGTATGTTATTGAACATGAAAAGATGTATTGAAAAATGCAAAATCTATAAAATTGTTTTCTCTTCCATAGAGGTCTTTATTTTCCCCTGTTAGTACAATGAGCAATTCTACTTGCTCTGTGACAGGCTAGTGTGAATTCCATGAAAAAAAGCCACAATTTTTTTTTTCGTAATGAAAGCAACATATCATGGTGGTTAAAACTATTAACTTCAGAGACACACAAAAGGATTTATTCTCTAATTTGACCAGATGCAGGACCATGAATAGTTATTTTAAATATAAAATTTAGTTTATTTGTCTGAAGAAAATGAGGATATGCTAGAGCCTACTTAATAGAATTATTTTAAGAGTTAAGGGAGATATTTATATTAAGCCGTTGGTACAGAACCTAGTATGTAGCGAGTTTTCTTTTCTCTCTTCTCTTTTTCTGTCTCTTTCTTTAATTGTTATTATTGTTCTCTTATTTCAAACTAAACATTGTTCTCTTATTTCAAACTAAACATTTGAGGATAATAAGGCATTGTTTTGAGATCAGGAATGCAGAGGCACACATATTATCACCACTATTTTTAGACGCAATAATGCATGGCAAAGAAGAGGTTCTAAGTAAATATCATAAAGCTGAAATTCTTGCAGCAATGTTAGATGGTAATTCATGTTTGATATTAGTTTAACACAATGCCCTAGTTGTTTTTCTGTGATTCTACAGATTCAGTATAGATCTACACCGAGACTTGTTGGTCAACTCCCATACAAAGGTGCCACCTTCGAAAACTATCATAGAAAGTCAAATCTTAGTAGCTTTTCTGCACTAAGAATTGAAAGGAATAAGGAAACTTGGTTCAGACCATAGGATCCTCCACAGTAAGGAAATCACTCTTTCATTTGGAGATACTGTGTACGGGAAGGTTTTGCTAAATAGTATACTTTGTATTTTTTCTTTTATAATTCTCTATACCACTTTACAATATTTGCAATGTTAAAATCAACATAAGGTCACCAGACGTAGATCTAAGTTCTTTAACGGGTATTATATCTACCTATGCTGCATCTGGCATAGTCAAATAAACTTTCAATAAAAATGGATTATTGTGGAAGACAGATTTTTAAATATGTTTAAGGTATTCCCCATTAAAATACAAAATAAAAACTTTGTCCTCAAAGCCACAGCCCCTTTCAACTATAGCCCTACACTCTTGTTCTCTGTCCAGGAAAATCTTTTGATTTATCTAAGAGTTATCTATACTCGCTCCATTTCCTTGCCTCCCACTCACTCCTCCAAACCAGTCCAGTCTGGTTCCTGTCCAGTCACTCTACTGAAACAGCTTTTGTTCAGAGCACCAATAAATTTTTATGTTGCTATTATAGTTTTCTATTGCTATGTAACAAATTAGCACAACATTCATTTATCATCTCACATTTTCTGAAGGTCAGGAGTCCAGAGTTCGCTGCTTCAGGTCTCACCAGGTTGAAGTCTTATCAAAAGCTCAACTGGGGAAATAATTCACTTCCAAACTCATTTAGGCTATTGGCAGAATTTGTTTCCTTGTGGTAGTATGATAAACAGTCCCAGCTTTTTGTTGGCTGCCAGCTGAAGTCACTTTTAGGTTCTAGAGGACTCCGGAAGCTCCTTGCTGTATGGACTTTCTAAATTAGCCAATTTACTCCCTCTTCTCAGGGAGAATTACCTCTCTTTTAAGTACTTTCACCTGATTAAGTGAGGCACACCCAAGATAATTTCAATTTTGATTAACTCAAAATGTGGGATCGTAATTACACCATTGCCTTTGCCATATTTTATTGTCCAGAAGAAAGTGATAAGTCCAGCTTATATCCAAGGAGAGGAGAGTATACAGGGTTCAAGCATCAAGGAGTATGTTGATGATCATGGGGCCATCTTAGAAGTCAACCTATCATTTGCTAATCCATCAGGCATTGTTTTCAATGCTCATCTTACTTGACTTTTTAGCAGGGATCAATACTGTTGACCATTTTGTCCTTTTGAAAACTGCAATGCTGTTAATATTACTATCCCTCCAAACTGTATATGTTAAAACCCAATTGATGTTATATCATGAGATAGGCATTTTGGAGGTAATCTATGACAAGGAACCATCTATGAACCAGAAAGCGGGACTTACCATCTACCAAATCTGCCAACATCTTGATCTTGGATTTCCCAGCTTCCAGAACTGTGAGAAATAAATTTTTTTTGTTTATAAGCTACCTAGTTCGTGGAATTTCATTATGGCAGCATGAATAGGCTAAGAAAGAGATCATCTAATGCTTTGGCTACCATCATAGAATACTTCCCTGATTTTTCTATAGTCTCTCTGGTTACTCTTTTGCATGCTCAACTCTCTCTTTCCAGCCATTATATATTAGAATTTTGGAAGACAGTTTCAGGTCTTCTTTTTTGTCCCAAATATACTTCCTCCACAAACAATGTCATTACATTCAGTATTAGTTATTCCTATAATCGGATGACTCACAAATTGATGTCTCTAGACCAAATGTCTCTCTGTTCATCCCAATGTGCACTTGACACATTCTTGAATGTTTCAACAATGCAACAAACTCAACAAATCCAAAACCAAAACTATGATCTTTCAAAGCCTGAGCTTCCCCCAGTGTTTTCTGTCTGAATGTGTGATGCTGTTAATCATCTAGGTTCAAAATTCATAAACCCAGGAGTCCTCTTTCATACATTTCTTCCCCTTTTCTCTCCTGTGTTCACTCTAATTTCAAGGCCTCTCAACTTGACCCCCTACATATGTTTTGAATCTGTTCACAAATCACCTTTGCAAATATTCTGTGTTAAGATTCTACCAAATGCTCCCCAAAGTGGCTTTCCTACATACTGTTAGAAAACCCTCCTTATCTTAAAATAACCCTATGGTTTTCCATTGCTCATTCAAGAAAGACAATAGCCATACTGTGGATTATAAGATTTTGCAGAGTCTAGCCTCCACCCACCCAATCAGCTTCATCTCATACTCCATTCCTGTGCTCTCTGTGCTTCAACCAACCTGGCTTTCTTATAATTATTGATCATATTCATTGATAAGAGAAAAAATATGTATTTTGAAATAATATAGAACTAGAGGGAAGAAGTTAACCTGGAAAGGAAGAGTTTGCCTTCAAAAATAATAAATGAAGAAACTAGAAGAAAAATTAAAAAGATTAAATTTTGATAGTCACAAGAAATACTCTAAGAAATGCCTGCAAAATAAACAATGTGGAAAAACTTTTTAGAGAAAAGGAAAAGAAAAATGAATGTTATTGAGCAGGGAATTATAAAAAACTAAACATGAAGATCAGAATTAAAATCTTTACTGGAGTCAATAGAATAATTTACATGTAAAAATATCAGAAATTGGAACAACTGGAACTGGAAGCACTCCATGAATACAAAGGAAAGATGATGAAATAATAATGATGGGAAACAATTACATGTGGAAAAATGGAGAATGAAAATCCAACCTAAGAATTATAAATTGTCTTAAAGGAATCAGAACAATTCAAACAAAAATGATTAAAGATTTAATGTAATGTACTTTTTGAAGTTATTAAAATATCTGATTGTATATTAAAATGTTTTCTGATATACTGTATAAAAATCAGTTATATAAGATCCATACCCAGGTACCTACAGACAGATATTTTAGAATTATACTATCAACTCTCTGAGCAACAAGAACTCCCTCTTATTCACTATATTAATAACTCATGACATATTGCCTGGCAGTTAGTAGGTGTTCAACAGATATTTTAGAATGAATGAGAATGAGTGAAGGAATTAATTACTTAACTTCAAAAATGAAAATGTATCACAAGAATCTGCTGGAAATAAAGAAAGAGATGGGTAGGGGAGATAAAAAGAAGAGAAGGAGTAAAAGGAAGGAAAGAAAGCCGTAAGGAAAGAAAAAGAGAAAGGGAGAAAAAGAGAGTGGGAAGGAAGGTGAAAGAAGGGGAGGGAAGGCCAATCTTTTGATTCTGGAACAGATGGCATAGACTCACCTTTCCTGATACTCAATTCTAAATGAAACTAAACACTTTGGAAAAATTCTTCAACAGACCATTTTGAAAGGACTCTGAAAGCTTCAGAGACGAAGGCAAACTGACTGGGACATCAGGACTTGAAGAAAGACATCATGGTATGCTTCTTGCATTTTCTTTTTATTTCCTACATATCCCTGGATGCATACCAGAGAGGCTTGCAATCTGGTACTGTCAACAGGCATGAAGAAAAGAAGGAAAAAAAAAAAGCGAAGCCTACTCTCTCAGTCCAGACGACCAAGAGAGAGAAAAACAACAGAGGTTTGGAAGAGAGCCACCAATATCTTATTCTATAATCCTGATTGACAGGCAGTTCAATTCATCTGCAGAAACAGAACAGTAAGGCCCCAGGCCATCCCTGCTCTGCTCTCCCTGGTGGGCAGACGTATCTGGTGGTAATGGTGGCAACAGTAAAGCCCTGTGTCTTCCTATCTTTCACCCAGTGTCATAAAGAGACCCAGACTCAGTGGCTTCTCTGCCTTCCCAGAGGTTTACCTAGGAATATTAGAGAATCCAGAGCAGCACTTTTAACTCTAGCAGATGACACCAGCAGAGTTTTAGCAGAAGCCCCAACAGTGCCAGAAGAATGAAGCAGACCAGATGAGCATTAGCATTATAAAAAATCAGAACACTAACTGCCATTGGAACTAAAGCCCACAAAATTAGTCCAAAACCTATAAGCTAAACCTAAACAGGATACATACCTGCTAAAATAAAAGATTTCAATAGGGTTAAAAGCCTCCTAACATAATAATCAAAAGATTCAAAATGCAATTGAATGTAACTCATCATACCATGAACCAGAAAAACCACAGTCTGAGAAAAGACAATCCACTGACCCCAATACTAAGACGAATTAGATAATGGAATTTCTGAGAAGGATACCAAAGCATCCATCATAAGAATGCTTCAGGAGACAATTATATAATCTCTTGAAACAAGTGAAGAAAAACAGAAAATCTCAGGGAAAAAAAAAGAAGTTATAAAAAAGAACCAAATGGAAATTATGTAACTGAAAACCAAAATTACCAAAATAAAAATATCACTTAATGGACTCAATAGCAGAGTGAAAATTACAGAAAAGAGATTAAATAAATTATGTAGATTAGTGGAATTTACTCAATATGAACAACAAAGGGAATATACACTAAACAAAAATGAACAGAACCTCAGGGATTCGTGGAAAAATAATAAAATATATAATATTTGTATCATCAGAGTCCCAGGAGAGGAGAAGGAGTATGGGACAGAAAAAGTATTTGAAGAAGTAATGGTTGCAAACTTCTAAAAGTTGACAAAAGACATAAATCTAGATATTCAAGAACCTGGGTCAACTCCAAAGAAGATAAACCAAAAAAAAAAATCCACAACAGGACATTTTGTAATTAAACTTGTGAGAACCAAAGATAAAGAAAAATCTTTAAAACAGCCAGAGTGCAGTAACACATTACATATAAAGGAACAGAAATAACACATTACATATAAAGGAACATCAATTAAAATGACAGTATATTTTCATCTGAAACCACAGAGGCCAGAAGGAAATGACACACAAGATTTTCAAGTATTATAAGAATTGTCAACTCTGAATTCTATATCCAACTAAACCATCCTTCAGCAATGAAGGAGAAATAAAATCACTCTCAGAAGAAAGAAAACTGAGAGAATTTGTTGCTAACAAACCTTCCCCAAAACGATGGCTACACAGAACTCTCCAAACATAAAGAAAAAGTTTAACAAAAGAAGACTTGTACCTTCAGGAAGTAAAGAACAGTAGAATGAATAAAAATAGAAATATGAATAATAGAATTTTCTTTACCTTATGTTTCATGGTTGAAGCAAAAACCATCTGATGTGGTGCACATGTATGTACATGAAATGAGTCAATTAATATTTAAAAAGTGGAAAGGGTAAAGGGACCTAAATTGATATAAGGTTTCTCTACTTCACTTGAAATGGTATACCAGTGATACCAGTAGACTGTTATAAGTTACGTATGTATATTGTAATACCTAGAGCAACCACTAAGAAGGCTACAAAATAATACACTCAAAAACATTATAAGTAAATCAAAGGTAAACTAAATATACTCGTGTAACCTAGAGGATGTGAAGGAAAAAGAAACATAGAAACAAGAAACCAAGAGAACAGAACAGAAAACAAATAATAAAATTAGATGTATTAGACTTAAGTCCTAATACATCAATAATTACATTAAGTGTAAATGGTGTAAATACCATGGTTAAAAGACAAAGCTTGTCAGATTGGATAAAAAAGAAAGACCAACTATATGTTGCTTAAAAAATGTCCTTTAGATGCAAAAATACAAAAAGGTTAAATATAAAGGAATGGAAAAAGAAATACCATGCTAAATTATTTAAATGGAAGCTAGAGTGACTATATTAATATCAAGATAAAGGTAACTTCAGAGCAAAACATATTACAAGAGTAAAAAAGGTCGGTTCACCAAGAGGACTTAACAGTCATGAAATTGTATGTATTCGATTTAATTTTACAAATATGTATTTTGTTAAACTTTGTTTCATTAGCTTTGCTGTATCTTTTTATTGATTTATCTTTTACTTAGCCCAACTTAGTTGTCAATAGCAAATAAATTCTTGTTAGCGTAGTTGTGGTTGTGGTCTGCTTAAAAAAAGAAACTATTATTTTAGGACAGGCACGTTGGCTCACACCTGTAATCCCAGCACTTTGGCAGGCTGAGGAGAGTGAATCACCAGAGGTCGGGAATTCGACACCAGTCTGACCAAGATGGTGAAACCCTATATCTACAAAAATACAAAAAAATTAGCTGGGTGTGGTGGCACACGCCTGTAGTCCCAGCTACTCAGAACGCTGAGGCAGGAGAATCACTTGAGCCCGGGAGGCGGAGGTTGCAGTGAGCCGAGATCACACCACTGCACTCCAGCCTGGTCTACAAAGCAAGACTCCATCTCAAGAAAAGAAAAGAAAAAAAGAGAAATTATTATTTTTATAGAGAAATATTTATGACGGTGTAACGTTTTCCTGAAATCAACCTGAGTCAGTATTATGTACACTAAAAATACATGATGCCTGTCTAATGAGTTTTTGAATAATAACAGAAATTCACTGAAGGGTTTTGGTCCTTTTTTTTACCCTTCTAACAGAATTTCTTTAATATTAGCAAGAGATAAAACTTAAAATTATTTTGTGTTTATATGACTGAATGTTACGCTTTCAAAGGTGAAAATATTCTAATATTAACCAGGTTGGTAAAAATCATTATGATTAGTGACATTCCTACTTTCATAGTGGAAGCCACTGAATGTGATTTAGCCTTTTCCTAATAACTCAAGGATGGTTTTATAATCTGCCATTATTATAAAGTGTGATAATGGAATTCTGTTTGCTTCCCTCCATATCAAGTTGTCAGCTGTTACTTTTGCTGTGACTGTTCTTGCTTTTTAACTACCTCTTCTTTTGACATTCTGTTTTCCATTTTAGTTTCTCCTTCAAGAACCGAGAAGTCTGACAAACCATTCTTGTTACGAATTGTATATTAAACATGTGTCAATGAATCGGGGATTGAAAATTAATCACGCTTCAGATGCTATATGGTAAATCAGCTAAAAGAAGTAAAGAACATTAGTGAAATGTAAGGAGTAGGGTTCATTTGTTTAGTAGATCCTGGAGCCACCCCTTTTTCAGTTGACTTCACCTCAAGTCTGTACTGAGTCTCCAGATACTTGTGTTCTTTATCAGTTCCTTTTTCGTAAGCCATGTCCCAGTGACCCAACTGTGATGTTGATGACCTGGTGCTACTGTGGTCAGGAGCTTATGCAACAGGGGGTGGGGAAAAATCTCATATCTACTAAAGAAATTTGATGGTTTGCATAACTGGTGAAAGTTTAGAAATAAGACAGGC